>NC_012876.2:39471553-39776458 GCF_000003195.3 Sorghum bicolor | reverse complement strand
ATACTAGCCAGGAACCGGGACTAAAGGTCCCCCTGGGTATTTAACCGAGCAGTCGTCTTCCTCCTGGATCTCGTTGCCCTAATTCTTCATCCGCCGCGCGCCGCTCCTCCCCGCCGTCGCCTCGCCCTCGTCCCCGGCCGAGCGCCGTCGTCTGGAGCCCAGGAGCGTCGCCGCCGCCAATGCAGCCGAGGAGCGCCCCCACCGCCACCGCCACCGAGCCGAGGAGCACCCCCACCACCACTTCTTCTCCGGCGCCGACGCTTCTTTCTCCGGTGACTGTACCGGCGCCGACGCTTCTTCCTCCTCGCCCTCATCGCCCCCGCGGCCACCTCCTCGCCCTCGTCAGAGCGCCCCCACGGCCGCCTCCTCGCCCTCGTCAGAGCGCCCCCGGCCGTCGCTCTCCTCCCCGGCCAGAGAACTCGCGCCTCCGTCGTCGAGGGTGAGCACGTACACAGAGAAAAAAATGATTATTGATGATGTGTTGTATGAATTGTTGATTTATTGTATGAATGAGATGTGATATGTTGTATGAATGAGATGATTTTATTTGAATGAAAAGAATCTGTTCCCAAACGCATGACAAAAATCATTTTAGTGAATTTTATTTGAATCAAAACTATAATTTAAACTATGAATCTGTTGTGGCCCAAATGCATGATAAAAATCATTTTAGTGAATTTTATTTGAATCAAAACTATGAATCGGTTCCCAAACGCAGGCCCACGAGAAATACGTACCTCTCGCCAAAACGTACTCCTACATCAACACTTGTTGTAAGCCGATCGACGAAACACATGCGCTCACGAAACGTACACTTTTTAAAAATCAAACAATTCAAAATTTTTATGACATTTCTATAAAAGATATAAATATTATTAGATTAATTATTTATATATTTTTATACTATAAATTTACTTGAGACAATTAAAAACCTTGTTGTGTATAGTTGAACTTGAATATCCAGTGTTGTAATTAGTTAGTAGGGATAGATATTGAGATGAGATGTATAATTTCTATTTTATAATTTATCTTTTGTATTATATAATTTATATGATATAATTTATCCTATGTTGTAATTAGTTAGTAGGGATAGATATTGAGATGAGATGTATAATTTCTATTTTATAATTTATCTTTTGTATTATATAATTTATATGATATAATTTATCATGTGTTGTAATTAGTTTGTGGGGATAGATATTGAGATGAGATGTATAATTTCTATTTTATAATTTATCTTTTATATTATATAATTTATATGATATAATTTATCCTATGTTGTAATTAGTTTGTGGGGATAGATATTGAGATGAGATGTATAATTTCTATTTTATAATTTATCTTTTGTATTATATAATTTATATGATATAATTTATCATGTGTTGTAATTAGTTTGTGGGGATAGATATTGAGATGAGATGTATAATTTCTATTTTATAATTTATCTTTTGTATTATATAATTTATATGATATAATTTATCATGTGTTGTAATTAGTTTGTGGGGATAGATATTGAGATGAGATGTATAATTTGTATTTTATAATTTATCTTTTGTATTATATAATTTATATGATATAATTTATCATGTGTTGTAATTAGTTAGTAGGGATAGATATTGAGATGAGATGTATAATTTCTATTTTATAATTTATCTTTTGTATTATATAATTTATATGATATAATTTATCATGTGTTGTAATTAGTTTGTGGGGATAGATATTGAGATGAGATGTATAATTTCTATTTTATAATTTATCTTTTGTATTAAATAATTTATATGATATAATTTATCATGTGTTGTAATTAGTTTGTGGGGATAGATATTGAGATGAGATGTACAATTTTTATTTTATAGTTTATCTTTTGTATTATATAATTTATATGATATAATTTATCATGTGTTGTAATTAGTTTGTGGGGATAGATATTGAGATGAGATGTATAATTTGTATTTTATAATTTATCTTTTGTATTATATAATTTATATGATATAATTTATCCTATGTTGTAATTAGTTAGTAGGGATAGATATTGAGATGAGATGTATAATTTGTATTTTATAATTTATCTTTTGTATTATATAATTTATATGATATAATTTATCTTAGTTGTTGTATCGAATATTGTCTAAGTTTTAACACTTGATTAAATTTGCAGAAATGGCCAATCCGAATGACAACATGGATGATGCAATGATGGACCTAATCAACAGCGGTGCCAATCCAGATCCCCAAGGCGAAGATGATGGGAGTCAGTACTTCATTGATTATGAAGAACTTGTGGGAGACAATCCTGATCAGGTCTATCTACAATCTAGTATATATGTATATATATGAAATTAAAATAAATGACATTTATACTAATATATTTATACTTGTTTGTGTAGCCCTCTAAATCGGCGACAACTTCTGAGAAGAGTAAAAAAGTGCGCGGCCCGAAGAAGCCGTTGGAGGGTCGGTACATTCTGTCAGAATTCGATGAGGGTACAGGACAAGTACTTGGAGCTAATTCTAAAAAATTTGTTGCGCACTATGGCTACCTTGTAAGGGACAGGCTCCCGGTCAGTGCTCGTGAATGGAGGCAACGGAAAGATAACCCTAATATTAGTTTTGTCTCAGATCGTGACAAGGAATTGATTTGGCAAGATATCCTTCAACATTTCACGCTCGATACCCAGGATGAAGCTTTGAAGGAGAAGGTTAAAATCTGGGCTATGCAAAAGATGGCCAAACAATTTCAGGCTTGGAAGAAGACATTATACAAGACTTTTGTTGCACAAGGCCGGACACCAGATTTCACCAACAAGGCCTACGTCAAGTTGAGGCCTTTTTGGGATGAGTTCGTAGAGTTTAAGAACTCAGAAGAGGGTCAGGCACGGATGATCAAGAATCAAGAAAATGCTAAACAAAAGCAATACCACCATCACTTGGGTTCAGATGGCTACAGGACTGCTATTCCTAAGTGGCAAAAGCTGGAACAGGAGATTCTTGGGAGAGGGATCGAACCAGAATCAATGCACTGGCCCGAGCGCGCCAAGTATTGGTTCTTTGGTCATGGGGGAACCATAGACCTAGAGACCGGAAAGATAGTGTACGGCGAAAAGCTCGAGAGAGTAGGAAAGAGAATGGCCTATGCTAGAGGATTAGTTGAAAGCGGCACCTGGCAGCCAAATAGAGAAAAGGATGAGCTGACATACGCCCTGGAGACTGCTGAACATGGTGGGCGAACCAGAGGCTATGGAGAGATATCATGGGAGCATGGCTTCCCTAAAGATAGACCGACTTATAGAAGCCGCCAACGAAAGAAGGAAGAGGAAGCAGAGCGGTTGCATAGGTTGGAGGCAATGGTGATTGAGTCACGCGAAGCAGCTCGTGAAGCGATAGCGCGAGAGAAAGCGCTTGAAGAGAGAATGAACGAGGAGATCAAAAGACAAGTGCAGATTGCAGTAAGTTCTATACAAGGGCAAACTGCATCAGAGCCTAGAGTCAACATTAGCCCCCCCGGTCAGTTGAAAAGTAGTTGCGCTTCCACAGAGATGCCAACTATTCAAGACGACGTGGGGCTGCACTTTCCGGTGGATGACATCACTGAGCCTCTGACAACATGTGAGCTGCACATTCCACAGGGGACTGCAACAGTCATGGTTGCTGTCGCTGTTGTAACTCCTGTCGACCCTACGAGGACACCAAGAATCCATGGAGCGATAATTCCACCTGGATATGCTAGTGTCTCGGTGGATAGAGTTGTTAAAGGCTTCAGTAATGTGCAGCTTGAGATAGAAGGAGGTGATGGAGAGAAGACTCTAGGAGAAGCAGAGAAGACTTTTATTTGTTGGCGCAAGCGCTACATCATTATTCCTGGGGCATCACCTAGTAGTCTACCACCACCTCCTCGTCATGAATCTAATCCTAGGTGCGGATGAAAATTGACTATACATTTGTTCACTAAATTTATTTTGCATTCTCTTAGTTAGCGGTTTACTCATATATCTTTTATTTTCACAGGTGGTCACCGACATGTCATAGTGCTGCGGGTGATGACGAGGGAGTGCAAGACATGGCTGCATCGCCTCGGTCTCCAACGCCACCACCTAGGGCTCCAACACCGCCACCTCGGGCTCCAACACCGCCACCTCAGGCTCCAACACCGCCACCTAGGGCTCCAACGCCACCTAGGGCTCCAACGCCGCCTCCTCGAGCTCCAACACCGCCACCGGCCGCCCCATCGCCTCCACACTTGGCTCCAGCACGAAAGAAGAGGCCGGCCACACAATCAAATGTGTCGGCCGCCCCGCCGCCAAAAAAGAAAGCCTCCGAAAAGAAACAAGCTATCATTCCTAAGAAGCTGTCCTATGAGAAGACAGATGCAGAACTAAATGCTTCTGTAAAATCAGATGTGGATAGTTTCTTCGAGAAACTTAAGACTGAAAGAGAAGCCAAGCGAAACCCTGAGAAGCCGTACCTCTTACTACGGCCAGAAGATCTACGACAAAGGGTTGAGGCTGAACAAAAAAAGAGGCATGAAGCTCAGAAAGAATCATCATCTTTATCAGACTATGATCGCACTTTAAAAAAATCCATAGAAGAAGAGAAGAAGAAAGAGAAAAGAGCACGCAAGGGTGTAGCACAGCTCGGGGAACAATCAAAGCAATCAGTGCCCCCGCTAGTCATTGGAAATGAATATGGTTCAAACATTGACGTGCTAGACCAGCAGATACCGGCAGATTTAAAAATTGAAGAGCTCGAATTTTTTTTTGCGAAAACTGGTCTTAGCTTAGCCCAAATGATAGCGGGGGCACCAATTGAAAGTGCTCCACAAATTGATCATTGGCAGAAGGAATATACATATGGCAAGAGTTTATACAACCCTGCGGCCCTCAGCAAGCTTGGAACGCAAATATACATGCTAAACAAATGGTACATGGAAGCGTGTGCCAGAAAAGCAGATGACTATATTTGTGTCCGAATTAGAAACTATCATTACTTCTGTGGTGATGATATTATTTATGTTCAATTTAATGAGCTACACCAACTATGCCACATGGACGCTCTTGACAAATCTCTAATGAGTTGCTTCTGTCTGTAAGTGATTCTTCCTTTCAATAATGTCTTTGTAACTTATCATGTATATATATGACTAATTACAGAAACCCGCTATACATATGCAGAAACATGATGAGAGACCTCAGAGTTAGAAATGACAAGGAGATTGGATTTGTGGATCCAAATGTTGTATTCAAAGACCACAAGACCCCGTATGTTTTATGGAGAACTCAAACGGAGAGAAATCTACGGAGGTTCTTGATCAACCAAAAAGATAAAAGATATATACTCTTTCCCTACAACTTTAAGTAAGTGTCGTTATCGTGTGTACATTCTATTTAACTAATTAATCAGATCAATATGAAGATATATACTAATTTTGCCTACATATGCACACAAATGCAGCTTTCATTGGATACTAATTGTCATTGATCTCTGGCAATGTCAATTGGTAATCTATGACTCATTGAGAAAACCACAGGATGATTACCAAGAAATGATAGATATTATCCAAGGGTAACTCCGATCTCTATATATTAAATTCTGCTCTTTTAACTTGGTAATGGATAATTAATAATGATCGTTTTATTGCTAGGGTTTGGGCTGGGTTCGTGCAGAAACACCGTCCAGAGTTGAATGCATCACTTTCAAAGCCCATCTTACTTCAGTGGGTTCTACGGCAGACACCGGGCAACAATTTGTGTGGCTACTATGTGTGCAAGTTTATGACGGTGTATGCCAAAAGAACTAATCTTGAGCACCTAAAAGTATGTAACATGTATATATAATAAGTATATTTCATTTATTTGTTGCTATTTAATAAATCCTATTCATACCTCTAACTTTTTTCTTTAATGTCTATTAAAGGAGATGTGGCTGAAGGAGCAGGTGTTGGATGCGGTGCGCCTAAAAGGAATTCAGGAGACAATCGCAGGATTTCTTAACGACCAAGTCCTGGATTCCGGCGGCGAGTGCTACTTCAACCCTCAGGAGCAAATGAAACCAAATAACGATGATCATTTGTACGATGCTTGAGTGGTGGAGATAAATTGTGTTGTAAATACTTTGTCCGTGAAGCATATGTGTAAATATTTTATTATGGACCTATAGATACATATTATTTATATATATATAGTGTTTTATAGTATATTTATATGTAATCCTTTAAATTATATAAATTATAGGTGCGCGTTTCATAAACTACCAGCAAACAATACGCATTCGAAAATAACAATAACATAATTGTAAAACCCTAAATAGAAAACCAAATGAAAAGAAAAAGAAAAAAGAAAAAATAAAAAATAAAAAAGTCTTTAGTCCCGGTTGGTAGCAAAAATCGGGACTAAAAGTGGAGGCCAGGTGGCACACCCTGGCGCACCTTTTAGTCCTGGTTGCTGTTACCAACCGGGACTAAAGGTGGACCTTTAGTCCCGGTCCACGGAACCGGAACTAAAGGTGGGACATTTAGTCCCGTAGCCGGGACTAAAGGCGCTTACGGCCCGGGGCTAAAGCCCCTTCTCTGTACTAGTGCATCCTCGACGCCCAAATATATCACGAGATGCCTTAGTCTAGGACATCTCCTAGGTGCCTAGCTCAAGTCATAGGTCTGTTCTTACCTAGAGCATCGTGAGCATCATGGTAATGTGGTAATGATGCGGTTTCCTTATTGGTGCATAGATTTGTACCATAGATTGTATATATTTGTGAAATTGTAGTCAAAATTCTGCCATTGTTGTCATGCTCTCATCCTGCGTTTCTAGAACTTAATAGCTAGATGGTGTTGTTACAACATTGAGCTCTTAAGACACCATGCAAAAGGACACCAACACACAACATGTACTTGGACCCAAATGCGCTTGTACTACATAAATTCTTTTCTGAGGCGGACATTTTGGATTAATCGAGGCAGATGATGAAAACACCACGGATGAAAGGTCACAGTAAATGGAGGTATTTTCCAAGGCATTTTGCTGCCTGCCTTGGTTATTCATATAAAAAATAAATAAAAAAATCCATGAATAGGCCTATAGCAAGCCCATCCATGGGCACGCCAAGCCCATCTATGGGTCGTTGCTGCCATAGCTGCTCGTCGTTGCCTACCACCACCGGGGGAGGCCTCCCTGAGCGCCGCCATAGCTGGATCCAGCTCCTTTACGCGCCCCACCGCTGGATCTGGCTCCTTCGTGCCAAAGGAGCTTGATCCGCGTCGTAGGAGCTCCAAAGCACCGAAGGAGCTCGATCCGCTGCCACGCCCTCCAATTGTGCGAGTGCGAAAGCTGCTGCTGCTTCCACTAGGCCCACGCGTGAGGCCACTGTTGCCGCTGCCACCAGGCCCGCACGTGAGGCCGCCGCCACCATGCACAACCGTGCGCGAGGCCACCTGACCCGAGCACAGTCATGTGCTAGGCCGCT
The DNA here is from genome assembly GCF_000003195.3 of Sorghum bicolor. NCBI lineage: Eukaryota > Viridiplantae > Streptophyta > Magnoliopsida > Poales > Poaceae > Sorghum > Sorghum bicolor. The sequence continues at coordinate 39,769,003 of NC_012876.2, read as the reverse complement.
GCACCACCAGGCCGTCGTGTCACCGAGCCGCGAGCTTGCGTGGCCATGGCCGACGCGCGCATCGTCATGAAGAGACGGGTCGCCCGACGTCAGCAGCCCTGCATGCAGTCATGACCGGCCTCTAGGAAGGGGAGGGGGCATCATTGGCGTTGGGAGGGGAGGGGGCTGGCCGGGGAGGGGAGGGGGCGAAGCCGGGGAAGGGACGGGAGAGGAGGGGCGACAAGGAGAGAAGTGACGGAATCAGGTGGCCAGGTGAGGGAGTAAGAAGAGATTTGCTAGGGTTTTGACTTTTTATATATGTTGTGATCGAGTTTGGGCCAAGTGAGCTTTCTCGAGGGCTCAGCCATATTAACTGAGGTGGACCTTCTAAGTGGCCCGCCTCGGTTAATATTTCTGAAGGCAGGCTTCTTTATAATAACCGCATCAGTTAATAGATTTTGCGTGGTGGTTTTTTTTGTATCTTCCTCAGTTAATAAAAAATGACCGTCTAACGATTTATAGACCCTCCCGCCTCGAGAAGAAATATGAAAATACATCGCAAAAAATTTTATGTAGTAGTGTGCCAAGCATGAAGAGGACAGGCTCAGAATGGGCTCAACTCAAGTGAGGTCGCACATATGTGCGTGAAGTCCTGCACGTGAGGAGACGGAGGGTGTCATAGATGACCACTGTCTCGAGGTAGGCAAACTTCCTAAAATGATCAAAGTCCCCTAATTTTGATGGCGAGAAATAATACTAGATTGTGAATTTCATGTGCGGTGTGAGAATTATTTTTGCATGTATGCTGTAGATGCATATCTGTTGGATAAGTTTACCACTGTCAGTATGCATTTCATTGGTCTACAAAATAGACGGTCTACCAGAGTACGTACTTCACGAACTATCTGGGAAAGAGAAGTATATATCTCTCGTTTTTGTGGCCAACAAATAGAAAGTGTACTGCACATATATAGGTGGTGCACTGTACCGTGTTGGTACCAGATATATAAGCACATGCATGTTCCACCATCAGGATTCCTTACTTAACCACCAAGTATATATTGGCACCGCGTGTTTGATACGTACATTATTAACCATAGGCCCTATAGATTTAGGTGCATGCGGTCCTTTGCTTTAGTTCATCTCTGCTTTGTGCTTTGGAAGATATGCTGCACAAAGATTTGCGGTCTACTAGCGAATCAGCAACAAGAGTCGTGTCTATCTCTAAAGCTAGCTAGGGTCCTAATTCACTCCTTACCTAGATTTATATAGTTTCGTGTTTCCTTTTTATGAACAGGGTAAGGAAAGGACTGGCTCTTGTTTGTGCTGTACCATGTTATGGCATTTGAAGATCCAATGGAGAAGCAACTATTCTTATTAGCTCATCACAAGATTCTTTTCTGCAAGGATTTACATGTCAGCAGTAAAATAGCTACTCCCTGGAACATGCCCTCAGCCAACATATGGTGAATTTGGACGGCAACCTTATTTTATAGTGACTTTTAGATATCTTTTGGTACCTCGCGGATAAAAGACTGAAATATATTTTTTTATTATAATCTATATCTATATGTTGACAATATTTCACAAAGAAAACCCATTCTTTCTCTCTTTTTTTTTTGAATCACAATAAAGACACATTCATTCATGTATGCCACCGTACCTCTATGAGCATCTCATAAAGAGTCGGGCAACAAATAAAGCCGTTAAATCTTATAAATAAATTCAAAAAAGCACAAGCACTTATGCAAAATTGAAGACATAAGGTAAATATGATTCTATCACAAGGAAGCTGCTAGCGGAGCTAGGCTAAGTTCGTAAAGAAAGACATATTTTGACAATAAAGACAAAAAGTAAGTAATAAAAATGAATGTAGAATGCAATATATTGGCTGACTTTTCGTTGATGTTGATTTGTTGTGAGAGAAAAACAATATTCTATGGCCAAAAAATAGTGTTGATAAGTTCAAGCGAAATATAGTATGAGTCTTATTTTTATTTTAGAATTTGCACTTAATGGTTAAAACAAAGAATTTAGTGAACAAATAAAAGAGGGAACAAATTGGGTTTACCTCATTGAGCACATATACCTTGAAAGTTTGTCTTGTGGGAATATTTGGGGTGATTTGATGGACACTATAGTACATTAACACACATAGCAATTTTTCAATAATTTTTTGTACACATAATTATCATTAACTTTTGTACATATAATTTTTAGTAGCTTAACAAACATAGCATAAGTGCACACTATTCATTTGTCTAGGATAAAGTCAATATTCTAATCCATAACTTGTACAACGGTCCGGTTTCAATCCTAAACGATGAAAACACTCTTGTAAAATTGTTAATCCAAAAATAGTCCTATTCCAATCTGAAATCCTCTTTCAAAGGTGGTTTTTATTTTCTAAAAATAAAAAATTCAGGCAACACTCTTGTACTATTAATTATTAGGATAAATTAAACTGTCACTTTTATGATGTTTATTTGTCTTCGTGTCATAACATATTAAATTTTTATCCTTGTCTAATTATAGAAATAATTGTAAATTGTTAAGTTATGTTTTGTGCCAACACATATTAGATTTTGTCAGGTTTGAGGTTTTGTTTAATAGGTTTTTATTCTTAGAACCAAAAATTGCAAATTCAATTTACAGAAATTGCAACAAAGTAAAACTGCAATTTTCGTATAAAATGTATGCAATATCATCGTCCAAAAGAAAACTGAAATTCAAGACCCTAAAATTTAGCAAATCCCATAATTTTGAGGAGCGAAATGGGCCTAGCAACATGAATGACACTTTAATTTCTTTGAAATCATTACGCTTGCGTGTCGATCTGAATCACATGAGACCTGAGTGCTGCTTAAGTAATACGTACGGCTCATTAACGTTTGATTAAGAGTGAGACGTCAGATAAATGTTTAGGTGCTTCTACGGCTCATTAACGTTTGATTAAGAGTGAGACGTCAGATAAATGTTTAGGTGCTTCTAGAATGGTTTATTAGTAGACGTCAGCTGCGGCGAGGAAGCATCTACATGAATTCCGAATGCAAAAGGCAGTCTGCAGCAGGACTTGTGTGCGTGTCATTGTCCAAGTCCGTGTGCTCAGCTAAAGCCAAGAGGACTCCACACGGCAAGAACCGGCTTTAATTTCTCTCTGCAAATGCTTTTGGAACAATTAAAATAAGGAACAAGCAGCCCGTACATGCCAAGCATTGCTCATTTGGGTAGTTTAATTTGAATTTTGAGACCATTCTTTCATTATTATTATCAAGAAAGGACTCAATTCTAATCTTTTTCTCAACCAGACAATTGTTTAGTTTTCTTTCAAATATTCAAATTTTATTTGATGGCCGGAAACCTCTTCAGGTTTCTCCACAATTTTGGTATGAAGCTTCACAAGGAAACTTAGGTGCCTTCTTGTAATATGCACCAGGTCTCAAGGGATTGGTTCCTTGATTGTAAGACTACACCTAGATCCACAGCACGAGTTCATCCAACCATGTACTGGAAACACATTTTCTGCAACACAATATGACCAATTTCCTTCTGAATTTTGTCACGCAGGGACCGTGATAAGGGATGCTACCAGCAGGCACCACTGGCTGATAGCGAGCGCAGAGTTTTACCAGCAGCTGGTGCATGAATGTGTTGACATTTTGGTACATGGAGAATACTGATCGGCCTTCCCCTCTTCAATTCCTTCTTGAGGGCTGTAGTCTGTTCATTGCAAGCAGACACTTTATTTTGTTGCCTTTTGGATTGAAGACGATCTGCCAATGTTTTAAGCATGTGCTCAAATGTTGAGCTGAGCTCAGCTCAATAGGTTACATACTAATGATGCTACTTTATCTAGAATTTTGCAGTGGAATATTCAGCCTGAAAATGTTAGTCATTTCAGGGTAAACAACAGTCGTAATTTCAGAAATTACAAAAAAAGCTAATAACTTACCGAGAATACAACTAAATATATATTGGCATGACACTTCATTTGCTGGTGCTTTAGCTTGTTCGGTCACAAGCAAGTTGATGTCACTAGGACAAATAAAGCTGTTTGCCATCAGTGTCAAAGAAACCAATCTCGCACTGTCTATGAGCAGTACTTCAACTTTCCGCAAAGCTGCCTAAAATACTGGCAGTACAGGGATACATATAGCCAGATGCAACACTAGGCTGCATTGTCAGCCGTCCAAAGTGATGCATGTGAAGAGTCACTAGCCTACATATCGGGTCAATCATTTTGCAATGCTATTGACAGGTTATTTTTCAAGTTTGGTATTGCGTTATGATGATTGGCTGTGTAATAAATAAAAAAGCTAAATTAGGGCCCCCGAAATTGTTTCACTAATGTATCAAAACATAAAAACAAATTGAAACGTTTTTATGCTGACCTTTGGTTCTCCTAATGGCCAATGCACACATTTGGGGTGTGATTTGATCCTTCTGGATAAGACGAGCCAATTACTGGACTTGTACGAGTCACTATCTTCTCGTAAAGCATGTCGTAGGCTAGGCATTGTGACGTTTTGAGTTGTTAGAAATGTTAATACATAAATAATAGCAATGGCACTGAAACTGACATTCATAAGGTGATTTCCCTTGTCAAGGATAAAATATCTGATCTTACAAAACAAAGGTTATGAGTAGCTATAATTACTAACACGTTAGATTCTCTTTGGACAAGTTTTTTTTTTTTGAGTCACCAGCCATGAGGCTCGTGAAGAGTGTGACTGTAATAGGCCTTTGTCAGCACAGTGCAAAATCTTCATCAGTGACCAAAATTTCCATGAAGAAACTATTGCATTTTTCATCTCATAAGAAAGTGTTTGCACCAGTCGCAACAGAATTTCCAAACATCCTATTGATGAAAGTTGTCTGGAAGACAAATAAGGAACATCAACTTACAGACAGTCAAACTTCTAGATCATAGTCATCTAATAATTTGAGCGCTTGCTGTGTCTTATTCAGTTTGATGTATGTCTATACGCCACAAATTAGTTCCTTGTTATTATTAGCAAATAATTGTGAAAACTTTTAACAATGAGAGGCTAGGAACTCACATGATTCTTTTGGACCAGAATCTCCGTGATATTGTTATATGATTTTACAACCCGGTATTTGCACAACCAGCAGCGCGCGCATAGGCTATCGTCCGGCGCTTGTTTTTCTGAGATTGGTGCGGGTGAACAGGCAAATTCTTCCGGCGGCATGAGCGTTGACTAGTGCGAATCTAAAGGCATGATTGAACGGAGGAGATAACATATGCGCGCGCATGCCATTTCGGTTTTGTTCATCCGTATGATTTTAAGCATTTTGAGTTGCTCTGCAGCACTTATGTCACTGGCTCACTGTGTTCTGTTCTGAATACAGAAAAGCAAAAAAAATGAATAGGTTGTCCACTGGCAGACAACCACTATGACCCGGCAACCTCGAAAGTAAAATCAATACTTCAATCTGTGGATGGCATGTGGTTTTGCTTTATAGACTGGACCACACTAACGTCCCCATGATCTGCAAATATCTTCAAAACTTTTCAACACAAAGTAAATATACCTACCCTCAGTAAGTTATTAGAAACATTATTCTTCCTCTGCATAGTATTACTACCAGCAGCTGAACAATTTACTGACTAAACAGTGATACTGCATATATAAGGCAAGCACAAGGGTTGCTCACATGCCTGTTTCTGACCAAATAATATGTATAATGGACAAGTTATACCATAACCCAGCAATCATATTAGCACAGGGTATGTTTCTACGCAAGGTTGCCAAAGCTATCAGCATGATTAGTTGATTACCAAAACAACGACCAATGAACCAAACCTTTGTCAATTGTACCAAGATTCCAGGGAAGATTCTAACCCCACAGGCAACAGCCCACCATCACCTCTGCTTTTTCCTCCCCATGTTTCTGCCCCATCACCAGTCACCACTCACCACCACTGCTTTCCATTCCACCACTATGATTTGCATTGGTATTTTTTCCTCTCACAAAACTCACCGCATTTCCATCTATAAATGAGCCCCTCTTCCAAGCCTCAATTCCCTTTTCTCCTCCTCCCCTCCTTCATCACTAAGGTTTCTCTCCTGCAGCCCTGTTGCATGCCATCTTCCTTGCTAGCAAGAATCTCTTGCCCTTGATCCCTGACCCTGAGCACTTCAATCACCTTCCTTGTGTTCTTGATTATAATTCCTAGCCTTGTTCTCGTGACCAGACCATCAATCCTTAGGCTTGAAAGATCATATTTCCATTGAAAGAAATTAAAGCTTCTTGGGGAGACTCTGCCAAAATTTTTACCTGCAGCTAAGCTCATACAGGAGACATTTGTTCCGGTGCATCTGCATCGTCAACTTGTTTGTTTCTGTAAAAAGCTTATTATTGTAACGTTTTGGCGAATTGATCGATGATAGACTAAAGAGAGGAAGGTCGTGTGGCTTGTTAGATGTCACAAATCCTCTCTGAGGTCAGCCACTCCAGATTTATGATCAACTCGACGCTCCGGCGAGGCACCCATCTTGTTCTCTCTTTCTCCGTTGTGTTCCTCTACTGGTTCTATGTGTTCTCAGTAAGATCCTAACCACTACCACAAAATCTCTTCTATTGATAGACCATTCAAATAGAAACATACTAGTATCATATCCTTGTACTGTCTACCTACTACACTGCTCCTTGGAAATTATAGCCTCTACATACAACTTAACTAGAGGAAGCTTCTAGTCTAGATATAACTTTGGGTACAGTGAGCATAGTGTCAAGGTCGTTTTCGGGGTCAGGTATTTAGGGTTACTCAACTCAAAGTATCTGTTGAGGATGACCCTGTCTGGTGGGACCATTTCAAGTGGGACCTATTCTGGGTCGAGTCATGGGACCCCCAGCTTTGGGTCAGAGGGTGGCATGGTGGACCTCCAGGCCCGGATGGAGCTCAAGCGGAAGAGAAGGATGGAATCAAACCGGGAGTCTGCAAAGCGGTCAAGGCAGCGGAAGCAACAACACCTCGACGACCTCAACTTACAGGTTCGTTCGTGTCCATCTCGCTCTTATATATACATACAAGTATGTTTCTACCAATTTGATTTCCATGCTTTAATTAGTCGGTATATGGATTGCGATGTCTTTAATTAATTTGCTCTGATATATAGGTTGCTTTTCCTTTTATGTATTGAAGCTTGCACTCATGTGCAGGTGAATTTGACACAAAGCAAAATCAGATGAAAAAGGAGACTTGAGCTTCAGGATCTGCTGAAGCAAGTAAACTCCAATAATGCACGGTGCCCCTTTCTCAGGGTCCACCCAACAAAATTTGCTTCAATGTAAGCAGTTGGAACATCCAACCAAAACAAGACATTACAACCTTTCACTATGCATCTTATCTTTTAATAAAGATAAAGAGGTGATATCGAACTAGCAAAGAACGATGCACAACGTGCCACTGTCAAAATCTTTCTCAAAAGTACGATCGAACAGCTCAAACTTTAATACCTTTCTTCCCAAATATTATCAATTTTCCACGAATTGAACTACTAGCTGGTTCTCATCAAAAAGAAGGAAAAGAAAAATCCCATACCATTTCGTTGGGTTTTTAGATCAATAGTAACGTAAATTGTACATGATATTATATTTCTGAACGTAAACTGAACTTATTATTAACCAACAATAATCACCAAATACTCCAGGCAAAAAGGACACAGCAGTCCCTGCGACACAGACTTCATGAATATCAGAAAACTTTCTATCAATCTTAGCCCTCGAAATCTAAAACAAAAACATTCAATTTGTCGATCGTATATATATCTTCCTCCTACGATTTTTTTGTTCTGCCAATCGACTGCGTTTATATCGGAATGTAATTGTCTTCTGTTTTTTTTCTAAAAAAACAGGTCGACAAGCTGAGGACAACGAAACAGCAACTCATGACAGCACTGAACATCACCACCCAGAACTACACGGCAGCAGAAGCTCAAAACTCGGTGCTGCGCACACAGATGATGGAGCTGGAGAGCAGACTCTGCGCGCTGCGCGAGATCATATGCTACATGAATGCAAACCATGTTGCTAATGCTGCAACAACAATGAATGCCCATCCAGCAACTATCATGAGCGGAGCTGCTAACTACAATACTTTTGGCACAAGCGCAACTGCATGGAACTCTGCCATGCAAATGGTCCAGCAGCCCATAGATCACTTGCTGTACCAGTGCTTCTAGGATCTAGCTAGAAGGAGGTCGAGGGCCAAGACCAACAAGGCATGCCTACGATATATTATATATTTCTCTGTCACAAGTCACAAGTAGTGTATGTCTTTTGATTTAATTTATAAAAGTTTGTGGACTTGCGGGCGAAAGCCAATAGTGTTTTTGCCTTTAATTTGCTCATGTGGTAAAGACATGTCAAGCCAGTGAGTGGCAACATGCAAACTTGTGTTTGGCATGTTATGCACTACCAGATTAGTGGAGTTGTTGTTGTGCCAAAAACACTCAGGGAAACATTGCAGGTACACGGAGATCGTCTTTCCGAGCACCCGCACATGGAATTCCTCCGTAGGAGGCCTTTAATTGGGAAAATTAAAATGCAGTAACGGCACGGATATTTTCCAATCATATTCGAAACCGAATTCGTTTAGAGGGATTTAGATCTGTCCGTATCCGAGTTCGAATATGCAACATCCGATACCGTACCCGTATCCGAATACTTAAATCGTATATTCATGATGTCGACATCTAATCCTATCTTATTCGACATAGTTGACATTATCCATATTCGAATCAGAATCCGACCAAAAATATGAAAATAAATATAGTATCGATGATATCCGTCCGTATCTGATCCATTTTCATCCCTAGGGTACACTGAGTGTACAAGGAAATGCACGGGAACCTAAGAATTCCTTGTGCTCAGCATATCCACTAGGGAAACAATTTAACACTAGGGAAACAAGATTTTAACGGAATTCAGATAACGATGAGGACTAATAACCCCGTGCGTACCCACGTACACATGACCACCAGGGATATATCGTGTTTAACCCTCGGGAACTCAAAGTGCTATATCTTTATATAACACTGTGTAGATGCCCAGGACAATTCAACAGATTTGTTTTTTGGGAGAAAAGAGTAGTATACTACATACTAAACATGCACTAATTATAACTCACAAATTAACAAACAGTGACAGAGAACAGGAAAATTCTAACCCATTCAAAAAATGCATAGGTAAAATCATAAGATACAACAGAACTCAACAACTTGTTCTAAGAACAGACTAGGACTGTCGTAACCAAGATAACGTAGCTAAAACGTCACGTTTGCAACATTGTGGGCGCGGATCGATCATCCGAAGACTTAACCATTATATATAATGCACCAAAACTAATAAGTTGCAATAAGCACCACAAAAGCGAAATAAAAATACGAGATCCAGCAGCAATTAATTAAGAGAGAAAATGGGGGAGAAGTGGTTAATCTGACCTTATGAATAGCAAATGCCCCTGGTGGTGAGAAGGGGAGGGTGCCGTATTAGGGTGGAGGCGACGGTGTTGGTGAACTGTGTGATTGGGGAGGCGGATTTGTAGTGTGGATTGTGGAGGAAGCAGAGAGGGAGGGCGTATCTGGGATGGCGAAGAAGGAGAGAAGCGTCGCAATGTGGGAAGGGCATCGTGGGAGCGGAAGCAGTCAGCGGTGGCGATGCGGCAGAAATTTCCCCCCCTTTTTTTTAATTCTCACAAATATGTTATGATAGTTTCATTTTGAAATATGGACCATGCCCTTGGCGCCATCGACAATGGTACCAAGATAATACTTATTAGCGCCAGCACTACTGGCGCTAAGGTAGTTGCTGATCTGGCACATCGAAGCTAACGTGGGATGGGGTTTGGCGCCACAAATCATGGCGCCAAGATCATGGTGTCAAACTTGATGCCACCCATCGTGGTGGCAAGCTCCCGTGACATAGCCTTTTTTCCTAATCTTCATTCTTTGTTGCCCATACGCCGTTCGCCTGCCCGCTCGCTGCATCTTGACCGCACGCACGCCCACTCACCGCATATGTGCCTGCCCACACGGCACCTTGGTCACCGCGGCGTCCCGACCACCCGACCAACCTGCCCTAGCCCCGCCCTATCCCGGGCAATCCCCTGCAGCCCTGGCCCTCGGCCGCCTCAGGGTATAATTAGTTAGATGTTTTTTAGTAGTTAATAATTGTTAGTTTAATGGTGTATTATTTCTTGATTTAGATAGTTGAACACTTATTTAGATAGTTAGATATATAGATAATTGAGTGAGTATGCTATAGAAACTAACTAGTTATGCAAACTATAAAAACTCTAATCGAAACCACATATTGCTAATCTAATGGCTAGAGGAAAAGGTGGGACAATTAAGCACTTAAACCCTCCCACCAATCCAATCTAATCCTTTTCTTAACAAAAACACCCCGAAGTCTATTACCATGGCTGTTAATTTGACGTCGTCTTCTCCTGGTTAGTTTGCGTGTCCCCGATCCTTCCTTTTCCTTTCGTGCCTGTCGGTCCATTCGTGGAGGACCATGCTTTTCCTTCCGTGGCTGTCAGTCTGTCCGTGGAGGACTTTGCCAAGCGACGCCGCAGGACTTCAGCAACAGATTGGCCCCCTTCTTGCCGAGCGACTACAGCAGGTCGCCACCGTCCAGCAGGTTACCAAGCGACTACAACATGTTGACATACTCTGGAATTCACACGTCACAATACGACAATAGAGCTAGCATGTCCAGAATACAAGTTCAGTTATACCATGTAAACTAACATCTTGTGAGGTAGCAAGTAAGAGGTTACATTCACTGAAAATATCATTCAACAACATTGTTTGGGCAATTGCGTGCATCATGATCCACAACTTGTTTATATTTTTGGCACTTCCGTTTATTTTTACCTTGACCTCCACTTCTAGACTTCTTCTCCTTGCCCTTTTTAATTCTTTTGCATCTCCTTTTTGATGTGATATTAGTTGGTCGATGTATATCGACTTCATTTGGAATTTATTACCCAAGAAGCTTCATATTCATCTTGTTTATCAACTCTCATTGTAGGCGTGATTTGTTGGAGGGGTTGTAGCAGGTTTGATAAACTAGAATATAAGAAGTCTATCCCTTGTTCTGAGGTCTTGGCCACCTGGATAAGATTTTCAAACTTATTGCGCGAGTTTGAAATCTTTTTTCGCATTGCCACCTCCATGGGATCCTTAGGCTTTTCATCTAGTAGGTTCCCTTCTTCATCAAAGAATAATTCCCTATAAAACAAAACAAAAAGGTTGTTAACCCATACAAAAGGAAACAAATCAGCCATGAATCATACAGTACATACCTTTTACATTTTGTCTCCCATCTCTTCATAATATTAATTGATGGTACCTCATTTTGCTTCTCAACTCAAAGAACTTGTATGATATGACGACATGGGATGCCATATGACTCGTATAATTTACAGGTGCACATACCAAATATGTTTGACTTGTTCATATGAACAACTCGATCTTTTCCAGTGAGGCTACTAATGGTGAAACATCTTATATCTTCACACTCTAAAATATCTTTAATAATGCAATGGTCTCTTGCAGCTACGAGTTGTTCTTGAAATTTACTAAAAACTTCATGTGTATATATCCCTCTACATTGCTCCTCCATGCCCCAAGGTGTCATCAATTTAGGTGTGCTATGAAGACTTGCATTGTCAGCTTTCAACTCCTCTTGACGCTGACACTCCAACGCTGTGTCAAACCTTAGCCATAATTCAACAAAGCTCAACTTTCTATGAATGAAACGACTAAAAAAAGAATTTGCACTCTCAGATCGTGATGTGGTCCGAAGCAATCTTGCTACAGGTATGTCCAAAAAGTATACTAGAATCCATGATTCTCGAATGGCAAACCTAGTGGAAAACCAATCATTTCCCATGAGATCATAATCAATTATGATAGAATTCCATTGTGTCATAAAATCATCTAAATTCTCAGTCCCCCAAACACACTTGTTTAGTCTTTCCCAAAAAATTTCATCATTTCTTACAGAGGGCCTAACCTTCTCAGGCACATTTTCCATGATATGCCACATGCAAAATCTGTGAGCTGTATTTGGTAGAATATGAGCAATAGCAGCCTTTGTGCTCGCATCTTCATCAATTGTGATTAAGTGAGGTGCTACACCACCCATGGCCTTAAGAAAGGTATTCAACAACCATACATATGACTCGATCTTTTCATTTGCTAAGAAAGCTGCCCCAAGGAAAACACTTTGCAAGTGATGATTGACTCCAGTAAATGGCACAAATTTCATGTTGTACTGGTTGGTGGTGTTTGTCGCATCAACCGAAATCACATCACCAAAAACACTATTGTTTCACCTGCATATAGCATCTGCCCAAAAAATATGAACAAGTCGTCCTTGTTCATCCACCATTAACTCATAAAAGAAGGCAGGATTTACTTCGTTCTTTCTTTCAAGCTGTGCCACAAACATTTGTGCATCCACATCCTTGATTTTTTTCTAAGATCACTGAAATAGTTTTGCACATCCCTCTTTGTGCACCCAACATTCTCAAACCCACCCTTGCTGACATGGAGAAGTCGATATATCTGTGAGGTGCCAATGCTAGCCTTATGACAATTGAACAAAGTACTCTTTGCTCTCTCACTAACATTACAGTTGGACCGTAGCAAATGCCTCTTGTCTAGTGACACAAAACCATGGCTGTGTGCCTCAACCATTGAATATATTCGATACTTCTTGTCACTACCAAGCTTCACAACAATATGTGTCGGACATCCACATCTAGTTTCCATAACATTTGTTGACTTATGTTTTTTCCAGATTCACCACTAACTATTTTTACATTCTCCTATCTGTACTCTTCCCTTGAACAACATTACCGTTTGAATAATATTTCATCATTTTCCTTCTTGTGCTGACCGACACGAACAGAGAAACCAACTTCGTGTGCATATGATTTGTAAATTGTTTCTACATCTGTGAGAGTATCAAAGATCATTCCAACTGTGGACTTCAAATGATCTTTGCAATTTGTGTCCTATACAAGTGTAAAATTGTATGAGTAACACAACATGCACACTAGTTGTTTGCAAAACAAATCACATGTTCTGTTCAACTTACCACTAAACTCGGAGACTGTTTCTCCTTAGGTGTGCTTGGCAGTTCAAGGTGACCTCCAACTCCAGTGTCAATCGTGTCGATCATGATGACAACATGATCATCGGCAACGACAGGATCAACGACAGTGCCCGCGGCGATCTCCATGACTGTAGCGAGGGTCTCCATGCCGGTCTCCAATGCTACAGGTCGCGCATGGGGCAGCTGCAGTGGTTGATGTGGGCCAGTGAGCGATGCCACTTCTCCTAGTCGTGCGCCGGGGCCATGGAGACCGTCTCCTTCTCCTGGTCGCATGCCGGGGCCAGCTGGGAGACCATCTCCTCGTGGTCGTGTGCTAGGGCCAGGGAGACCGGCTCCTTCTCCAGGTCGTGGATGGGAGCCAAGTCGTGCGGCGTCGCTGGTGATCATCCGATCCCCTTCATCAACGCCAGGTCCTCCATGGACGAATCGGCAGCCATGAAAGAAAAAGGAATCGTTAGCCATGGAAGAAAAGGAAGGGTCGCGGACGGAACGACCAGGAGAAGACAACGTCACGTTAACAGACCTCGAGGTGTTTTTGTTAAGAAAAGGATTAGATTGGATTGGTGGGAGGGTTGAAGTGCTTAATTGTCCCACCTTTTCCTCTAGCCATTAGATTAGCAATCTGTGGATTGGATTAGAGTTTTCATAGTTTGCATAACTAGTTAGTTTCCATAGCATACGCTCCCTAATTGAAACATCTTATATCTTCAGATTGGATTGGTGGCATTACACAGTTGTGTGTGACGAACCTCCTTGTCCATGGAGGGTTTGTGCAAGGCAGCAAAAGGTCAATGGGAAGTGGAAGATCATGAAAGTTGTCGGGCCACATATTTGTTCTTCACATGACATTGACACAAAGCATCCATAGTTGACATCTACATTAATTGCCAAGTGATTGTTGTTGATACTGCAGGGAGAGCCCAACATGAAAGTCGCTATCATTATAAGGATAGTTATGGATGCATTTGATGGTTATAAGATAACATATGGTAAAGCCTAGAGGGCTAAGCAGTGGGCATGGAAGATGATATATGGGGATTGGGAGGATGGGTATGAGCAGCTTCCAGTACTTCTCAATGCAAGGTGGTGAATCTAGGCATGCATTATGAGTACATCCCTAGACTAGACACATGAAAGGATGGGAGGCCCATATTCTTTCATGCTTTCTGGTGCTTCTCTCAGTGTGTAGAGGCCTTTAGGCACTATCGTCCAATATTTTCTATTGATGGCACATTCTTGATTCACAAATATAAGGGCACACTTCTAATAGCCATATCTGTTGATGCAAACAACATGTTGGTTCCTTTGGCATTTGCATTGGTTGAGAAGGAGAACAATGACACCTAGGTATGGTTCTTGAGGCTAGTTCAGATACATGTGGTTGGGCCTAGAAGGGAGGTTGGTGTAATATCTGATAGGCACCAGGGGATACTTAATGCCGTGAGAGAGGAGATTCTAGGCTATGCACCTTTGCACCATCGTTGGTATACTTGTCACCTTGCTAAGAATCTACTACAAAAGGATCATGTGAAGGATAACTTTGATCTTTTTAGGAGGTAGCTCGATAGCTTGAGGATAGGTATTTTTAGATAGTTTTGGAGAAGGTTAGAATTGCTTCAAATGCAGAAGGTAGACAGTGGCTCACGAGTCTTATGGTAGATTTAGAGAAGTGGACAAGAGCTCATGATGTTGGTGGATGGAGGTACGAGTTTCAATGTAGAAACACGGCTGAGTCCTTCAATAAGTTGCTGCTAGGGATAAGGGGAATGCCCATTAATGCTATCATGCAATTCACCTTCTACAAGCTAGTTGCATGGTTCAACCAAAGACATGTCCATGCATTGTAATTATAGAGTGAAGGAAAAATATGGCCTCTAAAACAGTTGGCTTTCCTAGATAAGGCAAAGCAAAGGGCTGCGACACATGAGGTTATGTGTATTCACCACCCTATAGGGAGATATGAGGTCAAGGATACCGGAGGGACAACATCAAATGGAGAGACTCGAGAGTCAAGGATTCATGTGGTTCTCCTCCAAGATTTCTCGTGCACTTGTGGTGCACCAAGGTAGTACCACTTCGTATGTTCCCATCTTGTGGCAGCAGCTAGGCATTGTAACTATGACATCATGGCATGGATACCTCCGAAGTTCAGTGTAGACACATTTGTGCAAACATGGAGTCCCCAATTTCATTCTTTCTGGGACCCTACAAAGTGGCCTCCATATGATGGTCCGAAGTATGTGGCAGATCTAGGTTACAAATGAAACAAATGTGGATCTGGAAAGAGGTCCAGGCATAAGATGGTTATGGATGAGATACCTAGAAGAACGAGGCGCGGAAGAGGCACGCCTTTTCTTACTGACCCCGAGCAGTATGAGTGTGGCAAGTGTGATATACTTGGCACATTTCATGCACCTGTTGTTGGCAGATTAGTGAGGTGTGTCTCATGGTTTTTTACATTGTTTCATACTTGTCAAAATGCTTTACTAATTACTTAAGCAAACCATTATATGTGAGCTCTATTTATACATTACGAACTTTAATGCACATTATTTGTTTTATGTAATTCTTACTTTGTGACTATTTTTAATTTGTAGGATGGCGCAATTCCACCTTCTGGACCAGGTGCATGAGGAGACGCATTGAGGGCATCTCTTCATGGAGGGGCAGGTAATAACCTATGAGTCTTGTTAAAAATCTTGCATTCAGAAGGTATTTTCTGTATATACATAGCCTGTGCTTGTGATGTTTTCATGTAGGACCTTCCGCCTCTTTGTCCTAGAGCCCATGATGGCTTCTAGGAAATATAGTATGATGATATGTACACAACCTTACATGAGTAGAGTGTTGGCATCTCTTACGCTGCACCCGCTAGGTTGTCATCCCTAACACGATGTAAGAAATGTGGTGGTACTTATAATCATGGCACTTATAAAATATGAAATAAAAGTTATCCGCAAGAGCAGAAATAAAATACTCCCATTGTAGCATTTCATCCAGGAATGTTCCAAGTATTGTTATTTATAATTTTACCACTAGGAACTTCTAGAAGGGGTCTAGAAGAGAAAATTGATATGTCTATAAGAATTACAACTACATACTCTAGATATGAATCAATTAACCACTTCTATCTAAATAGGGGTAAGGCAGATAATGGTGATAATAATGATAATAATGAAGATGAGATAATGATAGGGAATCTATAATTAGAGATGACTCGTAGCATCAAGTAGGTTATAGAATAAAGTGATATGGTTAGAGATTTTAATTCCTAAATTATATCCTATCTACTGAGTGTCATTTATAGCAAAATCAATCTTCCATCTAAACATAAGGAACATTACTTTAGGGAATTCAAGAACATAGCAATCCTTCCCCAAGTAACTGGGTTCTACTTATCCTAGATTTAGGGAGTGGACTACATAGGACTCAACAAAGCTGTCACCTTCATGATCTACCACATGGCCCAAAAAATAGGGTGCATTCGTAGGTAAATATAATCTAGACACCACGTCTACATTACCTCTACCACCTAATCCAATTCGAAGTTAAACTAAGCGCTCTATTACCATATATCTAAACTTATTATTAATCAAAACTATATCAAAGATAGAACTAGAATAAGCTAAGAAAAGAGTAAACAAGAACATAATAATATTGAAGTAGCACAAAGTCATCACTACAAGATATAATGATAAATATTACCAAATCTCCTGACGTCGATCCAGAATCCTGAGCCACGCTCAACTCTACTTGTATCTAACTAGATCTAACCCTAAACTTGAAGTGGAGCTCTAATCTTCTAATTGGAAACCCTAGCTTTTCTCTCTGGCCTTCTGAATGAGAGATCAACTAATGAGATATCTGATCATTGAAGCCTCAGGGGGGTCTACCCCTGCTTATATAGTCTTGTGGGATGAACCGCAGCCCTTGGATCACACCTACATGGAACAAGGGTCAAGATGCATCAAAGAGGTCAGTTGGAGGCCATCACACGAAGCGGAGCTCATTTCTAAGGGGGCCAGGTCGGCCGGCCTGGCATGTGGGGACGGTCGGCCCCACTTTTCCACCTCCGTGCTCCCATTTCGTTCTTGTGTCTTCTGGTGTCCTCTAGAACCTTCTCATCAATTCTTGTGCAATTCTGATGTGATTTGGTTCGGTTCGTTGGCTCCTACTCTTCTCGAGATTATTCTGTTTTTATCCCTAAAAATTCAGTAATCACCAAAGCTATGGAAATTGTCGTGTTAGTCCGTAAAACTCTTGTTTGGTATCATGAGTTGCTGCAATGCTTTCACACTCTTGTTTGGAAATTGTCATGTTAGTTCATAAACTCACAAATCACCAAAGCTGTGGAAACTCATGTTAAGGACCATCAACAACTTCCCGAAGCTTGCCTTTTGCTAGTCCCTTAGCAAACTATCGTGATGTATCAGGAGTTGCTGCAATGCTTTCACACTTTAAAGGTACACAAGTATTCAAAAAGGAATTCTTCTACCAAACAATCGATAAACTGTTCAATCTTCAAACTTACCCATGTTACCTTCAACTCTAGAGCTTATTTCTGTTACTTAGGTCTTGAGTAATTGAAAGACAGAACAGTGTAGTCAAGCACTATTTTGAACTCTTTGATCAACCTTCTTTCTAGAGTTTTGCAAAGTTTTCAAAATAAAGCTCAGAGATTCCTTTGTATGATCCTCTCAAGTCTCTCATTTATGGTATTCGTGGATTCCCTCTTCTCTCCCTATAACCAAGGCTTATGTGGAGCTAAAGGTAATTCAAGGATATAACATACTTACCTTGCATATATTACCTAGTCAAACTAGGATCCTTGGAGGGGAGACCATACCCTTAGATTAAGATGTGCATGTGTGGTTTCAAACGAATAATTATTGTAGAGAATATTTGTGAAGAGAAAGGGTGAAAGAATAATTCTACAGTGCTTCTTCACAATGGTAACCTCTCTCATTTCAAAAGTTTGAGGAACAGAGGCTTTCTTTTTCTTTCTTTCTCTTTCATATCTCTCTCTTTTTTAAACAAGAATAGCCCAGTTTCTGATGAAAAACTTTTTGAGAGGATAAATGATAAGTTGGAGCATTATTTTTGGGGACTTGGCTAGCAATCATGTAAAAACCTATGGGAAAAATATTTTTTGTGTCCACTCCCAGGGTAGGAGCAGAACATTTTTGAGTAGATCTAAATAGGTGAATATAGTGGTGCATACTTCTAGGATAGAAGTAGCAAAGGGTGCAAAGTGTAATCTTCTTGATCATGGGAGCATGATGAAACTCTCAACAAGGGTCTAACATGGGTTGACTAAACACAACACAAAACAAGTAGGTTATGAGTTGGTTTTCCTATTCTAGCAAATATATATATAAAGATGTGGCAAGAATTAAAGCTCTCATCACACAGGAACTCATCATGTTATAGTTTTATGTTTTCAAAATATAAATCTCTAGATTTCAAGTATCTCTTAGAATAAGATAATAATAGCTTAGACTTTATATATCATATCCACCAATTACTTAGACATAGATCAAGCAATTGCTACCCACAAGCTTTAGATTTAGAGTAAATTCTTAAATCAGAGCAGTTAGATGCAAAACTTAGGAGAATTCAAGGTTAAATTCTAGGTACTTTTAAAGTAATTCTGGCAGAGCAACTATTCATCATTTACATCATGGTTTCTACTTCAAGTTTCTTTTTGAGTTTTGATCTTTTTATTATAAACAAAATAAACACAATCTTTTTATTTGGTTTTATTATTTTTATTATCTAAATGGAAATGAAACAAACTATAATAATAAGATAACTACCAGGGTTTTATGGGATACCTGGTTCTCGTGTTACCTCCCGGAAGGTGATGCAGCAAGAACTTAAGATCTCCTATCTCAAGTTAGGAAAAAGAAACAACTTGGGGGCTCCTCCCTCAAGCTTGTTGTTGCTGGTGTCGTAGAAGTTGTTGATGAAGAGATGTTGAGAACTTCTTCCCAGAGGTGTTACTGAGGAGGCGTCCTATACAGATAGAACTGAGGAATGGCATAGAAGGCTTCCCAGTTCCGTTCATCTCTGGCCTCGTTCTACTGTATATTGTTCAAAGATTCACCAAACTTAGTGTTCCACTACTGTTATTCAGCAAGTGTTTGGCTGAAATTGGTTTGCTCTTTGGAGGTAGTATCCATTCAAAGATTCAAACGATCCAGTTGCCTCTCCACACTTGAGACAAAGTGAGTGTTCTCATGATCCAATTGTTCCATTGTAGTCCATTTGTAGTTGAGCCTATTATAGATGGAGACATGAGACATGACTTGATGCAATCATGAAACTGGAATAAGATGAATTAATTATATGCTTTGATTGCTTATATTGTTGTCTTCTCTGTTGTACTTTGCAACAGAAAAACAAAGGAAACTTTGCCAAAATTTTGTGCTAAAATTTTTGCATTCTTCACTTGCAAGTTGGATCAAAAGAAGGAAGATTTTTTGTTGTCATTTGCACCACCACTAGTACATTGATAGATGGGAGTTGTTCGAGGAGAACATGGATGACAATGAAGAGCCGCACAACAATAGTGTGTATAGGGATTACCAGGCCTGGTATGAAGGAGTGACATGTCCATCACACAAGCTGACTATGTAGATATGGAGTCCTCCAAAGACGAAGACACAACGTATGACTAGAGTACTCACGTTCGAAGGCAGGTGCAGGCAGGACCGGTCTGGATAGAGTGGTACATGTTGGCATTTCTTAGCATCACTACTAAGAATAGAATGAGATCCAATCTTCAGTGGCTAGGTTGTCAACTCTAGCATGATACTAGAAATACACTGATGGTAGTAAATATGCAATGCTCTCTTAGAATGAATATAGAATAAGGTATCCGCAAGCACACAAATGTAACACCATTGTAGCATTTTACAAGAATTAAACCAGGTATTATTATTTATAATTTTAACCATGGTGTTGACGGTCGATAACGTCAACTTTTATTATAACTTTAGACCTGAAGGAAAACAAGAAAACACAGTAGTATAGGGTTTTATCTGACAATTTCCATGAGCTTTGTATATTTTGTATTTTCCAGGGTGAATTTTAGGAAAGCTGAAAAGAGGGACTCTAGTGCTAAACAAACACAAAATGTATTCGCCACGGGAAACATCGCGAGAAGACTCAGGAAGGGTCGAGAAGGCACCCGTGGCAACGAGGGGCCTAGCAGCTGCCAGGTGGGGCCGGCTAGCCCCACCCTAGCACCGGCCGGCGCCCCCCTTTAGGGTTTCGGCCTCTCTTCTGGAAGCTTCCTCCACCGCCTCTCCTGACGCATCTCAGTCCTTGGCTAAGTCGGTTTGATCGTACGGCGCACGCGCATCCCACTGGAGTATAAATACATGGGTAGACACCCCTGGAGACAATCCTCAATCAACTAGTTCATCAAGGCCTCAAGCCATCAAGCATCAAGCACCTTCAAGTTCATCATGAGCCTTCTAGTTCATAGTTCTAGTTAGTTAGATTAGAAGTAGAGGAGATCTAGTTCTTCATCGGGATCTAGAGCCCTGGCGTCGGTCTGGAGCGCAAGAGTTTGGTAATAGATCTAGTTCTTACTTATGGTATTGAATTGTATATTAGGGAGACTTTATTCTTAATAGATTCATATGTTCTTAATTGCATTAGTCATTGTCTACTGTAATTATATGTCTAGGATAGTTGGTTTGATCTTATTGAATTCATGTAATTGCTTGTATAGCGTTTACCTAATCGATCGTTGGGTAAATGATAGACAATATGTAGATGTGGTGTCTAGATATCTTGTTTGTCTATGAGTGCACCTTGACGTGTCGGGTCATGTGGTAGTCCATGTAGGTGACAGCTGTGTTGGTTCCTCTGCAGTCCACCCCCGTACGTAGGACAAGCATGGGCACGGTCGCAAAGGAGGTGACCCTTATGTCTTAAAACCCTCATTAGTTGATGCCTCTTTACATGTAATTATGATATAGGATTGACTTAACGATGATTTCTCGATGTAATTACACTAATTAGTGTTATTCATTGGCGTAGTTATAGAATTACCTTAGATCCAACTCCCTAGTTTATCCATTGGCTAACTACTATTATGACTAGTAGATGCTCTGATGATTATCTTTAATTATGATACTTGATGATTATGCTATCATTATTATTTATCCATATTTATCTTGTGACCTCTGCCTATTATGAGTAGATTATATGACTTGGGTAATATTATTTATTCATCCTATATAGTTTGTTATCAATATAATAGATTATAGTTTAACACTTAGCCTTTCCTGTGGTATAAATATAAATCAAAAACCTAGATACTTCCCTAGGTAAAATGCTACGACAATATAATTATCTGTTCGCTTGCAGAACTCATTTAGTTTATAATTATATTCATATCTTTCATGCTATGCCTAGTTGCAGTAGAACATGTGAATCTATATTAAATTCCTAGCAATACAATTAGGGATGACAACATACTTCATGCTTAGGAATTTTAGAGTGGTTAGTTGCTATTTGACAAGTTAATGATATACTGTGCATTTCTGGTGTTGTTGCTAGGGTTAGGGTTTATCTCTATTTTTAGTAATGATGGTAGTAAATGTCAACAAGCATTTTTGGCGCCGTTGCTGGGGAAGGCACAATAAACTTAGGATATATTGATAACATATATATGCATGGATAAAGTTATATTACCATTCAATTTCTACTCAATCAGACACACCCTTCGTCGTTACCATTTTCTTATCTTATGCAGGGTGACGAATGAATGGTTTGGCTCTTCCAAGAAACTTTACTCAAGATCTAGAGAAACTCCTTAGGAAGAAGAAGTTTGTAGAAGCAAGGGACAAATTTGAATCACCATCAAGAACACCCTCTGCTGCACAAGCTAGCTCTTCAGAGGAGCCAGCTCCAACATTGGAAGAGGGATTTGAAGAACAAATAGAAGAAGAGTTAGGAGGAAACCTAGCTTCTGTGTTTGAAGACATGGCTGAGAAGACACTGTGAGAGTTTTCTGCCCCAACAACAACAAACATTCAGACTGGACCAACGGTCAACATTGGGAAGAATGGATTCGAGCTCAAGCCTGCTCTCATCACCATGGTTCAAGGCAGCGAATTCAGTGGAAAAGCTCATGAAGATGCAAGTGCACACTTACAACATTTTCTAGAGATCTGCAGCACCTTCACAATTAGAGGAGTACCAAAGGATGCTATCTTACTCCGTCTTTTCCCGTTCTCATTATTGGGGAAAGCCAAGCAGTGGTTCTACACCAACAAAGACAAACACAATATATGGGACCTTTGCTTGACTGCTTTCCTGGCAAAATTGTTTCCTACAACCTAGAATAATGCTCTGTGTGGGAAGATTTCAAGTTTCCAGCAATAACATGATGAATCATTCACTGAAGCATGGGAAAAATTCTAGAATTACATTGAAGACTGTCCTCATCATGGGATAGAGGAGTGACTATTAATGTAGACTTTTTATCATGGGCTCATCTCTAGTACCCGTGAGTCTATTGATGCTGCAGCTGGGTGAGCTTTCCTATCACTTAGATCTCAGATGCTAAAGCACTTGTTGAGAAGA
Organism: Sorghum bicolor; assembly: GCF_000003195.3. Lineage (NCBI taxonomy): Eukaryota > Viridiplantae > Streptophyta > Magnoliopsida > Poales > Poaceae > Sorghum > Sorghum bicolor. The sequence goes on along the minus strand of NC_012876.2, from coordinate 39,746,266 downwards.
TGGCCTCAAATTCAACATGCAATGAAGAACGTACCCAGTCTTGGAAGAAAGGAGGAGGAATCCATCATCTCAAGAAAGCTAACATGGTTACTGCCAAGCTAGACCTCATCATGAAGAAGCTCGACATAGAGAAGAAGGAAGTCATGCGCATCAATGATTCAGTATGACATGTGAAGAATGTGGAGACTACGGGAACTCAGCTGCTAGTTGCCCTACACTACAAGAGGATGTGAACTTCATCAACAATAACACCTGCTATCGTCCTCAACAAAATCAAGGATGGAATCAACAACCTCGACAAGGTAATTACCAAGGTAACAACCAAGATAATAATTTTAATAACAATTTTCTACCATTGAGAGAATTAGTTGCTAGTCAATCCAAAGTACTAGATCAAATGACTAGGAAACTAACATCAAATGGTAAAACTTTGAAAACATACATACTAGGATGGATACATTTGCTTCTACTATAAAGAATCAACATAGTTTCAATAAAATGTTAGAATCACAATTAGCTCAATTAGCTGCTATTGTTCCTCCATTAGAAAAAGGCAAGATTCTAGGCCAACCAGAAGATTTAGAAATTGCTAACCTTGTTGATATTCACAATGCAACCCAATGTTATATTGAGCCTGCAGCTGTACAGTGGATTGACCACTCTCTACCAGAGAAGATGGGAGACCCTGGAAGAACTGTCATTCCTATCTCCATAGGATGCCACAACTTTCTAGAGGCTATCTGTGACTTCAGCGCAAGTGTCAACATCATGCCCAAGGTAATTTTATAGAAAATATTAAATGATCCATTGTTGTTCACAAATATGCATTTGCAGCTTGCATATCAGTCCAGTTGCTACCCTGAGGGAGCACTAGAAGAAGTTGTCATTAGAGTGGGGCAATCATATGTCCCAGTTGATTTCGTGGTCATGGAGACATGAGTAGATGAGAAGTCACCCATCATTTTGGGTAGACCATTCTTGTGCACAACAAAAGCCATCAGCTATGCGGAGTACGCCAAGATTGTCCTATCCATCAAGGACAAGAAAGAGAGATTCACATTCAAGAACCGTGTCCTGGAAGCTCCTGCAGCCCCGAAGCAATTCTATCAGCAAGGAAAGCAAGAACAACAATCAATGCTGAAGAAGAAAAATAATAGAAGATGGAGGAGGACCAAGCATGCACCTGTAGAAACAACTCAATTGATCACCGCTCTCAACACAGAGAATGATCATATTGTTGATGCAAAAGCTGATATGCAAACACAAAGGGCTAATACCCGGTTCAAACGTTAAGGCGTGCCAGCTGATTTGACCTTACAATCGACAAAGGTGATAACTCGAACACTTTGGTCCCAACAACAGCGATGCGCCCGGATGTCACGGCCAAGAGGTGCTCATACGGAACTTGAGAACACGCCGAGTTTGACTCGACAAATTCCTAAGAACTCGTAGTAAAAGGAAAATATGACGAAGTCATCGAAAAAATAGATGCTTGAATATGTGTAAAACCTTGTGTTTGATTGATTGATAGATGTCTCTATTACATTGCCACGGGGTCTATATTTATACCCTGTTCAAAAGAACTACAACCAGACACGACTAGAACTCGAATTCTAAATTAAACGGAATCCGTATACAACGAACACTAATAACTAAGGAAAACATTAAACTATCCTCCACAACCGATCAGTACACTACCACGAATCTATCGGCAAACCCTGCATCTTGCTTCATGACCATCGACATACCACCTTTCACCGTCATCAGAAACCATCAGTACTAGTCATCGGCATGATCCCATCACTACTCCTAAACTTAGTCATATTCCGTCGTTTTCCCATCGGCACCAACCCCATCGGCAATTCATCTGCAATCCAGCCACCACTTTTCCTACCTGCCGATCTACTCCTCATTAACTCCAGATACGTATTCAAAGATACATGTCCAAAAACGGTGCCAACACTTGCCCCCCAATTTCGGAGTATAAAATCATTAATGCTCTGAAATTCTCCTCAGTAATGACGCCTTTCCGCAATTATTCCCTCCGATTGGTAATTAATCGCCAAATCTGAACAACCTTAGCCCGGTCTTACAGTAGATACCTCGAATTTCCCAATTTCTCGAACCGAATCTCCTCAGAATGCGCTCATCGGCAATATTACCGTTAGAGAAAACTGCCAATGAACCGACCAGGAGATCTTGCATAGTAAGATATCTCCAAAACCATGACCGCTTGCTGTCAAATCACCTGCGCAATCCCTTGATTATCGTGCGAACAGTTACCATATCCACCTGAACACTCTCGGATTTTATTGATGCGGCAAAGAGATAAGTCAAATTTGCCCCTGCCCTCTTTGTTCTATAAATACTTCCTTCTCTGGTACTCTCCTTCCATCCTGTCATTCTACAGCCTCATACCCACCTTTCTGGTGGCGGCACTGCTTGAGAACTTCAAGAACTCCAGCAAGGACCTCCTCCAACAATCCTCCGAGTCTTCGATTCTTTCCCCTCCTCGGGAAGAAATGGCCATCAATTTCGTCGTCCCTGAGGTCAACTCACCACTCCCCTCCTTTTTTATATTTTTGTTGTACTCCTGTTCATCTGCGAATCTATTTACTGAGTACTTTTTCTCTCTCTTTTTTTTTTCTGTTATTTCAATCTTCAAACCCTTTAGGAATTAGCCGATAAGATCGTGATTCCTACCGATCAACCTCACTTCCAGTGTCTCGGTCCATTGGGAAACCCAGATCCCACCGATCTGATAAACGCAGAGACAAATAGGATCCCCTTTAGAGCCAAGAATTTCTCCTTAGACTTGTGGAAAGACGCTTTCCGTTCCTGGCCCAGTCCTACCAAGGGATGGAAAGACTGGTTCTAGAGAATCGACAATTCAAATGAAGTCCAATGGGGTGAGCGGAAATTGGACCAATGTATCAGGTTATCTATTGCTGATATGGAGAGGAACGAGTCGCTGCTGATAGCCGCTTCATACTTTTGGTCAGACACCGTTATTGCTTTTGTATTCGGCCATGGTCCCGCTTCGCCTACTCTTGCTGATGTACTTATGCTCACTGGCTTAGACATATCAACTGCCAATAATAGTCATCTGTTTGATAATAAGCCCAGTTCTAAGGTAGAAACTCGCAGTATCGACGGTTGGTCTGGGTGCATTCAGAAGTACCGAAAAACAGGATCTGTTGGGGAAAGGGAACATGCCATTTTTTCTGAATATGTGGCTAGATAAGTTTGTATTGTGCGGCCGATCGGCAGGGCCAACCTCTGTCTATCTGCAGTAGAAAGACTGGCCAATGGTGGCCGATTTCCTCTTGGCCGATGTTTGCTTGGCTCTGTCTATCACCTCCTCCATCAGGTAGCTGAGAAACTCCTACTGGGCCAACCTATCGGCAACTTGGGAGGCCCCTGGTGGTTTATCAATATGTGGCTTGGTGTTCATATGCATAAACGCCTGGGATTCAATCTTTTTGCACAGTGTTTTCCCAGAGACATAACCGAAGATTATGAACTGGATGACGAAGAATCGGCAACTCGCTCCCCTTTGAACTATGGTGAGGCTGCCATAGTCCTACCCGGTACTGGTGGTAACGAAGAGCAGGTCAGCCGATTCTTCCAAACTCTCTATGAGGGTCTAGCCAAAGACCAGCGGGCATGGATGCCTTATGAGGATCCAGAAACCAGATTCCCGCTCACTTTCCACCCTTTCGATGATGCCCTCAACAAGGACCATGATCTGATGATGCAATTATCACTCCGAGAGCCATACCAGTGAACTTCTTTGGAAGTGGGAAAACATCCAATCTCACCTACGAGTTCTACAATCCATCGGCACTGGCTCGTCAACTGGCCTTTGGATAGCCGCCGATTGCACTCTGCTAGGCCGATGTAGTGAAGCCAAGGGAAACCATAACCAGCGGTCTTGAGTGTATGAGAATAGCTCAACTCCCACCAAATGCCGATACGTCAGACATTGATTTATCGGCTTGGATCCCAGCTCTCTTCATTACTCAAGCAAACAAACAGTGGTGGGAGGAATGGAAAGAGCACCTGTTCTGCAGATCGGCCCTCACATACCGCGGTATGATCGACCCCAAGTACAAAGTCCCCGAGAACACTGTAAGTCTTCAACCGATGCCTCAATCCTTTTATTGCTTCTATTCTTATCGGTAACTTACTTCCTCTTTTTTAAACAGGTCGACGATACACCACCGACAATCAGCAGGAGCGGAAAGCCGATCGAACTCCTTCCTTCGAGCCCGATTTCTCTGATCGGCAACAATGCACCAAGCTTGGCGGCTTTAATGCACCAGAACGTGCATTTTAAGAAAATTACCACCAGACGAGCAAAGACATCTCCATCGGTTGCTGCTACTACTTTGGCACAAGCTTTCAAGGTAAATCCCTAACTTCTTCAATTTATACCGATTCCATTCTATACTCACACAGCCTTTTCAGGATACATCGACTGCTATGGGAACTTCATCGGTAACTTTTACTGTTTCAACCAAAATTTCATCAATACTCTGTTACACTTGTACTTATGAAACTTTTGTTGTTGTATCAGGAAACTGGCAAATCGGCAAAGACCAGAAGTACCAAGACAAGTGCCGATGCCCCCCAGTCTAGCCAAGTCAAGAGAAAAGGCCCCAAAAGCACCAAGTCACAAGCAAAATGCCAGAAGACAGCATCGCCTCCTCCTCCTAATCTAGGGTCAGCGATTCATGTGAAATCGTCCCCTTCCTCGCCAGAAGTTCAGACACAGCAAGCACAGTCTCCACCTCAGCCACAAGAAGCACCTCAGCCAGAAGAGACATCAGCCGATGTGCTTGAGCCAACTGCCGATCCAGTGGGTCCAATCATATCATCGGTAGTCTCCTCAATCCGGACAAGCACTACACCCCGTCAAGGTAAAGTACTATCCATAAAATTATCGCCGATGGATCTATTTTTTTTAAAATTATAACCATCATTGTTATTATTTTATTTTTTTTAGCTGACATTGTTCCATCGGCAACTCTAGCTGATCAACCTGTGGTACCATCGGCCTCAACTAGTCAGAGGCGAGAAATAGCTCTGAAACAAGTAAGTCACCTGATCTCTATCCCTTGTATCACTAATACTCGATCATCAAATAACTTATCTCATTTTTCTCCAGGAACAAGATTCTCTAGACAGCTTGTTTTCTTTTGCTATTGAGATCTCTGATGACGAAGTCGAGGAAGCAAGCTCCTCCCAAGCAGTAGGAATTTCATCGGCAGATATCAGAGCAAAACTAGAAGATCTGCTGGCTCTGCTACATCAAGACACTGCTCAACTGGTCGATGATTCTGATCGAGCCAAGGCTCTGTTCAAAGCTCTTAGGGGTCAAATCCCTACCGATGCCGAAGAGAGCCGTCAGCTCCAGTATCAAAAGGCCACCCAACGCCTTGCCGATAGAGCTACCCATGCCCAACTCTCAGAGGAAGTAATGCAAATGAAACACCTTGCCGATGAGAAGCACAAGAGCATCGGCATCCTACAGTCCTCACGGGAGACACTAACGCAGAAGATCTCCAATCTATCGGCAAAAAGGGAAGCCCTGCTGGCAGAGCTCAAGCAAGTAGAAGAGTCTCTCTCTCAAGCTCAGCAAGAAGAAAGTCAGCTACCCGAACTGATCAAGACCCTCTAGCAAGAACGAAACATTCAAGCCCGCAAGGCACTGTAGATGAAAAAGTTGAAGCCAGTGGAGGGCTCTGTCGATGAAGACATTAGGGAGTAGAAGAAGCCGATCAAATCTGTCTGCGCGCCATATTGGCTATCCAAGCCTTACTGAATATATGAGCTCTTCATCGGCGGCATGTCTTGTTCTGCCTTTAGAAACTGCTGACTATTTTGGTCTAGCCGATAGGACTGTTATCGACATCTTTTTAAAACATCATACTCAGTCCCAGATACATTTTAATCCAGCCGATAGGACTGTTATCGGCACTTAAACTTTCATGCATCGACCCATATGCTTGGGTAATACTTCTTTAAATATTTTCCATTTAAATCTCTTGGAAACTCAACTCCTTCGAGAGTTTCCAAAATATAAGCATTACCAGGAGCAGACCGATTTATCCGATAAGGACCCTCCCAATTAGGAGACCACTTGCCAAACTTTGAACTTTTAGTCCCAATCGGTAATATCAGTTTCCACACCAAATCTCCATCGGCAAACTTCTTAGTTTTTACTTTTTTATCATACCACCTAGCAACTCTCTTCTTATTTTCTTCTATACTTATCAAAGCCCTCAGCCGATGTCCTGCTTAATCGTCTAACTTATCTTTCATCAAAGTAGCATAGTCATCGGAAGCCAACTGGTCTTGAAAAAATAGTCGCCTCGATCCGGTTTTCATTTCCCATGGTAGCACTGCATCGTGTCCATACACCAATTGATAAGGTGAAACTTTAGTTGACCCATGACATGCCATCCGATATGACCATAAAGCTTCATTCAACACTGTATGCCACCTCCTAGGATTTTCTTCAATCTTTCGTTTGATGAGTTTAATAATTCCTTTGTTAGACGCCTCGGCCTGCCCATTGGCTTGAGCATAATAAGGAGAAGAATTCAACACTTTAATCCCCATACTGATTGCAAATTCATCAAACTCTCCCGATGTAAACATGGTACCCTGATCGGTAGTAATTGTTTGAGGAATACCAAATCGGTAAACAATATGCTCTTTCACAAAATCAATCATATTAGCCGATGTGACTTTCCTCAAAGGAATAGCTTCAACCCACTTAGTGAAATAATCAGTGGCAACTCAGATGAACTTATGCCCTTTGCTTGATGGTGGGTAAATCTGGCCAATTAGATCAATATCCCATCCCCGGAACGGCCAAGGCTTAATAGTGGGATTCATAGCCGATGCTGGTGCCCTTTGAATATTACCAAATTTCTGACATTCTTGACATCCTTTGAAATATTTAAAGCAATCCTCGAGTATAGTCGGCCATAGTACCCATTTCTCCTAATCATCCATTTCATCTTAAAAGGCGACTTATGCGCTCCACATACTCCTTCATGGATTTCACCCATCAAACTTTTAGCCTCATCATCACCCAAACACTTGAGAAGAACTCCATCTATTGTTCGATAATAAAGCTCATCCCCAAGGAGTACATACTTGGTAGCTTGAAACCTGACACGCCTCTCAACCTTTTTAGATGGATCTTTTAAATAATCAATGATCTCCTTTCTCCAATCATCGGCACCGATTGCCGACAACGTGTTTAATATTGGTTGATATCCCGAGGCATGCTGAGCCAACCGATTAGCCTCTTCATTATGTAATCGAGGAACATGCTCTAATCGGAAATCCTTGAATTCCTTTAATAGTTGCATACTCTTTTCATAATAGGCTATCAAGACCTCGCTCTGGCATTCATAAATTCCAGCCAATTGATTTATAACAAGCATAGAATCACCGAAGATTTCAACAGCATTAGCATGAACCTCTTTCAACAATTCTAACCCTTTGATCAAAGCTCGATATTCAGCTTGATTATTTGTTGACTTGGCAACAATCGGCAAAGAGAACTCATACTTCTTCCCCTAAGGAGAAACCAACACTATACCGATTCCTACCCCCCGGTCACACGTTGATCCATCAAAGAAGAGCGTCCAAGGAACAATTTCCAAGGTCCCCACTACACCACAATGCGGAGTCACAAAATCGGCCATAATCTGCCCTTTAACTGCCTTAACCGATTTGTAACGTAGATCAAATTCCGACAGTGCCAAAATCCATTTACCGATCCTACCACTCGTAATCGGCATAGATAGCATGTATCGGACTACATCATCTTTGCATATAACAGTGCATTCGGCCGATAGCAAATAGTGCCTCAACTTAATACATGAAAAGTATAAGCATAAACATAATTTTTCAATTGCCAAATACCTGGTCTCAGCATCAATTAGTCTTCTACTTAAATAATAAATTACACGCTCCTTCCCTTCAAATTCTTGAATCAAAGCCGAACCGATGACCATCCCATCGGTAGACAAATATAATCTGAAAGGCCTTCCTTGCTGAGGTGAGAACTGGAGGATTTGTTAAATAATTCTTGATTTCATCCAAGGCTGATTGTTGCTCTTTTCCCCACACCAACTCTTGATCAGCTTTCAATTTAAGTAAAGGACTAAAAGCACGAATTTTACCAGACAAATTAGATATAAACCGGCTGATAAAATTTATCTTGCCGATCAAAGACTGGAGTTCAGTTTTGTTGGTAGGAGCAACTATTTTGTTGATGGCATCAATAGATCTCCTACTAATTTCAATTCCTCTCTGATGCACCATGAAACCAAGAAATTGCCCTGCCGATACACCCAATGCACACTTATTAGGATTCATCTTTAAATCATGTTTCCTTGTGCACTCCAACACCTTTCGTAGATCGGCAAGATGCTTTGTGAAGTCCACAGACTTAACCACCACATCATCAATGTAAATTTCTACCAGCTTGCTGATGAACTCATGAAAGATAAAATTCATAGCACTCTGATAGGTAGCACCAACGTTTTTCAAGCCAAAGGTCATGACTATCCATTCAAACAACCCAACACGACCAGGACATCTAAACGCAGTCTTTGGAATATCTTCTTCAGCCATGAATATTTGATTATATCATGCATTACCATCCATAAAGCTAATGATCCGATGTCCAGCCGCAGCATCAACTAGCAAATCGGCAACTGGCATTGGATAACCATCCATCGGTGTAGCCTTGTTAAGATTCGTGAAATCAATGCAGACTCGAAGCTTCCCATTTTTCTTGTAAACTGGAACAACATTGGAAATCCACTCGGCATACCGACATTGCCGAATAAATTTAGCCTCGATAAGTTTAGTTATTTCGGCCTTAATGTCAGGAAGAATATTAGGATTACATCGGCGAGCTGGCTGCTGATGTGACCGAAATCCAGATTTGATAGGTAACCGATGTTCAACAATAGATCGGTCTAAACCAGGCATCTCGGTATAATCCCAAGCAAAGCAATCTTTATATTCCCGCAACAAATCAGTTAACTGTTGCTTACACTCAGAATCTAACTTAGCACTAATAAACGTAGGCCTAGGCCTATCCCCATTACCTATATCTACTTCTACTAAATCATCAGCCGATGTAAACCTCTGGCCTAACTTTCCATCATCGGCGAACCTATCTATTAAAACTCTTCGTCAGAACCGACTGCTTGGATCGGTGGAATTTCATAATCGGCAACCTTGAGAAAATCCTTTTCCCAAATCTCCCCTGAAATGCATCTCGTCCTTTCATAAGTATCTGCCTCTGCCGATGCTATAACATATGAAGAATCTCCTAGGACAATCTCAATCTTGTCACCTACCCACTGAACCAAACATTGGTGCATTGTAGACGGGATGCAACAATTGGCATGGATCCAATCTCTTCCCAACAGTAGATTGTAAGCACCCTTTCCACTGATAACGAAGAAAGTTGTCGGCAAGGTTTTGCTGCCGATGGTCAACTCAACACATATGGCTCCTTTAACTGGAGACACATTCCCTTCAAAGTCCTTCAGCATCATATCGGTCTTGGTCAAGTCTTGATCTCCTTTCCCAAGTTTCCGATAGACTGCATACGGCATAATATTGATAGCAGCCCCACCATCAACAAGTATCTTGGTCATCGGCTGCCCATCAACCCTACCTTTGACAAACAGAGCTGTACGATGCTGTCTTTCATTGTTGGCAGGCTTTTCAAAGATAGCCGTCATCGGATCCAGAGCCAACTAAGCTATTTGGTTGGAAAAATCCATCTTATCATCACTGGCAGGCGCAAGGAACTCCATCGACAACATAAACACCATATTAACATCTGCCGATGGCCCTTTCCCCTTAAGATCTGGCTGTTGCTGATCTTCAGACTTAGCAGAATTCTCTCCTTTACTCAGCTCTTCTCATCTTTCACACTGCAGCCTTCTTTTCTGTGTCCTAGTCAGCCCCTCTGGACACCACGGAGGAATTGCGGCTGCCTTACCGACTGACGACGATTTTCCCTTGATTCCACTCGATAAGTATTAGCATCTCTACAAAATATGAACTCATCAGGAACTCGTGCATCTGCCATCTCCTCAAGCTCCTCTTGGTTCCTGGGAAAATACCCAACACGGTCACCAAGTCTGTCATGTACACTAAGCCTGTCCCCCAGCCGATCATGAACTGAAGCTCTCCCCCTAATCGACCCATTAAATCGCCGATCATCGTTTTGATACTGCCGATTAGGTCTATCATATCAATCATAGCCATTGCACTCAGGGCAGTCTCTAACAGTGGGTAGTTTGATATTTTGCTCCCAATAGTGGATAAAGAACGGGCAGTTCTAGTGATCCTTGTGCCGATTCCACTCTTGTCGGTGTCTTTCTTCTTCCCGGCGACGATCCTCCTGTTGGCACCGATACCGATCCTCACGCTGCTGCCAGGTCTCCTGTTGTCTTCTATGAGTAATCACAATGCCAGATCGGGGAGGTCTTCCTGAGCTAGTTCCTTCATGGATCAAACCTTTGCCCTTGGCATCGTCGGCAGTAATCTGGTGCTAAGGATCCACCGATGCACTTCCGATGTCAAAACTTTGGTCTTTCCCTTAGCATCCAACATATTTGTAGGGAAAGGATGTTGATTGATTTTCATCGGCTTCTGAGCTTTGGAATTATCAAACTTAATTCTTCCAGATTCTATAGCCGATTGCAGCTGTTGCCTGAAAACCTTGCACTCATTTGTGCTATGAGATGTTGCATTATGCCACTTACAATATTTCATCTTCTTTAATTCCTCTGCCGATGGAATCACATGATTGGGTGACAACTTGATTTGCCCTTCCCGAAGTAGAAAGTCAAATATCCTATCGGCTTTGGTGATGTCAAATGCAAACTTCTCTGGCTCTTTATGCCCAAAAGGGCAAGACAGCGGCTACTTATTTCTTGCCCACTCTGCCAAGCCGATGACTAGTTCTTCATCAGAATCTAAGCTCGTTGCCTCATCGACAAATGACACCTTTTTATTCCATGCTCTCTTAGGTTCAAAAGGTTTGATATCCTGGTCAGAAATCCTTTGCACCAAATGACTTAGACTCTCGAACTCTTGAGAAGCATACTTGTCTCTGATATGTGGCAACAACCCCTGGAAAGCCAAATCGACTAGCTGCCGATCGTCTAGAACCAGACTATAGCACTTATTCTTAACTTCTCGCAATCTTTGCACAAAGCTTTCAACCGATTCATCATTGCATTGCTTCAGCCTGACTAAATCGGTAATCTTCTTCTCATGAACTCCAGAAAAGAAGTATTTATGAAATTGTTTTTCTAGATCGGCCCAAGTAATAACTAAATTAGGAGGTAATAAAATAAACAAGTAAAGGCCGATCCAGACAAAGATGATGAAAACAAGCGAACCCTTAACTCATCTTTGTTAGCAGCTTCTCCACACTGGATGATGAACCTGTTAACATGCTCCATAGTCGATGTATCAACCTGCCCAGAAAACTTGGTGAAATCTGGTATCTTGTACCGATTTGGAAGTGGAATTAAGTCATATGCAGAAGGATACGGTGTCCGATAAGAGTAAGTGTTGACTTTGGGTTTTATCCCAAATTGGTCTCTCATCACTTCAGCTATCTTATCGGCCCAATAAGCATTGACATCTTGCTGATGGGGCGGTTGTGGATCTGGCACCTGCTGATAAGCTTCCACGTGTCTCTGAGGTGCACGATCTCCAGGGAACATTGGATTAACCATTTCCTGCTGACCACCAATTTGTTGACCAAGATTCATCAGCTGGTTGATCACCCCTTCATTCTGAAATCCAGGTTGCACTGGTCGCTGCTGAAATCCCATAGCCTGATGATTCTGGTGGGCCACTTGTGGAAAGACAAACTGCTCTGTCCATCCATTATTAACGTTCATCGGCGTAGGTCCTGCCGATGACTGATAGTTGGGCATCATCATTGAATTGACATACCATGGCTGTGTCATAAACCTCTGCTGCGTCGGCATTGGATGTGCCGATGCGTTAGGCATCTGGAACGTTGGCACTTGAGAATTCCCAGTAAATGGTCTTGCAGTAGTAGTTGTAGAATACTGAGGATTCTGAGTCATCGGCGAGTTTGGAGGTGCCAATGTCATAGGAGCCTTGCCTGTCACGTCAGCCACTTGAGATGTTCCAGGACCTTTTGCCATCAATTCTGGGGGCATACCATAACCCCACCAGTTGGGAGGAACAGACCCTGACATTGCCGATGCCAATAAATCCGTAGCAAGTTTGATTTGCCCGTCCGACGTTGATGGATTAGTTGTCACCAGTGTAGATTGCGCATTAGTCATCCCTATCGTGCTTGGAGGGGAAGTAACTTCTACACCCGCAACGGTTGTAGTAGCCGATGGAGCCGTAACCATCGATGACTCTGGCTGATGATATGCAGGACCCACATAAGATGGTGGTACATGTCCTTCTTTGAAAGTTCTAGCCACAGCATTGAAACCCGTATTGGACAGTACACCAGATTGATTGATCAGAGCACGGTTGACAACACTATCAACCATCTCTTGCAATTTACCAGGATTGGCTTCAAAAGTTATTTGCCGAGGTGCTGGCAATGCTTCCTTTTGGATCACCTCGCCACTCCTGTTGATACTGGAGGATTTCAAGCATAGCTGCTTGTAGTCCTCCATGGCTTTTGCCATAGCTTGCTTCTGCTCATCTCTGAGATTGGCTTCCGTCACGGGGATAACGTTCTCCAAGTTGAAATCGGTGTTCGACATGTTGATCTTAATCTTGAATCTCTATCCCACTGGGCGTGCCAAAAGATGTGTTGATGCAAAAGGTGATCTGCAAACACAAAGGGCTAATACCCGGTTCAAACGCTAAGGCGTGCCAGCCGATTTGACCTTACAATCAACAAAGGTGATAACTCGAACACCTTGGTCCCGACAACAGCGATGCGCCTGGATGTCATGGCCAAGAGGTGCTCACGCGGAACTTGAGAACACACCGAGTTTGACTCGATGAATTCCTAAGAACTCGTAGTAAAAGGAAAATATGACGAAGTCGTCGAAAAAGTAGATGCTGGAATATGTGTAAAAACTTGTGTTTGATTGATTGATAGATGTCTCCATTACATTGCCACGGGGTCTATATTTATACCCTGTTCAAAAGAACTACAACCAGACACGACTAGAACTTGAATTCCAAATCAAACGGAATCCGTATACAAAACGAACTCTAATAATTAAGGAAAACATTAAACTATCCTGCACAACCGATCGGTACACTGCCACGAATCAATCAGCAACCCCTGCATCTTGCTTCATGACCATCGGCAGACCACCTTTCACCGTCATCGGCAACCATCAGTACTAGTCATCGGCACGATCCCATCACTACTCCTGGACTTAGTCATATTCCGTCGTTTTCCCATCGGCACCAACCCCATCGGCAATTCATCTGCAAACCAGCCACCACTTTTCCTGCGTGCCGATCTACTCCTCATTAACTCCAGATACGTATTCAATGATACGTGTCCAAAAATGGTGTCAACACATATGCTACCCAAGCCATTTCTAATCAATAGAGGTGATCCAGGAATTCTAATCATTGAATGCACAATCAAAGACACCACCTTCCCCCACACCGTCGGCGGCACTGGATCAGGCTGCAACGTAATGTCAAAACAAGTGTACGATGAATTATTTGATTTTCCTTTATACCAAACATATATTCAGTTGTAGATGGCAGATCAATCATTAAGGTTCCCGGAAGGAGTCGTCAAGGATGTAATGGTAAGAATTTAAGGACAATATATACCTACAAATTTTCTAGTTCTTGACATGTAGAGAGATGATGATTCCCTGATCATCTTGGGAAGACCATTCCTCTACACAGCTAAAGCCAACATCTACATCAGATCAGGGCATATCCACTTCAAACTACCTACCGGAAAGGTACGCTGTCCATTTAAAACACAAGTTAACCACGAACAGATCAGGAAGCAACGCAACAGGAGAAGACGCCAAAACTGCAGTCAGGCTGTCTAGCCTCACTGCGGATGGGAAGACTTTCTTGGGAAGATTGTGAAATATGAAGATCACCTCATGGAGCAACTAGAGAACACACAAGCACCCCGATGGAGTGAGTGAGCAGAAGAAGCTGAAAGGATGGACCAAATTGCCAAGAAAGAGAAAGAAGAGATCTTAGCCTGATTAGAAGCCTAGGAAAAGGAGGACAAAGCTGAAGAGTTGGAACTAGAGAAGGAGGAAGCAAAAGAGACAGACGCAAGATGGAAGGAAGACACACGTACCGCATCACCATAAGACGGGGAGTTGACTGAGGTTACCTCAGACAATGAACCCACTGAGTAAGTCCTCTCTGCCATCTAAGTCATGTCGGTTGTCTTTAAATTCCGTACCCTAGCCATAAGGTCAATATGGTAGTTATCTAGTTAAGTTAAAGCATGCATTAGTAATTTTGCTTTAATACATTTAGTAGCATATTTATTTCTCTTGGCATATTAATACAAAATTCAAACAAATATTTATTGCTTTAATTACTACATCAGAAATACCAAAGCCCCATGTGAATAAACTTATGGTAACCCCTTAGGGATATTTACTGTGGTGGCATAAAAAAATAAAATAAATAGCATTCATATTTATTTCATACATCATAAATAGAAATTTCAAAAAGAAGAGAAAAGTGAAATTAAATCAGACAACATTCAAATTAGCTCATAAGAATAATCAATTGCTCATTGGCTGACCGCTAACCCGTTATTAAATTCAAGCCTCGAGTTTTGGTTTTCTTGTTGGAGTATGACTATGCAGGAATAATATCATAGCAAGGAGAGAGTCTATTAGTGGCACCCACCAGGTTCGCCACTCGCTAGTTCGCTCTGAAGGACATCTACACCAAGTATTGCAATATCCAACTTGGGGGAGGAGCATCCCCTAGTTATCAGGTAATTATACCTAAGCGATTATCGAGTCCATATAGTTATAAAAATACCAAAAATATGTGAGCACATGAAGATCCACAAGTCATAGAGTCTTTTTGTGACTTTTTAATTAGTTAAGTGTTAGAGTCTGTTTAGAGTCAGTCTAAACTAGAGCTAAATAAAAATTGATGAACATTAAAATTTTGTCTTGAAATTGATGAATAGATGAATAGTTGCTCAGTTATAATTCTTTACAAGTACCTAGATTCCAACGCTAGATTTTCTGGAGTTTTAGACATTACTATTTTAATTTGAAGATTTACTCTGAACCTGCAATTTGTGGAGTCATAAGTTTGAGCTAAATCTAGGTAGTTGGTTGATATGATCATTGAAAGTTTGAGCTGCTATTTATCTTATTCCTAGCATTACTAAGTTCTGGAGATTTATTTTGAAAACCCAAAATCCTACATGATGAGCTCTTGTATTACAAAGTATTAATTCCTACCAAAGCCAGATATAATATATTTAGAGTTTAGGAAAACATTTGCACATTTATGTTGCTTGTTTTGTATTGAGTTCAGTCAACCTTTGTAGTATACCTTACGAGAGTCTTGTCATACTTTTAAAACCAAGATCACGTACACACTCCAGTTCACTTATGCATTATTCCTACACTGGGAGTAATCGCAATCATTCCCATCACATGTTCATCAATCATGTTTTTCTCCTACACTGGGAGTAAACACGAACAATCAGCCTATAGGATAGCAGTCATCTTTAATGTTCTAAGTTATTGTTATTACCTCTCTAATTATTTATTGTATTTAACGGATACATGTGGCTATGCAAAAATATAAAAGAAGAGAAGGGAGTAAAAGATGGACAAGTGTCCCAATAATTAAAACAATGGGTACTAGGTGCCTGCCTCCCTAAAATAAAAAAAGAAGAGAGAGAAGGAGATAGCCCATGTCTTTCCTGAAAAGTCTCAATAGAGAGATATTCTCAAAGAAATAGAAATTAGCCACAAATACGACAAATGCACCTCACCATATTCCACACACATGCACATCTCTGGATCCATTAGTTGACTTTACAATACACAAGCATAGCAAGTATGCTTATCCTTGTTATTAGCACTCCTATAAGCTCTACCATATAAATACCTTTAGCTATAGAAGGCATAATATCATTAATGTCTCAAGGGAGAGCCATAAATACCACATATATTGAGAGACTTGAGAGTGCCATACAATTAAGCTCTAAGTTTTATTTTGAAAACTTATAAAAACTCTAGAACAATGGTTCTGCAAAGAATTTGAGACATAGTGCTTGACCTGATTGATTTGTCTTCTGATTGCTCAAGACTCATGCAAAAGTTATAAAGTCCCATGGTTAAAGGTAAAACATGTAAGTTTGAAGATTACAACAAGTATTGACTAATCCGAAGGAGAATCTTCATTTGGGAGCATGTGTACTTGGAAAGAATGAAAACATTATAGCAACTCTTGATCCAAATACATGTACTGTTTAGGCTAGGTTTGCCAAGGGACAGGCAAAAGGTATGCTTGGGGGAATTGTTGACGGTCAATAACATCAAATTTTATTATAACTTTAGACCTGAAGGAAAACATGAAAATACACTAGTCTAGGGTTTTATCCGACAATTTCTACGAGTTTTGTGTATTCTGTATTTTTCGGGGTGAATTTCAAGAAAGCTGAAAAGAGGGACTCTAGTGCAAAATAAACATGAAATGTATTCGCCACGGGAAACATCGCGAGAAGACTCAGGAAGGATCAAGAAGGCACCCAGAGCAACAGGGGGCCTAGCAGCTGCCAGGTTGGGCCGGCTGGCCCCACCCTAGCACCGGTCGGCGCCCCCTTTAGGGTTTCGGCCCCCTCTTCTAGAAGCTTCCTTCACTGCCTCTCCTGATGCATCTCGGCTCTTGGTTAAGTCGGTTTGATCCTACAACGCACGCGCATCCCACTAGACTATAAATACATGGGTAGACCCCCCTGGAGACAATCCTCAATCAACCAGTTCATCAAGGCCTCAAGCCATCAAGCATCAAGTGCCTTCAAGTTCATCAAGAGCATTCTAGTTCATAGTTCTAGTTAGTTATATTAGAAGTAGAGGAGATCTAGTTCTTCATCGGGATCTAGAGCCCCTAGCGTCGGTTTGGAGCGCAAGAGTTTGGTAATAGATCTAGTTCTTACTTTATAGTATTCAATTGTATATTAGGGAGACTTTATTCTTAATAGATTCATATGTTCTTAATTGCATTAGTCATTGTCGACTTTGATTATATGTCTAGGATAGTTGGTTTGATCTTATTAAATTCTTGTAATTGGTCGTATAGTGTTTACCTAATCGATTGTTAGGTAGATGATAGACAATATGTAGACGTGGTGTCTAGATATCTTGTTTATCTGTGAGTGCACCCTAACGTGTCGGGTCGTGTGGTAGTCCGCCTCGGTGACAGCTACATTGCTTCCTATGTAGTCCAACCCCCGTACGTAGGACAAGCATGGGCGCAGTCATGAAGGAGGTGACCCTTGTGTCTTAAAACCCTCTTTAGTTGATGCCTCTTTACATGTAATTATGATATAGGGTTGACTTAATGATGATTTGTAGATGTAATTGCACTAATTAGAGTTATTTATTGGTGTAGTTTTAGAATTACCTTAGATCCAACTCCCTAGTTTATCCATTGGCTAACTATTATTATGACTAGTAGATGCTCTGATGATTATCTTTAATTATGATACTTGATGATTATGCTATCATTATTATTTATCCATATTTATCTTGTGACCTCTGCCTGTTATGAGTAGATTATATGACTTGGGTAATATCATTTATTCATCCTATATAGTTTCTTATCAATATAATAGATTATAGTTTAACACTTAGCCTTCCCAGTGATATAAATATAAATCGACAACCTGGATACTTCCCTAGATAAAATGCTACAACAGTATAATTATCTGTCCAATTGCAGAACCCATTTAGTTTATAATTTTATTCATATCTTTTATGCTATGCCTAGTTGCAGTAGAACATGTGAATCTATATTAAATTTCTAGCAATACAATTAGGAATGTTAGAGTGGTCAGTTGCTATTTGACAAGTTAATGATATACCGTGCATTTCTGGTGTTGTTGCTAGGGGTAGGGTTTATCTCTATTTTTAGTAATGACGGTAGTAAATGTCAACACATGGGAAGGATAGCCAAGGAATTAGATATCACTTGCATGTATTCTCAAGAGCTAAACCATGTCTTTATCTATCTTTGATGTAGGGATGAGTCACATAATAAAGATACATATAATGAATGATAATGATAAACCACACATAGAATGATAAATATATCTCTAGAGTACTTCAATCTGTAGCACTAGCATAGATTAGGAAGATCTATGAGGATAATTCCTATGTTATTCTAACTATAAAGTCAAAGCATATCATGATTAGTGCAATTATACTTGGCAATTATAGCAAAACAAGATTATATCTATGCATAGGGACATTACTAAGGAAAATCAAGAGCAAAACAATCATCTCGATGTAATTAGTATCTACAGAAAGAACTATATTTAGATGGACTATAGAGGACTCAATGGTTTGTCATACCCGCGATCTACCACACGGCCCAAATATAGGGTGCAAACGTAGACAAACACGATGTAGGCACCACACCTACATAATATCGACCACCCACCCAGGATATCAATGAGTGAGCGCTATACAAATAAATGTTTGAATATAAATCTAATCTAGCTATGCCAAGCACATAATCCTAATAGACTAAGAATATTATATAAGTAAGAATATAAGCAAATAGAGCATAGTCATATCCAATATAGTAGAATAGAGCAAAGTCATATTCATAATGAGATGAAATAATTTATACAATGGCGTCTGTATGATGGTTCTACACGATCCATAGATTGTCTAGGCTAAGAATCTTGTGATCTTGATCTTCTGTGCCTCTCATCATCATCTTGGGAAGATCCTCCGGAGTGGTGTGACGGTGAGGGAGTCCATTGGTGATATTGCCTTGATGTGCCTGGTTGATCAGTGTATGCCATTTACGCTGGCCCTTCTGGTGTTGGATCTTCTCTGTAGTAGTGCATGGGTGGTGTGTTCACATGTCGTGCAGATGTACTCCTCTTGTTTAGTGGTGAAGGCTGCAAACCAACAAGATAGTTTCTGCTGGTATAGATTCGGAGCCCCGGGTTAGGAAGCGGGATCTCAGTTATCATACTGTGATATCTCATATAAATAATATTACTGGTTTTATTTAGCATCTAAGCTTGCCTAAAGAAATCAAAATCTATTGTAGGCTAAGGATAAGAGATGTAAGAAACAACACAGTTATTTGTTAACCCTAATCTAGCAGCTATGCAAAAAAACAAGGATGTACACTCGATGTCCCCTTTGATGGGTCCAAAGACTTCTAACCATTGATACATCATAGCCATAAAAGGAGAGATGTTTCGCTTATTCACAATTGGAAATAGTATTTTCAACTCATCTTCCCTAATGGTTTGAGTTTCTGGTCGATTAAATAGAGTTGAGGATACAAATCTGTGAATAAAACAAAGGGTAGGTAATTGGAGTTCATTATTCCTAGGTCTAAAACAGATGTCCTTATCCAAAATTTCTTTCCAAAATTACTCTTTTTGAATATGCAGAAGAGCAACATTTAAGTCAAGAACACAATTGAATCGAACCCCAACAAATCACTAAGTCTTCTCCAAGTGCATGTAATTTGCCTATTAAACAAGCGGAAACTCACCCCAGCCCTAGCTTCAAGAAATTGCAAGGTGCACAAAATTCCATCGTAAACAACTTAACACTCGGCTCACTACTTGGAAAGACATTCTTCCAACCTATTGCAATAAAGATTTCATTGAACTCGATGTCCATACTTGTATCTTGTAAGAGTCGAGGATGGTAAGTCATCGTCAACTTGTATTCCCTATCCTTGATATTCTAGAACTTGTCCTTCTCTATTTGGCCACACAACTGAACATCTGTTAACACTTCTAACACCACTTAAGCTAGGTTGTCATCCCCAGCATGATGTAGAGGTGCTGGTATTAAATGTATATGCTTTTTAGATAATAAATAAAGTATCCACAAGCGCATAAATAATACTGATGTATCATTTTAACCAGGAGTAATCGATGTATCATTATTTATATTTTTATCACTAGGAAGGGACTGCATTGGATAATGAGCAATGAGCACTGCATGTTATCATGCAGAGCTTAACCATGTCTTTATCTATCTCTCATGTAGGGTAAGTGTCAGATAAGATAAATAATATGAATATGAATAATAAGTGATAAAAGATAAATGAGAGCACATAGCCACATATAAATACGATAATCATCTCAATAGAGTACTCTATGTCTATAACACTAGCATGGACTAGAACGGTCTACAACAATGAATCCTAAGTATTCTAACTATAATGTCAAAGTATACAATGATTAGTGCAGTGACACTTAGCATCATCATAAGAAAAGGTTATACTCATGCATAGTAATATTACCAAGAATGACCATGAACAGAGCAATTACTTCCCTGTAATAGTGGTGCTCTACGGTCCTTATACTCGGGAGGAGGACTACAAAGGACCCAACAGGACTACCACTCCCGCGATCTACCTCACGGTCCGGACTATAAGGGGTAATCGTAGATAAATACGGTCTAGGCACCTCGCCTACAAAATATCTACCTCTCACCCATTGGCCCAATGAGTAAGCACTATATGATCCTATGCATAAATATAATTCTAAACTTATTGTGCTAATCATATAATCAAAGTAGACTAATAGCAATATAATTGTGAATAAAAGCAAATAGAATAAAGTTTATTCTTGTATAATCAAATAGATCAAAGTCATATTCATAATAGCAAGAACTAATATGAATACTATAATGAAGAATAAGAAATTACCAAGAACAAAGATAGATGCGGACTCCAAGCTAGGCTTGACTCTTTCTAGATCTATTCCTATGTAGCTGTGCTAAAGAACTATGGAGCTCTAATTGAGATGGTGGCTCTAGGCTTCTCTGAATTCTCTTGATGATATGATAGAATGAATTCTTTCTCCTAGGCGAGGTCAGGCTTACATTTATAGCCCTCTAGAAAGCACCACAACCCTCAGATCAAATCGACCTTAATAGATGGTCAAGATTACTCCTCAAAGGCGGTGTAGGCAGGATCCATGAGGTTGCACCTGATTGGCTGCAGGGGCCGGGCGGCCACCCCTGCCCTATGGGCGCCCGCCCCTGGCTCTCTGCTAGGTGGGTCCCACTTTGCATGGTTGGCTTCTCGAGTCTTCTAGAGTATTCTTGAGTTACCGATATGGTCTTTCTCTATTTAATTCTGACATGTATGTCACAGAACCGACCAAATTATAAGAGTTCAAGTTTAGAAACGATCGATCTAGCAATCAAGTTTCTAGACTTGAGCCCATATAATCCCAGTAGTCAACCGAAATCACAAAGGACTTCAAACCAACTTTGCAACATACCAATATCGTAATAGTCCAACACAATACAGCGAATGTTACATAGTTCATTCATTGCCGATGAAGCGGCACCACATCGGAGTACTTAGTTATTACACACAAGTTCGAAGTAGCGGAAGCAAAATAGTTTACACACACACATGTCATTAGTTCTTGCTACTGCTAGAGTCTCATCTCATCCACAAAAGCATCAGGGTACGAAGTTTGTTAGAGAACCACACCCAACGGTTTGGTCCTCATCCCCAGCGGGATGGAGACAGGTCTTGCAGAAGCCATCATAAAAGACATCATCTGCAACAGGTGGGAATAAACCCTGAGTACGAGGATGTACTCAGCTAGACTTACCCGTCAACCCAAACATAAAAGACACCAAGGATCGTGCAAGGCTGAGTATAACGTGTAGTTGGCTTGACTCAAACATTTGCCAAAAGCTTAGATTGGATAGGAAACCATTCGTAAAAGCATCATATTGATTATCATTAGCCTACCACTAGATTAGCATCTATACTAAGCACTTCACTTGATTATTAGCAAACAATAATAACCATATCAAGTTTCATCATATGTTCCTTCTTGCTATCCTCAACATCATCATTAAGAACCATTGTACTTAGTGAATGCTACGTTTGCCACTGCTCTGTCAAGTTCTCACTATCCAGGAGAGACGGCGATTCAAATCGATTCCTATCCAGCTGGAGGGTTATTCCTAGCACTCACCCCAAGCATCCCCCGTCGGAGAGCAAGCGGGTCACCTTTGGTACGACTCAGGAATCGCGGCTCCGATCAGCACCGCACTCCCAGAGCTGCCACTCTGCCAGGAAGATCAAGACTTTTAAATCACCTGCCCTTGGTCTTATGCCAATGGCCCCCCGCACACCGCACTTTCTCCGGTAGTGCGCACTTTATACTTGCCGGTCTTCCGGCCTGAGTCATACTACTAGACTTCACGGTCGGAACGAGTTATCCGACCAACTAAGTGTCAGGTATGCGTTCAATATGACAAGAGGACGTACAACGATTGGTCCTTAGCTGCCTCAGACAGAGTTACTACCACCTTGCAAAACTCCGCCCGGCTTAAGTCATTTTAATCCAGGTTCTTTCCCACAATAGCATATATAGCCATTCGCGATCCAACAACAGACCCTATGTCGCGCAGGTGACAGGGTATCGCCCGACTTCTACCGATTAAAGCATGGCTAAGCTGCTACTCGATTCTAACTCTACAACCAGGTAGTGATAAGATATCTGGACAAGGAAAGGTATAATGCAGCAAGGGCTTCATCACAACTCCTATACGTAATGCATCAATAGATATAACATATTCAAGTATGCTTTTAAAATTAAAGTGGGAGACTTAAGATGCTCCAGGGCTTGCCTTTTATGAATGAAGCGGGCTCGTGACTAGGGCACTCGACCTCCTCTTCGGGCTCCTCTTGTCCTGCAGGCTAGGCCTCTGCCTCCTGAGTGATCTCCGGGCCTTCGTGGTTCACCCTCTCGAGCTCGAACGATGCTGCCACTTCCGATGCACCTATTGCATGCACGATAAGTAAGAAATGTGTGCACACTAGATGATGATGAATGCTTGGTAACATGATTACAATCTTCACTGGACACTCATGTATGGAGTAAGCTTCTATTACAAGCTCAGAAAGAGCACCACCACAGCTTAGCACAAATAAACAGCAGCAACAAAATAACAGAGCAGCCCAAAGAACATTTCATAACTAGAGGTATATAGATCCAACAAACAAGAATGAGAACACTCTGGAAAGCTTATGAAATTGTTTACATTTCATCTTTAGACCTCACAGCAAGATTCATAAGTTAAACAGGTCAATTAAACAAAGTTGCAGGTTCTGTTCTAGAAAACAGAGAGCATCTAGTTCTGGGACTCAACTTGGAAGAGCCAAAACTTTTAAACTACTGAACCAAATGATCCCAAATTTAAACTGCAGCTAGCATACAAAGTTTATAACGTCTTTCATGTAGACAAGTCCTTCAGAAAACAAAGTTATCATTAGACAAAAATCAGATTACTCCCTTGCTGTCCACAACAGCTCTAAAACCTTTAATTAATTATTTGTTGACATAGCAAGGACATATTTAGTAACAACCAAGTGACTCATGAGAACAGGCATAACCTAAGATTACCAGAAAACGACATGGTGACTACTAAACACATAATAACAAGGCATTTATTAATTTAATTCCATAAAAGGGATAATTACAAGATACCAGCAAGAGTGCTCAGACAAATCTACAACAATTACAGAAGCACAAGCATGGCACCTTGACAGTGCCATAAAATTTTCAGAGCAATTCCACGTGCCAAACGTAAGATAATTAATTAACATGTAACAAGGTGTTTATTTCATAAATTAAGAAACATGGCTTAGATAGTGTCAAACAACAGATTTCAGATTATTTACATGTTACTACTACTATGAACAAGCTTGACACCAAAGGAGAATACCATCATAAGCATATAACATTTAATATGATTTAAACAGGGATTTAGGCCATAGTATTAACATAAATCACATAGCAGAGATACAACACTCCAATAATCATGAAATATTTATCAGAGCATTCTAATACTATCCAGAGCATAGCATAAAATTTTCACAGCATTTAGAGCAGTATATCAAGAGATTTGAATTTACACATAATTAACAAGATTAATTCATAACAATTATTTTTCACAGAAAACATGGTGCATATTATATTTTTGTTAAACACTAGCCATCCCATGGATCCTCACAAAATTTGTTTCACAACTTTTGGAGCTCATAAACTGGATATATGATTTTTGTAAGATTGCAAGAAATCTGGAATTTAAATAAAAGAGAGGAGGGAGCCGTTGTGCCACTGACAATGGGACCCGTGTGTCAGCGTCACAGGAAATAGAGAACACACTCGCCGGCGAATGCTCGCTGACGGTGAGCTTCTCCGGTGGATCCAAGGGCATTAGAGTGCTCCTTGAGTCATTCCGCGTCGATAGAGGTAGGTGGCTCTAGGGTTGGAGCGACGGAAAGGGGTCGCTGTCGGCCATGGCGGCACGGCGGAGCTACTTCGGCTTACGCCGGCCATCTCCAACCGGTAGATTGTCGGGGAAGGGCGGCTTAAGCATCAGTGAGATAGCGCGGAGCTTTCTAGGTAGAAAGGCCTAACCCTAACGGCTCCGGTGAGTCTGCTCACGTGCGGGGTGGTCGTCGACGGTGAGCGCGGCGGTGCGGTGGCCGTGTTCCCGTACGACGGTGTCACCAGGGCCGGAATGGCGTGACACAGACCACGATCGTGACCTAGGCAAGCTCTAACATGACTTAGAGAGAAGAAAGGAGGTAGGGATGGAGCAGCGGTGAGGTTCGCCAGAATCGGGGTCGCGACGGCCGTGAACCCGACGACGACAATCCTGCAAAATGCGGCTCACCTCGGGGAGATCTCGGCCAGCCAAGAGGTGGAGAAGATGGAGGAGCTCGAGGTGGACTCGGAGATGCTCGAAGAAGAGGCGAGACACGAAGGCGAGGGCACGAGGAGCTCGCAAAGCTCTCGGCGGCAATGGCGATGGTGTTTTCGCCGTCGGAGTCGAGAGAGAGATGGAGGGAGAGAGTGGACGGGCGCTGGGCAAGTGCGGGGTGGCGTGGCGTCCATGACGGCATCGATGACCTGACGAGTGGGGCCAGCGCTGGTGTATGGTCGCCAAATGGCAGCCAGGTGCTGTGCCTGGTCGGCCACGACGGCGAGGACGATGTCCATTCAGAGCTTGCATCGCTTGTCTGATAGAGCTACTTTGGCGTTGATTATCTTCCAAACCGTGGCGAAATAGGAGATGGTGTAGTTGACATTCTTGGAGTACTGAACGAGTTATACAAGTTTGTCAACTGGAGCAAAGACTAAATCAGCCTGGATGAAAAGATATGAGGCTCCTAATATCGATCAGGCAAGCTGGTGGCGCCAGGACTTAGTAGAATTTTGCTAAGTGTCAAAACAGCCCCCAAATCTACCTTCTAAGCACTTTTTGAGCAGGTTGTGGTCATTTTCATGAGATGGCCATGAAACAACTTTTGTTCCTTATAAAATTTGCCACAACTTTGCTTTAGAGAGTTGTGACATGCAAACAGTTTATTAACCACTTTTTAAAAGTCTAAGCAAAAGAGGTTTATAGGGCCTATGAGTGAAAGTATGACTTAGATACTTAATTTGGAGATGTGACCAACATGAACATTGTTCCAAAAGTTGAGTTAAGCATAGATGAACTATTTTCCAAGGCCTAGAACACAAACAAGAGCATGGTACAAACAAGTATAAGCATAGAAGGCATAATTAAGCAAGTTAAACCACACTTATGCATAAAATGAATGACCCAAGGTGAATGATGATCATGGTATGCTTATAAAGATGATGATGCTCATGTTATGCACATGAAAGGATGCAACCATAACACTGGGGTGTTACAATGTGGACCTCCTTTTGTTCTTATTCCAATAACCCCCTGTAGAAATAGACAATCACCAAAACTTGTGGAATTCTATTAATGTAAACCCCTATAGCTAGATGATATTCTTGTTTAAGTCCTTTCTCATGTTATGTTGACGGTTAAAAAGAGGACTTATCTACCGTCAACAACATCCCTCTCTGCCATGGGCTCGTTGAGGGTGCCCTCAGTGGAAGGACGAGCTAGTGAAGCTCTTGATGATGAAGCAGGAGTATTCGTGTCCATGTTAGAACCAGTCCTCTTGGAATGGCTTCTGGTCATACGCCCAAAACCAAAGAATGACATCCTGTCACACAAGGAACAGAAAACACAAAGAAGAACTGCAAATATGGATTAGAAGAAGCAGTTATGGGTTAGCTGTCCAAAGGTTAGTTGTCAGTGTTTTGACCCCGGGGGCCAACACCAACGAGTGAATTTGTGTGTGTGCTCCCTCTTTTGGATGGTAATGCAAGAAGAACACAGACGATTTATCCTGATTCGGGCAAAGTAGGCCCTACGTCCAGTGGGGTGGGGGAGATTGTATTATCTTGCATCGGAGTGCTTGTACAGGGATGAATACAAGTAGATGGAAACAGGGTTGTGAGGAGAAGGGATAAACTTGGAACCCTAAGTCCCCAAGGTCCTAGCAGTATGCTGCTAGGGGTTTTGGTGTCTGTATGATGAACTTGATCTTGCCCTATTCTAAGCCCTGGCGTCCCCTTTTATATGCGAGGAGGAGGCACAAGGTTACATGATTCCTAGGGCTAACATAGATATCGAGGTGAATGCTGATCAAGTCGAGGTTGCTGTAGAGGCATGGCAAGACAGGTCTTGTAGCAACGTACTTTGGTAATGATGCGATCGTCCTTCTCGCATAGTGACGATGTGGCCGATGGTTGACAGGAGAATGGTGCTCATACGCATGCGTACGTATCCCTGCATGTGTCGCGTCGGGAGTCATTGGAGCGCTGACTAATCCTGCGGGATCCTTGCCCGAGAAGGCGACCAACAGTCTCGAGGATCGGGGCGGATAAGTTCGTGCCCCGGAAAATGTGGAGGGAGCATTGACAAATGCGTCTCAAGGGGGTGCCAAACGGGCACAGTGCACAGGATGGTGAAATTGTCTTGTACGATTTACCAACTCCCTGGGTATGGGCGGTAAAAGTAGGAAGGGACTTGGGTATGATCCATCATTATGGTCACTGCAACCATGATGTTAGGTGGGAGCAGGCGGAGCGCATTAAATGCTCAAGGATCCGTACCGAGAGGAGGTAGTCAAGGTGTGTCCTGTACTCAAGGTCGGGTCATTTGCTCGACCCTACTTCCATAATCGAGGAGTGGCACGCTCGAGGTATCCATCCTACCTCGAGCGGGGGCGTGCCGAGCAGGATGTCGCCTGGGCCGTTGAGGGCCGTTCTTGGACTGATCCAATGCAGCTAGTTTGTTGGGCTTTTCTACTGGTTGAAGTGGGTGGAATAATAATTTGGCTTGGATATTTATCAGGGGCCAATTCCTTTACTAGAGGATTAAGGGTACCCCTTGTTCATGTCCTCAACATATGTCGTCCGAGGGTTAGCCTACTAGAGGGTTTCTAAAAAATAGATTTGAAAGTACTTCCCTCTAATCTTGATTTTTGGCCTAGTCTTGGAACTTCTAAAATTTCAGCAGCTCATCTCCTCTCTCTTATTTTTTATAGGTTTGGGGCTAGCAGTAGCTTGGGATTAAAACTCAATGGGAAAAGAAGATAGGAGAATTGTGGTGTGAGAAGAGAAGGCAACTGGAGATGGAAATTTATAGGGGAGGTGGAGGCAGGCCGGCCGACCTAGGATGTGGGGCCGGCTGACCCCACTTGTGGGTCCTACTCGAGGTGCTTATTCTATTCTAATTCGTATGTTATTATGATTATTTAATTAACGTTTATATTTTGAATTAATTATGCTTATATTGATTATGTGGTTATGTGATTAAATATGCTACCTTGATATTAGCTATCTTATGATGAATAAGCTACATACATATAAAAACTAAATGCAGTCAAACCAGTGTCAGCTAATTGAACCTCATGAACCCCTAGTTATACTTATTGAGTACGATATGTGCTCACTCTTACTATTTCACAACGCATCAGGATACACAAATGAAGATGGCTGGAATGAGGATTACCGTTATGAGTACTAGGTTTGGAGTCAACCAGTCGACACTTGTCCCTATGCGGTGCTTCCATCGAGAGTTTCTTCAGTAGAGCTATCTTTATTGTTTAAGACTATGTTGATGAATATTTATCTGTTATGTAATAACACTGTAATAATACTATTTGAGATTTGTCTATTTATGTGTGTGAGTATTTCTATGGTGCACATGAGTCTTTTATGCATCCTATTTTTATTCTTGAAATTTGGATATGACACAGAATCTATGAATGATATGATCAGTAATAAACTCAATTACCTCCTCCTTGTATGTCATATTCTTCAAAGGAACTGCCTTGGTCCACTTAGGGAAGTAATCCGTAGAAAAAAATCGGTGTTCCTTCGAAGACAGAAAATATATTTGGCCAAACCTAGCCCCTAACCATGACAAAGTCAAGGCTTGATAATAGGACAAAGTACAGCAGTAGACACAAGGTAGATATTACCAAACCTTTGACATTCTTCGCAACCCTTGTAGTAACAAAAATAATAGGCTATCATAGTAGGCCAATAGAAACAGGCTCTGTGCAATAACCACTACATCTTCGATGCTGATTAATGCGTACCACAAATGTCTTTATGGATTTCTCCCATAGCCACTCTTGTTTTATTAAATCCTAAACACCTCAGCGATAGGTCGCACGAGCCCTGCTGGCATGACAAAATAACATAGTCAAGCCACATGCGATGGTGCAGTAAGATACGATATATTCGACGGTATTTTTGACATGGAAAAGATTGTTGCACTACTCTCATTGGCGTGACAGTATTATCTTGTCACGCCATCTAGACTTTTGAAAAATCATAACTCTTTGATACGATGTCAGATGAAAATGATTTTTATATAAAACATGTAGATCTCTATGAGATCTATAATTTTCTAGTTTTGAGTTTTTTCAATTAGAGATGTTAAGATGCTCAAATATATATATATAAAAGTTTAGCACCATAATACTCACGTACTTCTACTTGTCGTATTAAAAAATTAATATTTTTTATATGTTGTCCAACAAAGACACTTTTTATACCAAAATTATACCACTCAAAGAGATCTACATGTTTGTGATTTTGAGTTTGTTCGAAAAAATAACATGAAGTATCAGCAACTTAATATGTTGTTGAGACTTTCTCGACATCAACAACATCAAATATAAAAACTTAAAACTATAAACATGTAGATCGGTTTAAGGGCTATAAATTTGGTATAAAATGTATCTTCATTTGATCACATATAAAAAATATATTCAGTTTATGATACGACAAGCACAAGTATGCGATTATTATGATGCTAAAGTTTTTATATTTTTTTAACACCTTAACATCGTCAAATGAAAAAACTCAAAACTAGAAAGTTGTAGATCTCATCAAGATCTATAATTTTCAAATAAAAATCATCTTCAATCAACATCGTTTTGAAGAGTTGTAATTTTTTAAAAGTTCGGTCTTATCACGCCAATTCTGATGACGCCATAAAACAATACTATCATGTAGGAATGAAAACGAATCGGATACGGACAGATATCCCGATATCATATTTGTTTTTATATTTCTAGTCGAATTTAGATTCAAATACGTATAATGTCAATCATATCAGATAAGATACGATTAGATGTCGACATCATAAATATATGATTTAAGTATTCGGATACGGATACGATGTCGGATGTTGAATATCCGGACTCGGATATAGGCAGATCTGAACCCCCCTAAACGAATTTGGTCTCAAATACGGTTTGGAAAATATCCATACCGTTTTTATCCCTACTGTCACGCCAACGTGAATGGCACGACTATGTTATTTTGTTGCGCCCGTGTTAGCACGACTATATCATTTTGTTGCGCTGTGCTACATGATGCAAAATATTTCTTAGGATGATTATATTAAAATATTTTTTAAAAATAACTAAATTATAAAAAATCCCGAGGTTGATGACCGTATAGAGGCTGGCGCGCGCTTCCGTGGATGGCCGTGTAACCCAAGCCACGCTGCGCGAATGGAAGTGGAAAGGAGAGAGGACGCGAGCAGCTGCTTGTGCTTATACTCCAGCCGTTTAGGTGACACCGGACAGATCGATAAGCCTAGCACATCCAGCCCGGCAAGCCAGTACCAGCCTGGTAGCCAACAGGTCCTGATCATGTCGCAAATGGCGTATTCAATCTCCAGGTGCCACAACACGACGAAGCTGGCAGCAGCTGCCTCCAAAACGCCTCGACACACGCTCGTCGCTCTCGTTCTTGACAGGACTATGAATTACAACTTTTGCTGTCAACACAACACGACAGTACAACTATTGGTCCATGACGGGCCGAAGACGCAGGCGCTGGGCTGACGGGATATCTTGGGCTTAATTAGGGGCTGTTTGATTGTCCATATGAGGCCATACATGGCCCTGAGATGTAACCAAGCCCAATTTGGTTGTCTATCCGTCTTCGGGCCTCACTTTGGGTGTTCGGTAGTATCGATCGGTTCGGTACTTCAATATCTTTTCTAATTCGGTTCCAAAGGAAGTCGGTACCGTTCGGTTCTAAAAAAATCGGTACCGTGGTATTTTGGTTTTGGTACTTTCGGTTCGATAGCCGTAAATACTAAAAGTACCGAACATCATGTAATATCAGGTTCAGTAGCAAATTTTGACAGAAATGTTACGTGAATCTATATAGAATAGAAGTGCCAAATCAAATAAATAGAAAGCCACAAATACATAATATATACGCTAGTACATGGGGACACTATACAGGCGGTTGGTAACATATTTTTACAGGCGTTTTCCCGCAGCGCCTGCGCTGGGGGCTAGTAGAAATCGTCCATTTCCACAGGCGGTTGCTTGAGAGCCGCCAGTAGAAACCATTTACACAGGCGGCTCTCTTAGCAAACCGCCTGTGTAAATGTGCAGCGGTTCCTAAGAGAGCCGCCTGTGGAAACATATTAAAATATATATTATTTGTTTATTTTTTAATTTATTTATTTATTTATTTATTATTTTATTGTTATTATTTAAATATATTGATATTGGTTGGTCTTCTAACATAGCAACATGCAATTTAAATACTTCATCTCATACATATATTTGTGGACATCAAAGTTTGGTGCTCAAAGACATAAAGTTAATTACAAGAGTATATCCATCATCACACATCATATATATACATCAAAGTTTGTTTCTGTCCTCTAATAACCCTCTTTAGTAAGTTTGAGCTTACTAATCTCTGTTAGCACTCGGAACTGTGGCCTGGATAGTTGGTTTTCATCATCATGATATTTGCCTTCACGTGGAATGACATGCTTCATGATGAACGAGCAGATGTCCTCAACTTTGTTGTCTAAAGCACGTTCGTCCATGCGCTCCGCCGTCCCTTGCTTTTATACCTGCAAAGAAAGTTTATAAACATTATATATTTTATGACTTCCAACTTTAATAGACTAATACTTATATTACCTTGTCAGGGTTCTTGCATATCGTCCGTTTTCTCTTATGTTCTCGCACACGTAGTAGCCACAGAGGACAGATAAGGGCGGTTGCTTCATGCATTGTATAACAGGAGAGTGGTTATTTAATTATAGTTGCAACTGTGGTCCTATGTGTATAATTTGTATTCATAATAGTAAATTTTTATACGTACCGGTCAGTTATGTATATCCTCCAATGGTTGCCCTGGTCTCTTGGACTCGCACTTTCCATGATTTATCTTATAGAACATGTATGCCCTATGATCTCAAATAGAATCACCATGTTATTGTCAAATTCTCACTATTTTTTAAGTATGCATGCATAGCTTGACTTACAGCTCTAGCATAAATGGAGCATAGCTTTCTTTCGGGTAATCTGCGGAGTCTAGTACCAACACCCTTCCCTCCTTGGGATAAATGATGAAGCATATCCAGTGGTTCCTGCTCGAATTAAATCCATGATGCATTTATGCATTGGAATAGTTTAGATAGATATTTGTAAACTCACACTTACCCAAAGTGGTACGGGGCCACCACCACTTTTCTGTGTTGAAACTTTATTAGTGAATGTCCAATGTAGAAGGCGTATTTGGCTTCAAAATCAAGTTTCAACTTTCAGAGTTTCTCATCCCGTTCTGCACCTTCCAAACTCTGTACCTCTGTGTTGTCATTCTCGATCCGGAATGTGTGCCGATCTTCGGTCACATCTATTGGGCAGAGATAGGCATTCCTTTCTTCGACACAATAATTAATGTCCGAACCAAAATACAAATCTTGTTGATCATATAACATTCTGCAAGACAGAAGCATGTCAGATATTGAAAATTGATGCAACTACAATGTGTGTAACTATGTTACACTTACAATGCAAATGCCGTTACGATCTGTACATCTAGCATCTCGTGGTTCATCAGTGCCCACATGTCATCAAATGTAAGCATGTATTTGTCAGTACTCTGGCTGTGAAATGCTATTTGTGGTATGCGCATGCTTATGGTATCGACGCCAGCAGAAGAGGCTCTCATGTACCAGTCATGAAACCTTTTTATACCACTTGGTTTCTTCATAAGTTTGGTCCGACTGAGTAGAGGCTTTCCCCACACGTACTTTTTGGGTATATGCTTGTATTCTTCTGCAGTTGGCACCTTGAATTTGACAGGAGTTATGATCTTAGGCGCCGGCACCTCTACCTTTGCTAGCTCCGAAATCTCATGCTCTTGTACTGTGCGTTTCGAAGCAATGCCTGACAAAAATCTCACTTACCCAGCTGATTTTTTTCTTTGGCTCGTATGGTGAAATCAACTTGGGTATCGGAAATACTTTCTTCTTTGGCACCTTTGGTGGCTCACTTCTTGGTTATGGATCTTTGAGTTGTGGGGAAGGGGTGGAATTGAATGGTGGTGGAGATTGTATTGACTGTGGGGTAGAAAGATCATGGAGAGGAGATGGTTGATGGACAGGGAAAACATGGAGAGGTGATTCTGGTGGGTCAGAAAGAGACTGGGGAGGTGAAGGCTGTGGGTTAGGAAGAGGATCGACATGAGCTGACCACTCCTGGGTGAGTGGCATCTCTTGAGAGGGTGGTGGTGGCTCCCTTAGTTGCACGTCCCTCCGAGGCCAAAGGATGAAATTGTTTATCGCCTGTCCTAGTTTCAAAATGTCCTCGAGACCAGGGATGTCTAGAATCTCGTCCTCATATCCTTGGACTACGGTTGATACCTCTACTCTACAGTAGTCTTTAGGAATGTCAGCACCATGGTATTTAGGTCCTCCTGGGATAACTTTGCGTGTGGCTACTTCCCTTGTACGATGATTGTTAATCCCATATCTTAAGACAAGGGAGCAAGATGTAGAAGTAACAATGTCGTCAACTGGATAGTGATCCTTGTTTGTCATAGATGTGACACTACTTGGAATGATTGTTTCTGAAAGTGCATCTAGCCCTTTGTAGGTTTTGGTGAATTGAATGACAACATGATTAAAGGTCTAATAAGTTTGCTAAGTGTTGAACAGGATATTGAGTCTATTGCACATACTTGTGGATTGTGTATTAACAAGTATGTTCAAGGCTCAACAAACAGGAAAACTTGATGATATGCCATATAGTGTTGAAATGAAGGCCAAATTGTGTTTTGTTGTATTAGAGGATTATGGAAACAATCTAGGTCAAGCAAAAGACAACAATGCAAACAAAATCGATGGAATAGCTTATATGCTGTGGGATATCATAACATCATGAGAAAGCAAGCATATTTGACAAATGGCAAAAGAGACATGAGTTGATGTTCTTGGATTGGTCTCTACAATGGCTTGCTTTTCATGAACAAGAAGAGCTTGATAGTGAACTAGGTTTGATCAAGCTAGAAGTATGAAGATAAAGATTGAAGTCAGTATTAAGTGTCAAGCCAAAATAGAGAGGATATAAGGAACTGTGAATTGGCTTGACCATATTGATGGTGATCCATATATGTCTCTATGTGAGTCAAACTGAAGCTTGATTGATCTCAATATTTATATCTAGAAGATATTCAAGCAAGGATCATGATATTGAAGAAATGGTTATTCAATGGATGCTTATATGACTTGAGTATGACTTGATAAGGTGAAGATAGCAAGGAAATGGCTTCGAGGGACTAAGCGAAGGTGAAGGGATAAGCGACGGCTTAAGGACCGAGGTACCATGGCTAAGGTGAAGAAGAGAGTACTTGCATTGAGTCGAGGAACTAATCAAGCTATGAGGAGTCATATTGTGTTGAGGATCAAATCTTTAGTAGAAGTGACTTGAAGCCATGGAGGTGAACTCATATGTGTTGAAATGGGTCAAGTCACATGCTCAAGGTGTGTTTGCTCAAGAAAAGGAGACAAAGTTGATTGCAACCCTTTATGGAGTAATATTGAGAAGAAATGGCATGTGAAGACATCGAAGACTCTAGTGATCAAATTAGTTTTATTCTCTTGTTCTTGAGTATAGGTATGCCGTACTATCAAGGGGGATGCAATACGAATGATAGACAAGTCTCAAGTGCTCAAACTAACCGAACCCAAGTGCTAACATGAGAGAAAACACTTAGCACTGCACCTGCACAAGTTGATCTTGGAGCTTGTTCTCTGTAGGGTTGGATAGCCCTTGAAACAAGATTTCCGAAAAGTCCAAGATCACTGCAAATGGAGTTCAGAGTAAAAAGTTATGGTTTTTTCCGTAAGGTGACCTGTGCTGTTTTTACAAGGGCGGCAGTGCCGCCCGTGATGGGCGGCAGTGCTGCCCCTGTACAGTCACAATGGCTAGTTTTCGAATCCTAACGTCTTGTTTGAGTGGGATGAGTATATATATCCATCCCACTGCCTCTGGTCATGCTGCTGATGCTCCAGACCTTCCCAACCTTTGCAAAGCCTCTCCCCAACCCTCTCTTTGTGAGAGTGAAGTGCTTAGTGCACAATTAAGTGTTGGGGCTATGTGATTAAGTGTTAGAGAGCAGTTTTGAGCAATCCTAACCTTGAGCACTTGCTGGGCTTCGTCGATCTTCGTTGTGCATTTGTTACTCTTGGAGGTGAAGCCTCCTAGACTGCTAGGCGTCGCCCGGCGAGCTCCCGTGCTTGTGGTGAGCAGCGGGAACAATTTGTAATCATCTCTTGCAGCTAGTGAAATCACCCCTCCTTCAAGAGGTAACACTCTTATTTGGAGAACGAGGGAAGGGCAAGCCATTAGTGGCAAGCCAGTCCTTGTGTGGGCACCTCAACAACG
Organism: Sorghum bicolor; assembly: GCF_000003195.3. NCBI lineage: Eukaryota > Viridiplantae > Streptophyta > Magnoliopsida > Poales > Poaceae > Sorghum > Sorghum bicolor. Next base: position 39,710,872 of record NC_012876.2, on the reverse strand, counting down.
TGGACTTAGGCCAGCCTTTGTGGCGATGCCGAACCAAGGGATAAATATCGTGTGCTAATTTACATTCTTGTATTGCTATTGTTGTTGAGGTGTTTGTAGGGTTTGTGGCTGATCTACTTGGTGGTACTTCTGCTGCTGCATATATCTGTTATTTAGTGACTAACATACTTGCAGGAAGCTAGGAAATTTATCTAATCTAAATTTCCTTGGTTGAATTTTGAATTATACTAAGTTCCTCCTGTGCAGGGCGTTAGTGCCGCCCTCTAATCTGATAGAGTTTTGAGTTGAAACTTTGCAGATTTTTCATTGGATATCTCTAGTACATCTTCACCAAGTTTGGGCTCTGTTGGACTCACGGTTTCAGGAAGGCAGTGCCGCCCTCAAAGGGAGGTAGTGCCGCCCTGTGTTTTAGTTTCTATTTGAGCAGAATTTTTGCAGGCCTATTCACCCCCACCCCTCTAGGCCTCCTCAGCGACATCAAGGTCCTTTCAGTTTCACTCAGTGCCACCAACGTTTGCGACACCACTGGGACTAGCTGCATTTGGGGAGCTTGAGTGCTCATCTGTTGATTTGACATGGTAGTCGCTAGTTTCTGCATCAACTCAGGAGGAGGGTTTTCTAGCAACTTCCCCGTCATCTCTTGGAAGTCTTTCATAGCCTCTTCCTGAAAATAATTTGCCATTTATTCCTTGTATCGATCACGTTTCTTATACTCATTTTTCCATTGAGGGCCGAATCCATCCTTCCATCCTTCTTTGGATGAGATGCCTCGAACACGGCCAGGATGCTCGGGGTTACCGAGGCCAACACTAAGGATGTCCCTCTAACTTCGTGGCGTGAACTTGCCTTCCTGCTGCATGCCTGCCACTGCAAAGTTGCTCTTCATTGCTTCATCAAGCATTGGGTCTTCAAAGGACACACCCATCTTGGTTTCCTTTTGTTTCCGAGCACGGATCCAATTTGCGGACCTTTCACCGACTTGCTCGGACAGCACTGGCTTGCCTCCATTTAGGAACTTGGTGCTGGTAACCACCTGTGCCTAGATGGTGGTGGTACTTGTTCCTCTTTGCGAGCTGGGAGTTGGCTTCGCTCTGAGCTAAGAAGTTAGGGTCATTACTCTGCTCTAGAAAAACAGCCCACTACCCTTTAGTAATCTTGTATTTGTTTGTCGGATCCATCCCTGTCTTTGCATACATGACATTCATCTCTGACATCCAATTTCGGAAACTAACCGCACACTGCTTCATTGTATATGCCTTCACTAAATCTTCTCGCACATTCCTAGGAAACTGGAACCTTGTCTTAATCTTATCCCAAATTTTGATCTTGTGATTATTCGACACACCGGACCAGTTCTTAACTGTGATATCAAGAAAGTCCGTCACATAGTAACCAATTGTGTTCCTGTATTTGGGTAGGGTCTCCTCTGGAGCTAGGGGCTGTCCGGTAGGGCTCACATCTGTGATGGCATATGTATCATCTGGAAATTTGTTCAACCCTCTCTCGCCTTGTTTCAAACCTAGCCGCTTCCTCTTCCTAGACTGACATGGCCTCTCAGGGCTCGTCGTTGCGGTCGTGGGTTCCGGTACGTCTTCGTGTGCCACTTCCTCCTGAGACATCATCTCTCTAAACTGAGACATTGCCTCCTGAGTATAGACATGTGAATCATGGGTGTGTTTATATGTAGGAACTATGAATAGAAATCATTTAATTACATGAAATCGTGAATGTCTCTAATTTACCTCATCGGCTTCTAGATTGTAATCGGGGTCACGTGTCAATTTACGACGAGTCTTCCTCACTTCTAGAGGCTCCATGTCGTCACTAGCTTCTTGTTCGTAGGACGATCCTCATGCTTCGCCTGTTTCTACTTGTTTCATGGCCTCACGATCTTGTTCCATAGGGTCGGATGACCCTTCTACTTGCTCCGTAGGTTGGGACTGCAGTGCTTCGTCCTTGTGCGGAGAACTCATCGTAGAAATCTATGTAATTTATGCATAAAATTAAATTTATGTTTAAAATTAAATTTATGTATCTTGGGGTATATACACTAATAAATCATACACTAACATATACAATAATACATATACAAAGAGATTAAATTTACATACACTAATACACTAATATATTATAAAGCATAAACTTAAATTTATGTATGGTAGGGTACATACACTTATATATCATACACTAACATATACACTACTACATATATAAAGAGATTAAATTTAAATACACTAATACACTAACATATATTATAAAACATAAAATTAAATTTATGTATCATGAGGTATATAAACTAATATATCATACACTAATATATTAAATGATTTACAAAGAGATTATAACAAAAAGATAAAATTAAATTTATATATACACTAATACATATACAAAGAGAGATAATAACAAGTATTTATAAAATAATAACTATGAATAAAATCACCTGTAAAATACATAATAATATTCCCTTATTTTATTTTTATTTTTCTCATTTTTATAATTTTCTGCTGTTTTTTACGGTTTTATTCAATGTTTCATAAAAAATAAATTATTAAAGTAAAAAAAATTCCTAGCCCAACAGGCCCAGCAGGCCGTCACTCCCTCTCCCTTCTCTTCCTCTCTCTGGCAGGTGGGCCCCACCTGTCGGGGTCGTCCCCTACCTCCAGTCGCCGCCACCACGGCACCGCCCCTTCCACCACCACCACCGCACACCACACCAGCCCCTTCCTCTTCCACCACCACCACGGCGCCCACCCCTTCCCCTTCCACCAACACCACCGAGCCGCCTCCCTTCCTCGTCCGATGCAGCGCCACCACCGCGCCCCCACCATAGCCGCCGCCATGTTGAGGATGCGCAGGGAGAGAGAGAGAGAGAGGAGGACAGGCTCACCGCGGGTCGGCGTCGGCGTCGAGGGAGGAGGAGAGGCTCACCACAGGACGGCGTCGAGGACTGCAGCAACGGCGTCGATGGCGGTGGAAAATTTTGGCAGCCCTGTCGGCTTAATTTGAATGAACAGGGCGCCAGACTTAGAAACTTTTCGGGCGGAGGAGACCGAGGGTTATATAGATTGGCATCAGTACAGGCGGTTGTCATAGTCAACCACCTTTAAAAATCATTTCTACAGGCGGTTGACTAAGACAACCGCCAGTACTAATGCATTAGTACTGGCGGTTCACTCAAAGGGCCACCTGTATCAATGTATTTTCAGTTTATTTAAAGTTTTCCTTATATATGTATTTTCAGAAATTATTTTAATAATTCAAAAAAATCATATCTTAAAAAATATTTGTCCTAAATTAGTGAATAAATTTTTGTTGTGTTCCTCTTGACCAGATACACATGTTAAAAATATGAAATTTCATGTTTGAGGTACTTTTGTATGCAGCTTTATTTAAAATGATTTAAATTGAATATGTGCCTCATATCTTGTTTAATACATAAATAATTCTAGGAATACCAAAAAAATGTAAATCCAATTTTGTTAGTTTTATTGTAGTGTGTAAACGCTACAAAAAATATATTCCTTTGTGCAATTTATCGTTGACAATATAAATATGAGGAGCCCATATGTTTGCGCATAGTTCGGTGGAATGGCTCTTCTACGTTTGTGAAGCATGTATCTTATGCCTATCTCCAAATGTCTTGAAATTTTTTTGGCAAGCTTCTACACTCAAATGATAACCCCACACAAGATCTTTAGGATTTTCTGGTCATGCAAGCTATTATTACATTTTTCTCTGTGCTAATGAGATGAAAAATGGTGGACTACACCTAGATCCCACTAAGTTTTTCCACCAACCACAAGGAAGTTTTATTTCCTATGGTATATAAGACCCTGTGGAGAAGTTTGGCACCATTTGGAGTCATTTCAGGGATAGACTTAGTTCAAGCGCTAATTAGTCGGTGACGTCGCGCGAAAATTCAATTAAACCGGATAAAGTAACAAACCACATCAGAAAATCCCAAAACTTGGTGGATTGAACATCAATGGCACTAGTAAACTTTGGTAAAAGTTTGAGACCAATACGATATCAAAGTGTTACGACATGGTAGCCTTAGATGTAGAAATAAGTATAGGATCTTACATGTAGAAATAGAGAAGGGCACATAGCATAAGGTACACATTTTATCATAAATAGATTACATGGCAAATGACAAATAAAATCTAGGCAACTACTATTCTTCCTTGTCCATCGTGACGCATCCAGGGCAACGAGCTTTGTGGAATGCTTCGCTCAACATTCCTTATCTTTACTGGATGGTCATCTACAAAGAGAGGCATGTCACTGAACTGGTTAAATTCATCCAAGTCAGATACACCATCAACTCCGATGGCTTGTTGCTTTCCAGGGAAAACTATGTGCTTTGGATGGTCCGTAATTTTCTTCTTATCATTAGGAGAGAGGACCTGCTCAGCATAGAAGACCTGTGCAGCACGGTTAGCCATTATCCATGGATCATCTTTGTAGCCTACCTTGCTTAGATCTAGAACTCTAATCCTATAGTTGTCCACTGTGACATGTTTGTCTTCAACCCATTGACACCGAAATACAGGGATCTGAAATGTACCATAGTCTAGTTCCCATATGTCCTCAACGTAGCCAAAGTAAGTTGTTTCCTCACCAGTTTCAGAGTCTAAGGCATTGTTGACACTTGCTAACACCACTTGAATACTACGTTGTCATCCCTAGCATGGCACTAGTGTGTACTATGGTATTTATACGCACATAGATAAATCCGCAAGCGCACGGATACCTGTTGACGGTTCTTAAGTATCAATTTTAATTATCAAATAAACATGAGAAAGGACCAATATGCAACCATCACCTAGAATTAGGGTTTGATCTGACAGAATTCCACGAGTTTTGTTGTTTATCTATTTCTGCAGGGGGTTATCAGGAAATAAGGAAGAAAGGCCCACATGTCAGGATTACATAGAGATATCAACGCACCGTGCAATTTTACATCATCTAGAAGACTCCAGAAGCCACGAGACCGAAGCGGAGGCGAAGCTGGGCCAGGCCCAGGGCGCCCGCCCTGGAAGCCTGGGCGCCCGCCCCCCTGCTGGAGCCAAATCAGGACTCCTTCGCTCGGGATATTCCACCGACCTATTGGATCAAGAAAAACATAGTACCACCTCGGCTATCGACCCAAAAACGCATAGAAGGGGAGGACTATATAAGCGAGGCCCCCCTGGCACCTGGAGAAGACATGAAGAAATTATCATAGAGACTGAGGGGTGCCCTCGAAGGAAAACCTCTTCTCTAATTAATATTTCTTTTTAGGCTTAGCAATCAATGTAAGGTAGAAATAGATCTTCTAGTTTCTACTAGATTGAGAGAGATAGAGTGGAGGTGTAGAGTGGAGGAAGCCCGGCCTGTCGGTGTCTACTCCAAGCTTGTACCTGCGGGATCAAGTTCTCCTTACCCGAAGCTTGCTCCTAGGATTCTTCAGTAATTCGACTTCTAAATTCTAGTAAGTTCTTGTTTTATTGTTCTTATGGTTTATGAGTTTACTTTAATCTCTTCGCGTAGAGTTTAGAGTAATCATTGCTGGCGTAAACGTGGTGTTTAGGCTGGGGTACTCATAGATATTCCCTGACTAGCTGGACCGTGGTAGTAGTGAGGAACGTGACAATTCCGAGCTACCTTTGTAGATCACATCTCGTTAGCAGGAAGGATAGGGTTTATTGGTGCGGGTTGAACATCCTTTGTGGTGTCTACATTCCGTTAGCCTCCCCATTAGAACAGTAAATCATCCTTACCAAGGTTAGAAGAAGACTACGGTTGTAGTCTTCTCTATTTATCACTCACATCGAAAGACATTCTTTGTGCCTAAAGGTTAGTAGTAATAGACCGGTTAGTCAGATGCACTCTTTCTCCTAGTGGTAAAAAAATAAATACGATACTCTGGATAATTTCCCGGGTGAAGTGTTCACCGATATCCGTGCGCTTGCGGATCAATTCCTTATTGCGTTCCCAAATATCAACAAGCATTTCTGGCGCCGTTGCCGGGGAGAAAGACGGTTGCTGAGATAACCTGTGTCTTGCTATTAGCTTGTATCTATACTTTTATCTTTTCTTATCTTTTATATCCTTTATTTATTTTCCTTTACTCTTACCTTATGGAAAACCAAAATTCTAAATCAATCCATGAGTCTGCAATCCCTTTAGCAACTGACCTTTTACCATGGGAATCATCACAGCCTATCCAAACACCCCAGTATAAGTTAAGTTCTAGGTTGATTGCCATGATTCAAAACTTATCTTTTTCGGGAAAGGAAGACGAAAACCCTTACTTTCATATTAGAGATTTTGAGCAAACATGTGATTGTCTTCGCATTGAAGGCATTTCTGATAAGACTTTACGTTGGAAGCTTTTTCCTTTTTCTTTAAGGGGAGAAGCTAGACAATGGTACAGTCAGAAGGTAAGTCAACAACAAGGTGAATGGGGAGTTTTACGAGCCAACTTTTGTCTAGATTTTTATTCCCTTGACCGTATAGCCGACCTTAGACTCGAAGTCCTATCTTTTAAACAAAAAGATAATGAAACTTTAGGAAAATCCTGGAAACGTTTTTCTGATCTTTTAGAATCTGGTCCAAACCTTAATCTTGAAGACCCTGTTCTTTTATTTCACTTTTTTTCGAGGTCTTCAGAAAAATCACAAACAAATGCTTCACACAATGTCTAGAGGTTCTTTCTTTCGCATCCCTGCTGATGAAGCTAGAGTGATCCTAGATAGAATCCTAGAAGCTGAGATGGATAATACCCTTCATGATGAAACCTACGAAGCCAAAGTAGACACTCTGCCAAATTCTTCTTCTACTTTAGCTATCCCAAGTTCTGAGCCTCAAGAGGAAGAAATTCCTCTACCGGACTTCATGCTGGATATAGAATCCGATCTTTTTGCCGATTTTGGAAATATTTCAAACTACCATTCTATTGACAAACCCCAAAACGACCAGTTTAGCATTTATTTACCAAGTGAATATCAATTGAGAGAGCTTATCTCAGTAATGAGTAGCGAATGGTTGGAGGAATCAGAGCTTTCTTCTGATGTGATCCGTTTGGACACACCCTCTATAACTATACGCTGTGCTTATAATTCTGATCGATTTAATGCTCTTTATAATCCTGTTGTGGGGATCAACATTATGTCTGAATCCTTTGCACTTAAACTATTTAAAAATCTTATCTTAACCCCCACAACAAAGGTCATAAAGGAATCTTCGGGACGATTAATCCCCAGTCTTGGAATTATTAATGTCCTACCTCTTACGGTAGAAGGCTCCATGGTTCACTTGAACTTCTATATCTTTGATACATGGGACTTCAACCTATTAATAGGACAACCTTTTAGAAGACTCCTTTATGAAGGTCATACTGGAAAGCTACACATTTCTTTTGGAAAAACTTTTCAATTCCCAATGATAATTTCACACTCCTTAAACAATAAGGCCGAGTCATATCTTTTGCCTGATCCTATGGAGGAAGTAAAGGCTGCATCTCTAGAGCTTTTAGATGAACCAGACTTAGAAGACGAAACTCCTTTCTTCACAGAAGAAGAAGACGAACCTTCTGAGCCTGAACCCTTAGATGAGTTTGCAGAAACACCTAGACCCCCTATAGAGCTTAAAACTTTACCACCCGGTCTTACCTATGCTTTCCTAAACAATAATCCAGAGTTCCCTGTGATCATTAGCGATAATCTCACTCAGGATCAAACTCTGCGATTAATGACCATTCTTGAGAAACATCACTCAGTTTTCGGCTACTCACTTCAAGATCTTACAGGAATCAGTCCTATGATTTGTACCCATCGTATTCCAACAGATCCTTCTGTTACACCCTCTCGAGAACCCCAACGTAGACTTAACAACACTATGAGAGAGGTAGTTAAAAAGGAAGTTATAAAGTTGCTGCATGCAGGGATTATATATCCTGTGCCGCACAGTGAGTGGGTAAGCCCAGTACAAGTTGTGCCCAAAAAGGGAGGCATGACAGTTATTATGAATAAAAAGAATAAGCTAATTCCGCAACGCACCGTCACAGGATGGCGGATGTGCATAGACTATAGAAAACTAAACAAAGCCACAAGAAAGGATCACTTTCCTTTACCTTTCATAGATGAGATGCTAGAGCGGTTAGCAAACCATTCATTCTTTTGTTTCTTAGATGGATACTCAGGGTATCATCAAATCCCGATCCATCCTGATGATCAAAGCAAAACCACATTTACATGCCCATATGGAACTTATGCTTCCCGTAGAATGTCTTTTGGGTTATGTAATGCACCAGCTTCTTTTCAAAGATGCATGATGTCTATATTTTCTGATATGATTGAAGAGATTATGGAAGTTTTCATGGATGATTTCTCTGTTTATGGAAAAACTTTTGATAGTTGTCTTGAAAACTTAGACAAGGTTTTGCAAAGATGTGAAGAAAAGCACTTAATCCTTAATTGGGAAAAATGTCATTTTATGGTTAGGGAAGGAATAGTGCTAGGACACTTAGTGTCTGAAAGAGGTATTGAGGTAGACAAAGCTAAAATTGAAGTAATTGAACAACTACCTCCACCTGTGAACATAAAAGGAATTCGAAGTTTTCTTGGCCATGCTGGTTTTTATCGTAGATTCATAAAAGATTTTTCATTTATTGCTAGACCACTTACTCTTTTGCTAGCCAAGGATGCTCCTTTCGAATTTGATGATGCATGTCTAACATCTTTCAATTTATTAAAGAAAGCACTCATCTCTCTACCAATCATTCAACCCTCTGATTGGTCGTTGCCTTTTGAAATTATGTGTGATGCTAGTGATTATGCTGTGGGGGCAGTATTAGGGCAAACTAAAAATAAGAAGCATCATGCAATTGCTTATGCCAGTAAAACTTTGACAGGAGCTCAACTTAATTATGCAACCACTGAAAAAGAGCTTCTGGCTGTTGTCTTTGCCATTGATAAATTTAGATCTTATTTAGTTGGAGCTAAAATAATTGTTTACACTGATCATGCTGCACTAAAATATTTGCTCACTAAAAAAGATGCTAAACCTCGCCTGATTAGATGGATCTTATTACTCCAAGAATTTGACTTAGAAATAAAAGATAAAAAAAGGAGTAGAAAATTTTGTTGCTGATCACTTGTCTAGAATGTATTTTAAGAGTCCACAGGAAACCCCAATCAATGATTCACTCCGGGACGACATGCTCTACGGGATTAACAGGTCTGACCCCTGGTATGCAGATATTGTTAATTTTATGGTTTCAGGGTATGTACCACGAGGAGCAAACAAGAAGAAGCTTATTCAAGAAAGTCGTTCACATATATGGGATGAGCCATACCTCTTCCGAGTATGCTCTGATGGCCTACTCAGGAGATGTGTGACCACTGAGGAAGGATGGAAGATCATCGACAGATGTCATTCATCACCATATGGAGGTCACTATGGAGCATTCCGTACACATTCAAAGATCTGGCAGTGTGGATTCTATTGGCCTATAATGTATGAAGACACGAAGCAATATATCAGAAGATGTGGGCCATGTCAAAGGCACGGAAACATAAATACAAGGGATGCAATGCCACTCACCAACAACCTTCAGATTGAACTCTTTGATGTCTGGGGAATAGACTACATGGGTCCATTTCCTCCATCAAAGAAGTGCGAGTACATCTTGGTGGCGGTTGACTATGTCTCCAAGTGGGTAGAAGCATTACCTTGCAAGCATGCCGACAACGTCAGTTCAAAGAGGATGTTTGAAGAAATTATATTTCCAAGATTTGGAGTTCCCAGAGTAGTGATAAGTGATGGAGGAGCACACTTCATCGACAAACGTTTCAAGCAATATCTATCAAGACATGGAATCCGTCACAACGTCGCTACCCCCTATCATCCTCAGACAAGTGGCCAAGCAGAGACTTCCAACAAACAAATCAAGAATATTCTTCAGAAGACAGTAAATGAAATGGGAACGGCGTGGAACGACAAGTTACCCGATGCACTCTGGGCATACCGGACAGCATACAAGACCCCAATTGGAATGTCTCCATACCAATTGGTGTACGGGAAGACTTGCCATCTACCTGTTGAACTAGAGTTCAAAGCACACTGGGCCATAAAGAGATGGAATATGGACCTGGATGTTGCTGGAGATTATAGAAGAATGCAACAATCAGAATTGGAAGAATGGCGAGAGAAGGCATATCACAATTCAAAGATCTACAAAGAAAGAATCAAAAGGTGGCATGATAAGAGAATCAAGAAGAAGGAGTTCACACCCGGAGATAAGGTATTACTTTTTAATTCCAGGGTGAAGCTTTTCGGGCATGGAAAACTCCGGAGCAAATGGGAAGGACCATTCAAGGTAATCAATTCATCATCCCACGGAGCTATCACACTTCAAAATAGCGAAGGTACGTTATTCAAGGTAATGGTCAACGTCTTAAATTATTTTTAGAGCCCAATGAGGAATTTGAAGAAATAGACGTAGTCCATTTTTACCTTCCCATGGAGAATTAGAGCCCGACACTTTTGGTTTGATGGTTTTGGGTCATATATATATTTTTCTAAATAATTTCGCATTTAGAAACGCACTCGGAGAAGTGGGCCCACAGAGGGGCCAGAGAGAGGGCGGGCGCCCAGGTCAAGTGGGCGGGCGCCCTGCCCCTGTTCCCCCTCGGTCCCGACTTTCTCTGTTATGGAAAATGCACTTAGGGTGATCCGAATAACTCCTCGGATGGAAAGTTTCGCACGCACATCGACGGGAGCAACCCGAACAACCCATAGAGGCATCCTTTTGACCCCTATATAAACAGACCCCTGACCTCAGTTTTCAAACACCAAGCCACCAAGCTTTCTCTCCTTCAATTAGAGCTTGATTAGCTCTCCTTCAATTAAAATTTTATTAGTTCCTTGCTACTCCAATGGCCGACAAGTAACACAACGATTGGGAAGTCGTCCCCTTCAACCTCAACATGGAGCTAGTGGAAGACCCCGATGCCCGTGCTCTCGTCCCGGCCAACACAGAACGTCAGCTAGAAGCCATGCCATTACGTCAACGCAGCTCCGCCCAATCTTACCATGCTCAACCAGTTCTCACCGCACCACCACATCGCATACTTCTCAAGGATCATCATCCAAGACGAAGACCACTATCAAGGTGCCAATCGGCACAAGGGTCCTTCCACCTAGACCCAATGAAACGGTCGTTGGAGTCAAGACCAACCGAAGCGGCGAGATCAGCAGCGTACGCTACACTACGGAGGAGGAGGGGCCTTACTTCGAAGGGATTAGAGCAGCCAAAGTCCGTTTCATCCCTCCAAAGGCAGCCCCGAAGCACTCTCTCAATGCTTTTGAGACACCTCCCAAGCGTCGCAAGACTATAATGGATATTGATGAGGAAGTTCGCAGGCTAGATAGAATTATCATAGACCTCCAGTCCTCGATTAATTCCCTCACTAGGCAGCTCTCTAACCACAACACCATTATACTAGGCCTTAGGCAGGATCTTGCCAGTGCCAACAAGAAGATCAAGGAATTAGAGCGCCGCTAAGTTATCTAGATTAGACCTTGAGGCAATGCATCTTAGTCATTTATCTTTAAATTCGGTTAGGTTTACTATTAGCATCAGTTTATTATTATTATCAGTTTGCTATCAGTTTGTTATCAGTCTTTTGTAATAAATGCCTCAAGATCAATAAAGAGTATTACTATTATTATTATGTCTTGTGTGTCTCTACTTTATTTTTGTGCAAGAAAGCAGAAAACAAGTATGGGGGAGATCCCTCAACATGCCAAACACACTCCGACTACACCACTCCACCACTCAGGTACACACTCTGCACAATTTACTTTACACATATATTTATTTTGGATTATGCATATTACTGTTTCCAACATGATAAAATAAAAGGATTAAAATATTTCTAATCATGATTAATCCCAATCTGTGATATTTCCTGAAAACTTGCAATTATTATAAAATCATTTTAAAACCCTGTGTTACTTAAGTCAAATGGAATATGTGATGGTAGAGTATGAGTTTCTTATTCTTGATATCATTGTTGCTTGGAGAATTTATTCCAAAATATTCAAATTCCTAGCTACCATCCTCAGTGTTTTATATGCCTGATAAAACTGAAATATTAAATATGATTATAAAGCTATCTACTCCGTATTGAGTTTGTTCAAAATGAGTTAGACCCTTGTTGAGAGATTTATCATGCTCCCAAGATCAAGACATTATTTCAGTAAGATTCACTCTTCCGAGGTATTATTGCATTAGAGGCATGGGCTATGCAAAAATAGAGATATTTCGAGGAAATAAAAAGGAGCAAGTGCTCGACAACCTCGCAGAAAAAAATGGACAAGTGTCCGGCAGTAGAATTAGGGGTACCTCGATATCCACTTAGTAAAAAAAAAGAAAAAAGAGAAAAAAATGATAGCCCATGGTCCCTCTAATAAGCAATATGCCAGCAAGAGTTGACAAAGTTTTTAATTTCCAAAGTCTTTGATCTAAGAGTATGACATTCCCCTCCTCGGATCCCGTTTTGATCAGGCAATAAATGCAAAGTAAGTATGCTTGAGAATTTTTTGCAAAATTAAAACAGCCTCAGTGAGATATATATAAAAGATAATGAGTGATCTAAGAGAACCTATGAGGATAAAAAGGTATGCTAATTTTCTTTCAAAAATATACAAAAACTCCAAGTGACAGGATTGAGAAGAAAGGATCTTTACTCTTAATCATATACATCCCTGACTATGGTACACAGTGGAATTTTAACACCCTGCAATTATAAAGAGAATGTTTTAAATGTTTACCCCAGATATTTTTCTTAACCATCCTTTTCTCGAGGACGAGTAAAAGCCTAAGTATGGGGGTATTTGTTGATGGTTCTTAAGTATCAATTTTAATTATCAAATAAACATGAGAAAGGACCAATATGCAACCATCACCTAGAATTAGGGTTTGATCTGACAGAATTCCACGAGTTTTGTTGTTTATCTATTTCTGCAGGGGGTTATCAGGAAATAAGGAAGAAAGGCCCACATGTCAGGATTACATAGAGATATCAACGCACCGCGCAATTTTACATCATCTAGAAGACTCCAAAAGCCACGAGACCGAAGCGGAGGCGAAGCTGGGCCAGGCCCAGGGCGCCCGCCCTGGAAGCCTGGGCGCCCGCCCCCCTGCTGGAGCCAAATCAGGACTCCTTCGCTCAGGATATTCCACCGACCTATTGGATCAAGAAAAACATAGTACCACCTCGGCTATCGACCCAAAAACGCATAGAAGGGGAGGACTATATAAGCGAGGCCCCCCTGGCCCCTGGAGAAGACATGAAGAAATTATCATAGAGACTGAGGGGTGCCCTCGAAGGAAAACCTCTTCTCTAATTAATATTTCTTTTTAGGCTTAGCAATCAATGTAAGGTAGAAATAGATCTTCTAGTTTCTACTAGATTGAGAGAGATAGAGTGGAGGTGTAGAGTGGAGGAAGCCTGGCCTGTCGGTGTCTACTCCAAGCTTGTACCTGCGGGATCAAGTTCTCCTAACCCGAAGCTTGCTCCTAGGATTCTTCAGTAATTCGACTTCTAAATTCTAGTAAGTTCTTGTTTTATTGTTCCTATGGTTTATGAGTTTACTTTAATCTCTTCACGTAGAGTTTAGAGTAATCATTGCTGGCGTAAACGTGGTGTTTAGGCTGGGGTACTCATAGATATTCCCTGACTAGCTGGACCGTGGTAGTAGTGAGGAACGTGACAATTCCGAGCTACCTTTGTAGATCACATCTCGTTAGCAGGAAGGATAGGGTTTATAGGTGCGGGTTGAACATCCTTTGTGGTGTCTAGATTCCGTTAGCCTCCCCATTAGAACAGTAAATCATCCTTACCAAGGTTAGAAGAAGACTACGGTTGCAGTCTTCTCTATTTATCACTCACATCGAAAGACATTCTTTGTGCCTAAAGGTTAGTAGTAATAGACCGGTTAGTCAGATGCACTCTTTCTCCTAGTGGTAAAAAAATAAATACGATACTCTGGATAATTTCCCGGGTGAAGTGCTCACCGATATCCGTGCGCTTGCGGATCAATTCCTTGTTGCGTTCCCAAATATCAACAATACCGTTGTAGCTTTTACCTGGTTAAAGGTTTTATCGTATCCACAGGAAAACAGGAGAACCAACTACGCTCTAACTTAACCAAGATAGATAGATAGGTGTAAATAGGAAAGATAGTAGAATTGAATAAGAACAATATTAAAGGTATGATAACAATGAGTGATAATATGGGAATAGAGAGTAGAGCAATCTAGTATATGGGTGATGGTAGGAGAATAGAGAGGATAACTATGGTTTCTCTACTTCAAAGGGGTATATCTATGTCTGGGACGAACCACGTGATAAGAATACACCACAAGGATGCTTATCTATAGGCCGATAAACCCTACCAATCCTGCTAGGTGGACTACAGGGGACCAACGTAACTGTCACCTACGCGGCCTACCACACAATCCGGCTAGATAGGGGATATCCACAAGTAATCTAGGTCTAAGCACCACGCTTACACCTATACTACAACTCTCACCTATAACGTCCTATAGATTAAAGTACTCAAAAGAGTTGTGAACCAGAACATACATGGATAGTAATTGCATGATGAAATAAGAAGTAGATTAGTAGAGTCATCCCATGACCAAGCTTGATTAGACCTTGATCATGGCGAAGTACAACCGGAGGATGAACCGACAGGCCAGCCTCTCCTCCAATCCTCCCTCGCTCTCCATCTCGCTACTATCTAGAATTCTAGATCTACTCTAGTTTAAAGATTAGATGAGAGCTCTCATCTCCAAACCCTAGCTTTTGCTCTGCCTACGAATAATGAATAGGGATCAAAGGGTGTCTCCTCCAGGGGCCAGGGGGTCTGCTTATATATTCCCCTCAAGTGAATTTGGGCCGTCGGATCAAACCGACATTGATTGAACGGTTCTCCTTGATCCTTTAGGTCGGTGGAGCATAATCCGTGAGACGGGACCTGATTGGTCTCTGCAACAGGGCGGGCGCCCAAGGGGGGAGGGTGGGTGCCCTGCCCCCGAGCCCGCTCGGCTTCCCATTCGTTCCCGTGGCTTCTGAAGTCTTCTAGATGATAGAAAATTGCCCGGCACGTTAATATCTCTATGTAAACCTGACATGTGGGTCTTTCCTCCCTATTTCCTGATAACCCCCTGCAGTAATAGAAAAACACCAAAACTCGTGGAATTCTGTCAGATAAAACCCTATGTCTGGGTGTCGGTTCCATTTGGATCCTTTTCTTTATGTATTCGATGATTATATTTGGTACTTAAGGACCGTCAACAACTCCCCCAAGCTTACCTCTTGCTCGTCCCTAAGCAAGGATGGACTCAAGAGTTTCTGCAGTGGTTTCATGCCTCAAAAGTACACATGCGTACAAGCAAGAACTCATCTCTGAGTTAGGGTAAACTGTAGAGACTTAAAACTTACTCATTTTACCTTTCACCACGGGGCTTGCAACCGTCACTTATGTATTGAGCAGTTAAAAGATAGAACGGTCAAGTCAAGCGCCATATCTCTTGTTCTTGATCAACTATAGCTCTGGAGATTTTGTAGATTTTCAAATAAAACTCAGAGATTCCTGTATTACTCACTCTAGTCTCTCTTTTGTGGTATTTCTGGATCCTTACCTCAAAGTATATGTCTTCTCTCAAAGTATGTGGTATTTTTGGTATGAGGCATAGTGACATTGCCTTCTCTCTCACCCTACTCTAATAAGGTTTTGATATCTAGAGCTCATAGGTGGGAGACAACTAATACATACTTACAAGACATTTATTGCATAGCCAAACCATGGATCTAGAGAAACAAGTCAATAAGTCAAATCAAGATGTGCATGCGTGGCGAATGAATGGTGTATGGTAATGATGGTGATTACAATGGTGAAAGTCTAATTCTACTTTTGCTCTTTTGAGGGGATACATACCTTTCTTGCTCTTTTGAAGCTTTTTGAGGGGAATGAGATGCTCCATATTTTCTTTTTCTTTTCTCTCAGGTGGGTATCTTGTACCCCTAATTCTACTGTCGGACACTTGTCCATTTTTACCTCTCGTCTCACTTTTTCTTGTCTTCGAGGTTCCAGGCACTTGCCCCTTTTTATTTCCTCATATTTTTTTTCTTTTTTTCTTCTCTCTCTTTTTTTCAGAGCACTCACCCTCCTAGAATAATGTAGCAAGTGGTAGTAACCTAAATATCTCGATCATTTATTTCACGGAGAATAACAGGGATAGGATAATGTTTTTGGCTATTCTCTCCTGGATAGGAGTAGAATAATTTTGGGTGAATCTGGAGATGGAAATGAGTGGATGTATATGGATGCATACTTCCGGAGTAGAAGCAGCATGTATGAGTGAACGTGCACATGAATCTTGATTTTAACCACATGACAAGCTTCTAAGGGTCTACCCACCACACTCAATGCTCATAAGCAGTAAAAAGTAAATGTATGGTTCATAGTCTAATAAGCATGTATATATCGCTGTGGTAGGATTTTAAACTCTCATCATACAGGAACTCATCATGCAATATTTTAAAGATTTTTAAAGATAAAATTCTCTAGAATTCTAGTATCTCTAAGAACAGATAAACAACAGCTCAACCTTCCCATATATCCGTTAACGACTTAGACTTTAGATCAAGTACTCTTCCCACAAGTTCAGGTTTAGAGCAAATCTTAATTCATAACAGTCATGCCTAAACTTGAGAGAGATTTGAATTTTGAGAACTAGTCATGGCAAAGCAACTATTCATCATTTCTATGTGAGAGCTTATCATGAGGATTCATAGCAAACTTCATTTATTTATTTATTTAGCAAACTAAGCAAAGATATATATATATATATAAGCACAAAAATCTTTATTTAGGTTTTTATGATTATGCATCTTTTTATTATTTGAGTAAAGTATGAACGCGAGTAGAAACACGTAGTTGGATAAATGGGGTTGCTCTCCCCAAGCTGGATTTTGACGTAATTTCTTCTGATGTAGCTAGTAGGTGGTGGAGGTGTATTTGAATGTCGGCAGCACCCTGACAGCGATTAGGATGTCCTCCGTCTGCTAGTCTTCTTTGATCCTTGAATTTTGTGGAGCTCAAATAGACAACAAAGCTTTGTGGAACTGGTTAAGTGTTAGCATAAAATCTCTTTGCCTTTATCATGTTGAGCTTCCTCTAGTAAATATTACTCTCTTTGGTAGGATCATAAATTTATTTTTATATTTTTATTTCTATAGGACAGGAATGTATTTATTTTATTTTTACACCACCACAATGAATGTACTCATGGGTTTTATGCCACGAGCATACTCACATGGGGCTTACTATTTTTAACATTTTTATTTTATTTTCAAGATAGCATGATTAACTAACAAGCCATTTAAGGAAAGTAAATAATTTTAAGGGAAAAGAGAATGCAGAAAGGATAAATATGGATAACTACCGATTTTACCTTTCAGCGAGGGTTCAATGTTTTAAGTCTTCTGAACAAGACTTCTCACCGTATTCATTCGTCATTTGATTCAGGTGTGGACCTTGACGTCTACACCTCTTGATAGGTGTCACCCATGTTCTTCGTTTTCCCAGCTGTTCGAAGTGCGGCGTTGGTAGTATCTTGCTCAGTGTATTTGTGCTCATAGATCCAGGTCCTTCACTTGGTAGAGTCTGGGAGTTGAAAAATCCTCCATGTTTTGCTCCAAGTGTACTTGCTCATAGAGACAAGGCAGAGATCAAGTGCATGGGCCCTGTTGGTGGAAAACACCAACAGAACCAAAAGTATATTTGTTCTTCTCTAACCTTAAGCATAGTGAGCAAGACAAAGTTGATGGATAATAAGATCATGAGTGTAGCATTTAAAACATTTGTTAGATCAGATCGCTCGACCTAATGGAAAGATAATCT
This sequence comes from Sorghum bicolor, assembly GCF_000003195.3. Lineage (NCBI taxonomy): Eukaryota > Viridiplantae > Streptophyta > Magnoliopsida > Poales > Poaceae > Sorghum > Sorghum bicolor. Next base: position 39,692,908 of record NC_012876.2, on the reverse strand, counting down.
ATCTATATTTATGTTTTTTTATATCTTCCAAAGATTGAATGTGCAATATTTTAGCTTATATGATTAGGAGTGTGGGATCACGAAGGTAGTACTAAGAACAAAGATTAAATGACTAAACATGTTGAATTAATTGGGTTGATTAATTTATGTTTGTCTCTTTATTCATGTGAACACCAGAACCAAGGAGAGGCTTATAAAAGTGATAGTCAAGTACCTTAAGATGTTACCTTACTTGAAGAGTGATGGTACAGTATCACCTTGTGGAAGCTTTCCTTTCTTAGCGGTTGTGCATCGTGTTTGTGGCAGCCTCCATGGATCATCTCTTATGAGCTACGTCTTCCTTGTGTAAATTGTTAAACTTGATGTGTCTCTCTCTTTGTCTCTAATGTGAGTTTATCTCAGGACTTCCCACGTCGATATTGAAAGTTTTCCTACAGGGGTTAGTCCAACAAAATATCCAATGTCTACTATAGCATACTATCGGCTCAAAAATCAACCTAGACACCATGTCTAATTTGATTTAGGAGGGCATTTTAACCTAAGCACCATGCTTAATTTAAAATCCCTTGAAAGTAAGATCATCATTCCTAAACTAAGCACCATGCTTATCTAAGAGATAAATGAAACTACTCCAAACCTAGACATATACTAAAGCAAATAAAGGTAGCATTAGAGCATTTATAGAGATCTACTCAAGTGGAGATGAAGTAGTGTGATTAGTATTTAACAAATTGAGCATGTCTCAAAGGTAGGGACAACCAACATAGCAACATGGCAAAGGATGTTTTATGTAAAGTACTCCTCCAAGCTTGAATTTTGCAAAATTCAAGTTTGGATGAATTTAATTCAATGTTGTATGATGATTGGTTGGACATACCTTGTGCTTGTCATTCATCTAATCTTCTTGCTCCAATCCTGAAAAGGTTAGTGACAAGAATACCCGAAGGAATATTTTTACAATTATCCTTATATGCTCAATACACAAGGTAATGTTGTAAATAATTAAAAGCTCATGTTACAATCTGATCAGTGCTTATTTTAGGACACTAAGCTAGTCCTTGGAAACCATCAATTTATGTCGGCGAAGTGGTTTCCCTTTCAACGCTGACCTATATCAAGATCAACTCAACGAGATCTGCAATATTTATGATAGACATATGCATCGACAACTGCCCTTTTAATGTTTTTATAAATAGAAAGGAAGAGGGGGTTGAAGATCTCAATTGTGGTGATGTTGGATAGACCAATAGATTGGGAAGATGTTTCATATGAGCATGGAGTAAACAAAGTGACTATGAAATGAATTCCATGCTCATTAATGTTATCTTCGTCTCCAATCTGAATGTTCAGAGTTTCTCCTGGATTGGTCTCACCTATGTCCTCTTCTGTAGTTGGATGAATCTCATCTTCAAAGGGAGTCAAGAACTCACCATTTGAAATTGAGCCAAAGTCAGAATCCATTAAGGCTTCTTCCTTATCCATCCATTCTACACATTCTAGCCATTTAGAACTTGTGATTAGGAAAGGGTAGGTGTTAGAATTTTCTATATGGCTTAGCTCTCCTTCTATGAGATTACTTGACATGTCATCATCATGGTCTTTATGACTCCTATGGTTTGATCATCTTGATGGATTATTAGGATCATCATGAGGCTTAAAAGGAGAGGGATAAGAGGGGTCTCTAAGGTCAAGGATGGATTTAGAATTTGTGAACATGGAAGGGGAGCAGATAGAATCTTCTATATGGTTTAGCTCGCCTTTACTTGATATGTCATCCTCGACTTCTTCATAACAGGAACCAGGACATCCTCTAAAAGAACCATCATTGCAAGGATTTGAATTATCTATGCTTGAAAGTCTCTTATGGAACGAGAAGTCTAAACCATCAGTATCTGAAAGATTTAAGGTTGGAGTTCCTTCCTCCCTTGGAGAATTCTGGGGTATTGATGGTTTAGGATCAATACCTAAAGTTTGGGATTGAAGTGGTTGTGATCTGGCTATCGACACTTCTTCTTCTTGTCTAGGAACTGGTTCTTTGTCTTTCTCACGGATATAGATGCTAGGAAACTTTCCACTCAATTAATCAATTAAATCCCTAGCTTCACTAGCAGGTTGGTGATAGAAGGATCCTCTAGAGATTGTATTCAAGGTTTGCTTATTTTCCCTACTAAGGCCCTCAAAAAAGTGAATTAGAAGAACTTCTTCTGGAATAGAAAGCTTTGGGCCAGTGAGAGTAAGGTTAATAAAGCGGTCCCATGATTTGCCAAGAGATTCTTATTCCAGTTGTCTAAAAGAAATAATCTCACGCCGAAGTTCCGCCACTTTGGAGATTGGAAAATATTTAAAAAGAAAACTATTATATAACTCCTTCCAATCTCCATGAACACTCCCTACTTTGAGTTTGTACCAATGTCTAGCTTTTCCTACTAAAGAGAACGGAAAGAGCTTTAATTTAAGGGTCTCATCGGACATGCCTTCTATGCGAAGGAGGTCACAGACTCGATAAAACTCTCTTAGGTGTGTGTATCGGTTTTCTTCACCTTCTCCTGAGAAAGGTTATTTTTGAAAAAATTTTATGTATTCGGGATCTATCTCAAAACTAGATGCTATGATAGGCTTTGAAGATTTTGGTGGTTCGAGATGTGTGCCCGTAGGTCTATGAAATTCATAGATAGACATGTTTGAATTCATGATAGACCAGAGATCAAGGATTAGATAAGAAGAAAGAATAGCAGAGATGAGGCAAAGGATAAAAGGAAATATTGGTTTTTTAAATGATTAAGCTAGTTCGTAGTCAACTCAGCAACCGTCTCCCCGGCAACGGCGCCAAAAATGCTTGTTGACACTTGCTAACACCACTTGAATACTAGGTTGTCATCCCCAGCATGGCACTAGAGTGTACTATGGTATTTATACGCACACAGATAAATCCGCAAGTGCACGGATACCGTTGTAGCTTTTACCTGGTTAAAGGTTTTATCGATCCACAGGGAAATGGGAGAACCAACTATGCTCTAACTTAACCAAGATAGATAGATAGGTGTAAATAGGAAAGATAGTAGAATTGTATAAGAACAATATTAAAGGTAAGATAACAATGAGTGATAATATGGGAATAGAGAGTAGAGCAATCTAGTATATGGGCGATGGTAGGAGAATAGAGAGGATAACTATGGTTTCTGTACTTCAAAGGGGTATATCTATGTCTGGGACGAACCATCTGATAAGAATACACCACAAGGATGCTTATCTATAGGCCGATAAACCCTACCTGTCCTGCTAACGGGAGGTGGACTACAGGGGACCAATGTAACTATCACCTACGCGGCCTACCACACGATTCGACTAGATAGGGGATATCCGCAAGTAATCTAGGTCTAAGCACCACGCTTACACCTATACTACAACTCTCACCTATAGCGTCCTATAGATTAAAGTACTCAAAAGAGTTGTGAACCAGAACATACATGGATAGTAATTGCATAATGAAATAAGAAGTAGATTACCAGAGTCATCCCATGAGCAAGCATGATTAGAGCTTGATCATGGCGAAGTACAACTGGAGGAAGAACCGACAGACCGACCTCTCCTCCAATCCTCCCTCGCTCTCCATCTCGCTACTATCTAGATCTACTCTAGTTTAGAGATGAGATGAGAGCTCTCATCTCCAAACCCTAGCTTTTGCTCTGTCTACGAATAATGAATAGGGATCAAAGGGTGTCTCCTCCAAGGGCCAGGGGGTCTGCTTATATAGTCCCCTCAAGTGAATCTAGGCCATCGGATCAAACCGACATTGATTGAATGGTTCTCCTTGATCCCTTAGGTCGGTGGAGCATAATCCACGAGACGGGACCTAATTGGTCTCTGCAACAGGACGGGCGCCCAATGGGGGAGGGCGGGCGCCCTGCCCCCGAGCCTGCTCGGCTTCCCGTTCGTTCCCTTGGCTTCTGGTGTCTTCTAGATGATAGAAAATTGTGCGGCACGTTAATATCTCTATGTAAACCCGACATGTGGGCCTTTCCTCCCTATTTTTTGATAACCCCCCACAGTAATAGACAAACACCAAAACTCATGGAATTCTGTCAGATAAAACCCTAAGTCTGGGTGTTGGATGCATTTGGATCCTTTTCTTTATTTATTCAACAATTATATTTGGTACTTAAGGACCGTCAACAGGCATCGCATTGAACACCACTGTTTTGTGCCATGCTCTTTTGGTCCTTGGACTTGGTACAGAACATGAAGCCACTAATGTCATAGGTTTGCCAAGTCGTGACCTGGCGTGATGACCCAGATGCCAAGACCTTGATGGTGCGATCCTCGAGTGTTTCCCCATCTAGAATGTCTTGCTCCCTTAGCCATGAGGTGAACTGATTCTTATGTTCCTTCATTATCCATTCATCTATGTGCCCATGATTATGTTTTTGAAGTTCTTCAATGTGTAGATTGATCAAAGGCTCCATTATCGAGAGCTGATGCAGGACGTTGTGATGTGCTTCGAGGACTTAATTGTAATCTTTTGGGACGTATGATTTCTTTCCCATCCTACCTCTTCCATTCAGCCTACCCTCGTGTCGTGACGGAGGCAAACCTATTGCAAGCTAGTCTTTTAGGACCCTATTGCAAAATGGACCTCCGGACTCAATGGCCTCTTCAGTTAAGTACCCCTCTACCATAGATGCCTCTGGATGAGCACGAGTTGATACATAGCCATTTAGTATTAACATGAAACGTTCATACGTCCACATCTCAGGCAAATACATGGGACCCAATGCCTCTATTTGTGAAATCAAGTGGACCACAAGGTGAACCATCACATCAAAGAATGCTGGGGGAAACACATCTCAAACTGTGACATTGTCTCCACTACGAATTCCTTAAGAGACGCCAACTCATCACGTTCAATCGCCTTCTGTGAGATCCTATTGAAGAAGTAGCACAATTGTGTAACTGCAATCTTTATCCACACCAGGTTTATAGCCCTAATGGCAATATGGAGGAAAGTAGTCAGTCTGACATGACAATCATATGAGTTGTAGTTGGTGAGTGTAAGGTATTTCATTGACACAATACTCCGTATGCTAGAGCAGAATCCAGATGGGACTTTCAATTTCTTCAACCACACACACATTGCATGTTTCTCTTCATTGTTGAGGTTGTAGCTTGCTGCCGAGAGGTGGTACTTCCCATTTTCTAGCCTAACAGGGTGAAGTTCTTTTTTATGCCTAACTGTACCATGTCCAAGTGTGAACTTAATCCTTCCTTTGTCTTGCCCTTCATGTCCAACAAGGTGCCAATTACGCTTTCAAACACGTTCTTCTGAACGTGCATACCATCGATCGCGTGGTGGACGTCTAACTCTGGCCAGTATTCCAAATACATGAAGAAAATCGACTTCTTCTTGAATGTAGCCCCTGGAGCTGGTTTGACATTCTTTCTTGGTTTTCCATCTTTTGTCTTCTTCCCAAAAACAAATTTGAGTTTGCTGACTATGCTGAAAACTCTTTAGCCTTTACTGTTGCCTGATGGAGCAGTAGTCTGTAGTTCGCTATTATTGTCAAAGTACTTATCCATCTTTTTCAGCCGGTACCTATATCCTTTTTATAAGAAGCGTCTGTGCCTCATGTACACTATCTTCTTAGATGCAGTTAGGGACACGTAAGTGGTGTCATCTATGCATACTACACAACCAAGCTTTCCCTTCAACTGCCCTGATAATGTAAAGAGAGTTGGGTAGTCATTGATCATAACAAAGATAATTGCTCTCAGTGTGAATGATTCTTTGCGGTACTCGTCCAACATTTGAACACCTGTTTCCCATAGTATCTTCATGTCCTGCATTAAGGGCTCCAAGAAAACATACATATCAACTCCAGGTTGTGTAGGTCCAGAGGTAAGGATGGTTAGTAAAAGGTACTTTTGCTTCTGCATCAACCATGGAGGGAGGTTGTAGATGGTGAGGATCATTAGCCATGTGCTGTGCTTGGTGCTCCTCTCAGCAAATGGATTCATTCCATCAGTACTCAGTGCGAACCTAACATTCCTTGGTTCATTAGCAAAGTCCTTGTGGTTTACATTGAAATCTTTCCACTGCTGGCCATCGGCTGGGTGCTGAAACTTCCCATCGTCTTTGTGCTCATCAAAAACATGCCAGCTCATAAGTTGGGCATCCTCTAGGTTAGCAAACAAACACCTCAATCGATCGATCACAGGAAGGTACCACATAATAGTCTACGCATAATAGTCTACTTCTTCCTTTTCTTTGCCGGTGGGTTTTGAACTACTCTTCTGGGTCTTTTGTTGGGCCTTCTTTCGTTTTTTCCCTTAGGCACAGAGGCAACACACACTATGTAGTCTTTATTTGTCTTGTACCTACTTGCACCACACTTGGGACAGCTGTCCAAGTCCCTATAATCATCGCCTCGATATAGGATACAGTGATTTCTACAAGCGTGGATCTTCCCAACACCCATTCTGAGTGGGCTGATTAGCTTCTTTGCATAATATGTGTTAGCAGGCACTTTGTTATCCTTAGGAAGCATGTCTGTGATAATGCTTAAGAACGCATCAAAGCCAGCATCAGAAAGACCATATCTAGCTTTGCACACCAACAACTTTAGCACAGACCGCAGTGTCGTAAACTCTTTGGTGCAACCCTTGGACTCATCATACAAAGGCTCTTTTGCTACCTTCATTAGGGCCTCCAGACCTTTCATGAAGAACACTGGTGGATCTTCCGCATGACGATGCAACATTGCCTCTAGAAATTCTGCATCTTCCGCAGCTACTTTAGTTTCGGTGCCATATTCATTTCCTCTAGTAAAACCATGATCAGGAACATTTGGCACAACATGTTCAGTGGCTAGACCATCGGTATCAGGTTGTTGTGTCTCATGTATGAACTCAAACCCGTCAACAATTCTAGTTGTATAAAGCGCAGAGCTACCCTCTCCATGCTTTGTCCAAATCAAGTAATCTTTCATAAATCCTCGACGAACCAGATGAGTAAGGATTTGTTGAATGTCATTAGATACAACAAGATTTCTACAATCCATGCATGGACAATATATGTGCGTCTTTCTTGTTCTTAAAGCATGGTTTTGAGCAGCATCAATAAACCTCTGGACATCAGTTATGTATGATGTATCTAGTCTTGATAAATTATACATCCAAAATGACCTCTCCATCACTACATGTAAAACACCATTCATATGATTTAAGGGTTTACAAAGGATTTATCTAGAGTTTATTAGCTAGGGTTTATGGTTAAGCTTGAGATTAAAGGAAAAAACCTAAGTTACATAATTAAAAAATAATCTAAGTATAGCATAACTATATAAATACATCATTCATTATAAATAGTTAGATTCTGTGGAAGGTGATAATAAAAAACCTAACTACCATAAAATTAAAAAATAAAAAATCAACAATTATCTCTCTACATAAATATACAAGAACACACCATTGGTTTAATCCTTAAAAAACTAGCTAAATTGAGAAGCAAACATGTTGAGAGGCATTATCCAACCATATTAAGCAACCCCATCTAACCATATCAACAAATAAAGACAAGAAGCTAGCTATTCTTCTCTCTCACTCATGGAACATACATACATGTGGATAAATAAATTGAAAATTTTATAGAGAGAGACATAAATTAGAAAACCTAAGTATAGCATAACTATATAAATACAACATTCATTATAAATAGATAGATGATGTGGAAGGTGATAATAAAAAACCTAACTACCATATAATTAAAAAAAATTAACAATTATCTCTCTACATAAATTTACAAGAACACACCATTGGTTAAATCTTGTAAAAACTAGCTAAATTGAGAAGCAAACATGTTGAGAGACATTATCCAACCATATTAAACAACCCCATCTAACCATATCAACAAATGAAGACAAGAAGCTAGCAATTCTTCTCTCTCACTCATGGTGAAACCCTAGATCCAAAAAGTGGCTCAAATTGAACTAGAATGAGCAAATTGAGGCAATAGGGACATAAACTAACCTCTTTTAGCAACCTCCTTCCTAGAAATGAAGATCAAAACCTCCCCCCTTGTATTTTGAGAAATCTGGAACTCCAAAATCACCCCCAATGGAAGGTGGGTGCGAGATACTGTTCTGGTCGGGGAGGAAGAAGGGGAATTTATACAGAGATAACACAGGCGGTTGCTTAAGCCAGCCGCCCGTGTAAAGATTTTCCCTAGGCGGTTGACTTAAGCCAACGACCGGTGTAAATCTCCATTTACACTGGCGGTTGGCTTAAGTCAACCACCTGTGGAAACCGTTTATCACAGTCGGTTGGCTTAAGCAAAAGGACAAACCTCCTTTGGGTATCCCCTCTCCAGCCGGGACAAGTCGACCATGGGGTAGTGAGCGTGCACCACGTTGAGGACATGGGCTCCGACGAACTCCCCAGCGTCCTTCACGAACTGCTGAAGCCAGCACCATGCTTGTTGTGCCTTTTCGACCGGGGTCAGTCCCGGTGCGCGGGGCTGGTCCTCGGGGTGCTCTGGGCTGATCAGATCTAGCACCGGAGCGACTCCCTTCCAGAGCTTTATGCAGTTCGTCTTCCAGGAGTCCCGGTCTTTGACCAGGTCCTCGACGTGCTTCTTGGTGTTGGCCTTGAGCACTATGACCAATTCCAAGCAAAAACGTAAGCAAATAGTCAACAACATGCTATGTCAATAAATACCTTGTGGTCGGAAAAGTCAAAGCGGACCCTACCAGTCAGCTCCCGATTCCTGGCCTTGAGCTCCTCGCCGACCTTACGCTCGCCTTCTAGCGCACGAGCATGCTCCTGTCCGAGCTGGTCTCTCTCCTTTTGGAGGCGCTCGATCTCCTCCAAACCTGAAGTGATAATTGTTTATCATAAAAATCGACCATGTAGTTAACTACAGCTACTCAGAAACTTGACTTACTCCTCTTCTCACGGTCCTTATCGGATAGTCTCCGAGTCAGGTCCAGCACACGCTCTTCCTGAGCCGCCTTCTCCTTTGCCTCCTCCTCGGCTTCTGACCGAAGGCGGTCCACCTCTGCAGTCAGGGCCTTGTTCTCGGCGACTTCGCTGTTTTCATGGCATCCTACGAAGTTCTGGCATCCTACACAATGAACACTCTATGACTTATATGTACTTCAAATAAAATGCGAGACCACTTACCTTAACCTCACTGGCAAGGCGCTTGGCAGCGCACTCTACCCTCTTCGCCTCCTCGACCTCGGCGATCTCATTGTGGCCGGCCTAGTGGTCCCCACGTTGGCGCCATACGTAGATGTGCTAGCGACCATCGTGGGGACGCCCCTGGATCTCCTCCACTTCATCGTCGGAGGCCGCCGGAGCTTCCTCGCCTCCAGCACTACCTCCAACCATGGTAACGGGTATTATTTGACCCTTACCTCGGTTAGAAGTGCCTTCCTGCGTGGGAGCCTCCACTGGAGCTAGAGACAGAGACGGAGCCCTGCCCTCTTCAACTGGAGCAGGGGACGGAGCCTTATTCTCCTCTCCTGCGACACTGTTCGGGGGAGGAGTCCCCGCGGTCTCATCAACCCTTGTCGGGGTACCCGTTTCGGCTCTGGCTTGGACCGGGTCCTCATCGACCATCTCCGTCGCAGGGATAGCAGCAGGTTGTGCCATGGGCTGCTCTAGGGTAGTTTGCCCTATGACGATCTGCTCGGCGGCCTCCAGCTCAGTGGTCCTCGAGCCCACAACACTACCAGGATCAACATCCGAGGCAGTACTACAAAGAAAACACAATCCAAAATTACCACACCGAAATCAAACTTCATGAAAAAAGAAACTTTTCTTGATAAACTTGCAGATTGGAGCTTCGGTGCGCCACAGTGAAGACCTGTCTCCTAGCTCGCCCAGCCGCCACTGCCGCCTCCATTCCTCATGGTCGTGCCTGCTCGACGTGCGCGGCAGGCGGATCCTTGGCAACCCGACCAGCATGGCCTGGTGCGACGTCGGGGCGGTTGCGGGGTCTGCGGACCAAGGTCGGGGCCGCCTCCTCCTCGTTATTATCGTCGACAATTCTAACAAGCCGGCGGCGCTTGGGCGCTCGGCTGTCTGAAATCGACCCCTAGCTCATCACAGGGCCAGCAGCCGCTCCTATAGGTGCTGCTCCTGCTGAAGTTGACTCCACAGCCATCGTCCTCTTGCCGACCACCCTGTCGTCGGTGGTCGGTGCCGACCGGTCCTCTCCTTCGTCGCTGTTGGTGTATCGGTCACACCGAGCAGCGTCGTCCGCTGGGGGATTCACTCCAGCCGGGTGCTCCATACCGGGCACTAGCGACACATATACCATTGCCCGGTCAACATCTCCAATCTACAACAAAAACACGACAAGCTATTAGTATAAGAGTGTGATATTTTTAGAGCACTGCAGAAAAACTTCAACTACCTTCGGGGCTAGTCGACCCAGCTTGTAGGCATGCATCCGGTTGTCGCTTCTAATGAAGTTGTTGTCAGCCAGCTTGAACAATTCATTGATCCTCCGCTGGATCTCTGGCTTCTCCAGGTTGTCCCAGTGCATCTTGGTCGAATCTTGCCCGCCCTGGTATTCATACGTTGCATGCACCTTTCTCTGATAGGGCATAACTCGTCGGGCAAGGAAGTTCCCGACCACTACCGGTGCATCTAGGCGTGACCAGTCGATCAGATCCATCAGTTCTGACACCTGACCATGGTATTCTGGTCGGTCTGTCCAACTGGTCGTCTTCTCAGAGATGTAACCGACATCACAGAATGTGGCGCTGCCTGGCTCCTCCCTGATGTAAAACCACCTCTTGTACCATTCGGTAAGCGATGTGTTCCAGGGGAAGCTAAGGTAACGATTCTTCATTCCGTCATGAAGATTGAGGTATACTCCACATGCAATCTTAGAGCCTCCAACCGCTCCCTTCTTCCTCAAGCAGAACAAGTAGCGGAAGAAATCAAAGTGTGGCTCTATCCCAACATAGGCTCTGCACAAATGAATGAAAGTGGCAACAAGAAGAATGGAGTTGGGATGCAAATTGCAGATCCCAATCTCGTAATAAAGAAGAAGGCCTTAAAGAAACGGATGAACAGGCACCCTAAATCCCCTCTTAAAAAATCTTCAAAAACAACGATCTCACCAGCTCGGGGATCTGGGTAACTCTCCCCTTATGGTGCCCTCCAGCCACCAAGCTCCTGGTCGTGCAGAAGCCCCATCTAGACGAGGTCATTAAGGGACCTCGTGGTGCTCCAGGATTTTTTCCACTCCTTGGCCATCATCTCGGCCCTTTTCTTCGAGTCGCTCTTCGCCATTTCTACTACGCAGAAAGCTTTGAACTGGGTGTTGAGTGGTTGAAGGTGCTGACAAAGACGATGGCAGGAGTCAGGAGGTAGGATGCTGGTATGCAACTGCTGGGTAAAGAACAAGGGCACAACATCAGGCTCTTTATAACAGCAAACCCACCTTTTCCACTTCCCGCATTTTGGGGAAGTGGGCGGCTTTTGCGGCTGGTGCGGCATTTCGGTTTTCAAGGATTATCGCATTAAATTCAGTGGCCTTTTTTGAAATGATTGATTGGTTTCCTTTTCTTGATCCACATGATGAGCGGCTGTGCAGTTAGCAGGCACCCCTTTTTATGCGACAGACTGACAAGATGGCAAGATGCCCCCGTCAAATCACAAATTAATGCGGCGATACAATGTTTCAAAAGCCAAGTAATTAATTTGATCAGTTCATTTGAAAGTATGGGGACTGTACCGACCACCGACCATGATATGCTCAGGGACTGGTCGACCAGCCCGCTCATTTGAAAGTCTGGGGACTGTACCGACCAGCGAGCATGAAATGCTCGGGGACTGGTCGACCAGCCCGCTCATTTGAAAGTCTGGGGACTGTACCGAGCATGATATGCTCGGGGACTGGTCGACCAGCCCGCTCATTTGAAAGTCGGAGGACTGTACCGACCACTGAGCATGGTATGCTCGAGGACTGGTCGAGCAATCTGTTTATGAAGCTGGGGACCGCACCGACCACTGAGCACGGTATGCTCAGGGACTGGTCAACCAGTCTGTTTATGAAGTAGAGGACTATGCTGATTATCGATTACATACGAATCGACTTCACATTAAATTGAGGGGCAATTTTAACTTTTTAGACCTTGCTACAAGGCTCATACTTCGCTTTCCAGCAAGCTCAGGGACTACATCGGTACGATGCATCTAGCGATGCATCTCAATATCAGTATTTCTATGAGGACTTTTCTTTTTTGACCCTGGTACCACGTGCCTATGTCACCTACCACCAGGCTCGAGGACTAAGTGGGCACACTTCACCTTGCGGTGAATTTGCTTGCTTTTTGAAATTCTATACTTTTCAGAAAAGTAAAGTGGGCACACTTCTTCAGGAAAAAAATCTTTTTTGATTAAGAGCACCATGCATTCTTTGAACAACCTACTTCTTCGATGTTGATGTTGAACAACTGGTTTTCAAGTTGGTTAAAATACCGTTGCAACTGTTCGGGCGACTTTCCTGGTTGCCGAAGACGTCAAGCCTCACTTGTCGAAGAAGCTCAAGACGGTGTGTTACATCACAATACATGGTGCTCGGAGACTAGTTGTGGGGGTATAAACCCCTATACCCTTACAGCTAGACTTGGGCCAGGAGACTTGGCCCATCGCGAGACAGATTTGGGGCTTGATCCAACTGCTCGGAGTTTCACATAAGGAAACAAGACGTGGAGATCAAGCAGGATTCTAGTCGGTTGGAATTGGAATTGATATCGTACTATCTATGGCAATTGTAACTGACTAGGATTAGTTTCCAGATCTGTAACCCAGCCCTCTGTACTATATAAGGAGAGGCAAGGGACCCCACTTAGACAACTCAACTCAACACAATTCAATCCACAGCAATATAATAAAGACGCAGGACGTAGGTATTACGCCCACACGGCGGCCGAACCTGGATAGAAGCCTTGCCTGTGTCTTGCGTCACCATCAAGTTCGTAGCTTACGCACCTGTTTGCCGATAAACTACTACTGTGGGCATACTCCAAGGTAGACTGCCGACTAGCTTTCATCGACAGTCTTCCTCTCCCCTCTTTCCCGAACTGTTGCTAGTGTTCTTGATTGAATCGATCTGTTGCAGGTGTCGTGGACCGGCCCCCAATCCAAGCAAGTGAGTTCCCCATCTCTTTCCCCATTCTTTCCCCATCTTTTCTCTTTAATTCAAAACCCTAGCTAATGAGATGTTTTGATCTGAGATGCAGGCATGCCAGATCTGGTTTCTTTGTTGTTCTTGCGGTAAGAACCAGAGTTCTTCATGTTTTTATTTTTTTGGATGAAACTGTCCAAGCTGAGGGATCTGAGTGGAGCACAATGGGATGAAAATAACTCCATGACAGTGCTTGAGGAGGAGCACTACAATGGCCATACCAAGGTTAGTAAAAGATGATTTACTGAGTTTTCATTCTTGTTTAAGTTTTGCTTAGTGACTAACTTGATCATTTTGTTGTTGCAGGACCACCCCAATGATGCATACATGCTCAACAAGCCCATTGAGCAATACAAGGAGATGATGGTCATATTTGGCAATGGACAGGCAACAGGCAAGTGGGCTATGGGCAGCAATGAGGCACTTGGTACTCCCTCTGACTGTGCTGAGAGCTCCCTCAAGATTGAGGCAACAGAGATCCTCAACAGTGGCAAGACTGACACATGTGACACAACCAAGGCTGAGATTGCAGTTGGTAGGAAGAGGAAGAGGTCCCTGCTGGGAGAAGAGGATGTGGTTGTCCTTAGTGGCATGTCTGAGGCAGTCAAGGAGGTGGCCTCTGCTATTAGGTCCACCAGGGTTGAGGACTGCTAGCCTGATCTTTATGGTGCAATCATGTTCATCCTAGGCTTCACTGAGGAAGTCCTCATGTTTGTTTATGGCCATCTACTGGACAATAAGGCACTAAGGACATCCTTTGTGCAGTGGTCTGACACCCATAGGGTGTTGTGGCTGAGGGGTCACTTGGCCAAGCACTACTACATGTGAGACCCTCATAGCTTGATGGTTGATCCTTTTGTGCAGCTTGGGTTGGCTGTTCTCTGGTCTGCAGTGGTTGTTTTTTTGTGCCTAACGACAGCTGGTGGATGTAGACACTACAAGAAATTCCCTTATACATGACGGTTTACTTTTGTCACAGACAAGAGAAAATGTGTCATGGTTAACTCATGATGACGATCGCGAAAAACGTCATGTATCCCGCGTCGTACATTTGTTGGACCGAAATGGACCGTCATAGATTGGTTTTTTCGTTCGTCATGGATGAACTGGTTAGGCAATAATATTATAGGACAATAGTGATGAAATGAACCATCATAATTTGGTTACACGTCAGTAGACTGTTTGTGGCCCATTATTCATGTCCACATGTTTGTGGCACACTAATGAAACACACATAAACTAGAACAAAGTTCACAACTGACAAAATATTCCTCATCAGTTTCATTAAAACCATCAACATTTGTACTTGTACAATATTTCACACGAAATACCAAGACAATAACCTGGCGCTACACTCAAGTACCTACAAAACTAAGATGTTGGCTTGTACAACAACAACTCACATGATTTGCACGCACAACAAAATCTTTCATGACTAATGAAAATAGCCAACATGAGCACCTTGATCCTCTTGTCGCAATTCCTCCTAGATGCCTCATCAAACATCTGCAAAGAATACTTGATCAGTAATAAAACTCACATGTGCAATGAATCCACACATCTAGCCCTTGTAAAGTTAGCTTGTAGATTAAAGTTGATATATACACATATACAGTAAAGGACTAAGGTGTTGGCTGACTTGTCTATTGGTGGCTACAGCATCATCCCTTGCCGGATTGGAAAGCTAATTTACAAACATAGAGAAAATTATTTGACTGTACAGTACCAATTTATACATACAATTGTAAAATTCTTATTCTATATATTTAGAATACTGAGGTAGAGATGAAGGATAAAAGACTGAATTTTCTATACCTTCAGAGAAGATAGACTCGGCATGGCAAATTGGCAATGACAACCAACCTTCATATATGCATTAATCCTCTGAAATATGTTAATCAACCTTGCTCCTATTGGCTGCACAAGGAAACTCCTAGGCTAAGAATCAAATAAGCACATGTAGAACCAATTAAATGGGGGGCGCAGTTCCTCTTTCTTACTAATGATTTGGTGCACTGATGCTTAAAAAATGAACACACACAATAAAATCAACCGAGAAGCATTAAGAAGCTCAGGCCAAGCTTTCGCCTGTCAGTGCAAATGGAGAAAAAATACTTTGAATGTGAGCTGCGTGACCACGCTGCCCCCTCTGCTGGATCATTGGCCACTGCCTTTGATGACACCACGGCTGCCCCTGAATGGAGTTTTTATTATCAATACCTGAAATCCATGTGGCAAAAACTAAAATAGAATAAGCAAACTGAAATCCATGGAACATCTAAATCTTCAACACAATCCAGGCCATGGCAATGAAATTGTCAGCAACAGAGCTATTGGATATATTGTAGAGTTTTATGTAGTGAGTTCTATCATCACAATTATCTGATATATGCATATAGGTGCTGATAAAATGTGCAAGTTTGAGCATTGAAAAACCCAACTGCTTTCCCTTTTTTTCCTTTATTATTAGGACCTCAAATATAAGATTTTTCGAACTAAAGCTGCTATCTTAACTTTATCACAGTGTAATCAGAAACACCTCAGATATGCTATGTAATTGTTGGTTCCAAATATCCTCGTAATATATAATAACTACCTAGCATCAAAATGTATTACTACACCCAGTTTAACTAAAAGCTATATTATTTTTCAACACTAAGTTGTTTTTGCCCAAGTCCTAAAATGATTGATGCTGCTGTATGCAATTGACAATGGCAGATAACAACCCCTCATCAATACTCTGAACCACCACTTGATTAGGCAAGCAGTTCCTCGGATGTTGAAGCTCTGAAGAGTTTGAAAGCACACAGACACAAATCATACTACTTAAAAGAAACACAAATAAAAATAGAAGTGCATCACGCAGTATATCTAGGATCAATCTGCACAACAATCTCAATAGAGAAAGCACAGGAACCTGCTGCTAGCTTGTTGGAGATTTGCTGCCACCATAATCCATCATGAGCCGCCGCCGCCGCCGCCGCTACCACTGCATCATGGATTTGGCTGCCATCCTGTGGATCTGGCCAGAGGAGAAGAAGGGCGGCCGATGATTCGTCGTGGGGATCCCGGCTGGAGGAGAAGAAGGGCGGCCACCCTGTTGTTGACGGTTCTTAAGTGGCAATTTTAATTATCAAATAAACAAGAGAAAGGACCAATATGCAACCAACACCTAGAATTAGGGTTTGATCTGACAGAATTCTGCAGGGGTTATGAGGAAATAAGGAAGAAAGGCCCACATGTCGGGATTACATCGAGATATCAACGCACCGCGCGATTTTCTACCATCTAGAAAACTCCAGAAGCCACGGGAAGAAGGCAGAGGCCGAAAGGGGCCAGGCCCAGGGCGCCCGCCCTGGTGACCTGGGCGCCCGCCCCCTGCTGGATCCTGTTCGGGACTCTCTTCGCACGGGATATTCCACCGACCTATTGGATCAAGGAAAACATAGTACCACCTCGCCTACCGACCCAAAAACGCATAGAGGAGGATGACTATATAAGGAGACCTACCTGGCCCCTGGAGAAGACAAGAAATTATCATAGAGATTGAGGGGTGCCCTCGAAGGAAAACCTCTTCTCTAATTAATATTTCTTTTTAGGCTTAGCAACCAATGTAAAGTAGAAATAGATATTCTAGTTTCTACTAGATTGAGAGAGATAGAGTGGAGGTGTAGATTGGAGGAAGCCCGGCCTGTCGGTGTCTACTCCAAGCTTGTATCTGCGGGATCAAGTTCTCCTAACCCGAAGCTTGCTCCTAGGATTCTTCAGTATTTCGACTTCTAAATTCTAGTAAGTTCTTGTTTTATTGTTCTTCTGGTTTATGAGTTTACTTTAATCTCTTCGCGTAGAGTTTAGAGTAATCATTGCTGGCATAAACGTGGTGTTTAGGCTGGGGTACTCATAGATATTCCCTGACTAGCTGGACCGTGGTAGTAGCGAGGAACGTGACAATTCCGAGTTACCTTTGCAGACCATATCTCGTTAGCAGGAAGGATAGGGTTTATAGGTGCGGGTTGAACATCCTTTGTGGTGTCTAGATTCCGTTAGCCTCCCCAATAGAACAGTAGATCATCCTTACCAAGGTTAGAAGAAGACTACGGTTGCAGTCTTCTCTATTTATCACTCACATCGAGAGACATTCTTTGTTGCCTAAAGGGTTAGTAGTAATAGACCGGTTAGTTAGATGCACTCTTTCTCCTAGTGGTAAAAAAACAAATACGATACTCTGGATAATTTCCCGGGTGAAGTGCTCACCGATATCCGTGCGCTTGCGGATCAATTCCTTATTGCGTTTCCAAATATCAACAAGCATTTCTGGCGCCGTTGCCGGGGAGAAAGACGGTTGCTGAGATAACCTTGAGTCTTACTACTAGCTTGTATCTATACTTTTATGTTTTCTTATCTTTTATATTCTTTATTTATTTTCTTTACTCTTACCTTATGGAAAACCAAAATTATAAATCGATCCATGAGTCTGCAATCCCTTCAGTAACTGACCTTTTACCATGGGAATCATCACAGCCTATCTAAACATCCCAGTATAAGTTAAGTTCTAGGTTGATTGCCATGATTCAAAACCTATCTTTTTCGGGAAAGGAAGATGAAAACCCTTACCTTCATATTAGAGATTTTGAGCAAACATGTGATTGTCTTCGTATTGAAGGCATTTCTGATAAAACTTTACGTTGGAAGCTTTTTCCTTTTTCCTTAAGGGGAGAAGCTAGACAATGGTACAGTCAGAAGGTAAGTCAACAACAAGGTGAATGGGGAGTTTTATGAGCCAACTTTTGTCTAGATTTCTATTCCCTTGACCGTATAGCCAACCTTAGACTCGAAGTCCTATCTTTTAAACAAAAAGATAATGAAACTTTGGGAAAATCCTAGAAACGTTTTTCTGATCTTTTAGAATCTGGTCCAAACCTTAATCTTGAAGACCCTGTTCTTTTATTTCACTTTTTTCGAGGTCTTCAGAAAAATCACAAACAAATGCTACACACAATGTCTAGATGTTCTTTCTTTCGCATCCCTACTGATGAAGCTAGAGTGATCCTAGATAGAATCCTAGAAGCTGAGATGGATAATACCCTTCATGATGAAACCTACGAAGCCGAAGTAGACACTCTGCCAAATTCTTCATCTACTTTAGCTATCCCAAGTTCTGAGCCACAAGAGGAAGAAATTCCACCACCGGACTTCATGCTGGATATAGAATCCGATCTTTTTGCCGATTTTGGAAATATTTCAAACTACCATTCTATTGGCAAACCCCAAAACGGCCAGTTTAGCATTTATTTGCCAAGTGAGTATCAATTGAGAGAGCTTATCTTAGTCATGAGTAGCGAATGGTTGGAGGAATCAGAGCTTTCCTCTGATGTGATCCGTTTGGACACACCCTCTATAACTATACGCTGTGCTTATAATTCTGATCGATTTAATGCTCTTTATAATCCTGTTGTGGGGATCAACATCATGTCTGAATCTTTTGCACTTAAACTATTTAAAAATCTTGTCTTAACCCCCACAACGAAGGTCATAAAGGAATCTTCGGGACGATTAGTCCCCAGTCTTGGAATTATTAATGTCCTACCTCTTACGGTAGAAGGCACCATGGTTCATTTGAACTTCTATATCTTTGATACATGGGACTTCGACCTGTTGATAGGACAACCTTTTAGAAGACTCCTTTATGAAAGTCATACTGGAAAGCTACACATTTCTTTTGGAAAAACCTTTAAATTCCCAATAACAATTTCACACTCCTTAACAATAAGGCCGAATCATATCTTTTGCCTGATCCTATGGAGGAGGTAAAGGCTGCATCTCTAGAGCTTTTAGATGAACCAGACTTAGAAGACGAAACTCCATTCTTCACAGAAGAAGAAGCCGAACCTTCTGAGGCTGAACCCTTAGATGAGTTTGTAGAAACACCTAGACCCCCCATAGAGCTTAAAACTTTACCACCCGGTCTTACATATGCTTTCCTAAACAATAATCCAGAGTTCCCTGTAATCATTAGCGATAAACTCACTCAGGATCAAACGCTGCGATTAATGACCATTCTTGAGAAACATCACTCAGTGTTCGGCTACTCACTCCAAGATCTTACAGGAATCAGTCCTATGATTTGTACCCATCGTATTCCAACAGATCCTTCTGTTTCACCCTCTCGAGAACCCCAACGTAGACTTAATAACACTATGAGAGAGGTAGTTAAAAAGGAAGTTATAAAGTTGCTGCATGCAGGGATTATATATCCTGTGCCGCACAGTGAGTGGGTGAGCCCAGTGCAAGTTGTGCCTAAAAAGGGAGGCATGACTGTTATTATGAATGAAAAGAACGAGCTAATTCCGCAACGCACCGTCACAGGATGGCGGATGTGCATAGACTATAGAAAACTGAACAAAGCCACGATAAAGGATCACTTTCCTTTACCTTTCATAGATGAGATGCTAGAGCGGTTAGCAAACCATTTGTTCTTCTGTTTCTTAGATGGATATTCAGGGTATCTTCAGATCCCGATCCATCCTCATGATCAAAGCAAAACCACTTTTACATGCCCTTATGGAACTTATGCTTATCGTAGAATGTCTTTTGGGTTATGTAATGCACCAGCTTCTTTTCAAAGATGCATGATGTCTATATTTTCTGATATGATTGAAGAGATTATGGAAGTTTTCATGAATGATTTCTCTGTTTATTGAAAAACTTTTGATAGTTGTCTTGAAAACTTAGACAAGGTTTTGCAAAGATGTAAAGAAAAGCACTTAGTCCTTAATTGGGAAAAATGTCATTTTATGGTTAGAGAAGGAATAGTGCTGGGACACCTAGTGTCTGAAAGAGGTATTGAGGTAGACAAAGCTAAAATTGAAGTGATTGAACAACTACCTCCACCTGTGAATATAAAAGGAATTCGAAGCTTTCTTGGCCATGCTGGTTTCTATCGTAGATTCATAAAAGATTTTTCATTCATTGCTAGACCACTTACTCTTTTGCTAGCCAAGGATGCTCCTTTCGAATTTGATGATGCATGTCTAACATCTTTCAATTTATTAAAGAAAGCACTCATCTCTACACCAATCATTCAACCCCCTGATTGGTCGTTGCCTTTTGAAACTATGTGTGATGCCAGTGATTAAGCTGTGGGGGCAGTATTGGGACAAACTAAAAATAATAAGCATCATGCAATTGCTTATGCCAGTAAAACTTTGACAGGAGCTCAACTTAATTATGCAACCACTGAAAAAGAGCTTCTGGCTGTTGTCTTTGCCATTGATAAATTTAGATCTTACTTAGTTGGAGCTAAAATAATTGTTTACACTGATCATGCTGCACTAAAATATTTGCTCACTAAAAAAGATGCTAAACCTCGCCTGATTAGATGGATCTTATTACTCCAAGAATTTGACTTAGAAATAAAAGATAAAAAGGGAGTAGAAAATTCTGTTGCTGATCACTTGTCTAGAATGTATTTTAAGAGTCCACAGGAAACCCCCATCGATGATTCACTCCGGGACGACATGCTCTACAGGATTAACAGGTCTGACCCCTGGTATGCAGATATTGTTAATTTTATGGTTTCAGGGTATGTACCGCCAGGAGCAAACAAGAAGAAGCTTATTCAAGAAAGTCGTTCACATATATGGGATGAGCCATACCTCTTCCGAGTATGCTCTGATGGCTTACTCAGGAGATGTGTGACCACTGAGGAAGGCTGGAAGATCATCGACAAATGTCATTCATCACCATATAGAGGTCACTATGGAGCATTCCGTACACATTCAAAGATGTCTGGGGAATAGACTACATGGGTCCATTTCATCCATCAAAGAAGTGTGAGTACATCTTGGTGGCAGTTGACTACGTCTCCAAGTGGGTAGAGGCATTACCTTGCAAGCATGCTGACAACATCAGTTCAAAGAGGATGTTTGAAGAAATTATATTTTCAAGATTGGGAGTCCCCAGAGTAGTGATAAGTGATGGAGGAGCACACTTCATCGACAAATGCTTCAAGCAATATCTATCAAAACATGGAATCCGTCACAACGTCGCTACCCCCTATCATCCTCAGACAAGTGGCCAAGCAGAGACTTCCAACAAGCAAATCAAGAATATTCTTCAGAAGATAGTAAATGAAATGGGAACGGCGTGGAAAGACAAGTTACCCGATGCACTCTGGGCATACCGGACAGCATACAAGACCCCAATTGGAATGTCTCCATACCAATTGGTGTACGGGAAGACTTGCCATCTACCCGTTGAACTAGAGTTCAAAGCACACTGGGCCATAAAGAGATGGAATATGGACCTAGATGTTGCTAGAGATTATAGAAGAATGCAACTATCAGAATTGGAAGAATGGCGAGAGAAAGCATATCACAATTCAAAGATCTACAAAGAAAGAGTCAAAAGGTGGCATGACAAGAGAATCAAGAAGAAGGAGTTCACACCCGGAGATAAGGTATTATTTTTTAATTCCAGGGTGAAGCTTTTCGAGCATGGAAAACTCCGGAGCAAATGGGAAGGACCATTCAAGGTAATTAATTCATCATCCCACGGAGCTATCACACTTCAAAATGATGAAGGTACGTTATTCAAGGTAAATGGTCAACGTCTTAAATTATTTTTAGAGCCCAATAAAGAATTAGAAGAAATAGACGTAGTCCATTTTTACCTTCCCATGGAGAATTAGAGCCCGACTTTTTAGTCTGATGTTTTTGGGTCATATATATATTTTTCTAAATAGTTCTGCATCTAGAAACGTGCTCGAGAAAGTGGGCCCACAGAGGGGCCAGAGAGAGGGCGGGCGCCCAGATCAGGTGGGCGGGCGCCCAGCTCCTGTTCCCCCTCGGTCCCGATTTTCTCTGTTATGGAAAATGCACTTATGGTAATCCAAATAATCCCTCGGATGGAAAGTTTCACACGCACATCGACGGGAGCAACCTGAACAACCCATAGAGGCACTTTTTGACCCCTATATAAACAGACCCCTGACCTCAGTTTTCAAACACCAAGCCACCAAACCTTCTCTCCTTCAATTAGAGCTTGATTAGTTCCTTGCTGCTCCAATGGCCGAGAAGTACCACGATGATTGGGAAGTCGTCCCCTTCAACCTCAACATGGAGCCTGTGGAAGACCCCGATGCCCGTGCTCTCGTCCCAGCCAACACAGAGCGACAGCTAGAAGCCATGCCATTACGCCAACGCAGCTCCGCCCAATCTTACCATGCTCAACCAGTTCTCACCGCACCGCCACAACCCCTACTCCTCAAAGGATCATCATCCAAGACGAAGACCACCATCAAGGTGCCAACCGGCACAAGGATCCTTCCACCTAGACCCAATGAGAGGGTCGTTGGAGTCAAGACCAACCGGAGCGGTGAGATCAGTAGTATTCGCTACACTACGGAGGAGGAAAGGCCTTACTTTGAAGGGATTAGAGCAGCCAAAGTCCGTTTCATCCCTCCAAAGGCAGCCCCGAAGCACGCTCTCAATGCTTTTGAGACACCTCCCAAGCGTCGCAAGACTATAATGGATATTGATGAGGACGTTCGCAGACTAGACAGAGTTATCATAGACCTCCAGTCCTCGATTAATTCCCTCACTAGGCAGCTCTCTAACCACAACACCATTATACTAGGCCTTAGGCAGGATCTTGCCAGTGCCAACAAGAAGATTAAGGAGTTAGAGCGCTGCTAAGTTATCTAGATTAGACCTTGAGGCAATGCATCTTAGTTATCTATCTTTAAATTCGGTTTAGGTTTGCTATTATTATCAGTTTGCTACTAGTCTTTTGTAATAAATGCCTCAAGATTAATAAAGAGTATTATTATTATTATTATTATTATTATTATTATTATTATTATTATTATTATTATTATTATTATTATTATTATTATTATTATTATTATTATGTCTTGTGTGTCTCTACTTTATTTTTGTGCAAGAAAGCAGAAAACAAGTATGGGGGAGATCCCTCGACATGCCAAAACACACTCCGACCACACCACTCCACGATTCAGGTACACACTCTGCACATTTTACTTTACACATACACATATCTTAGATTATGCAGATTACTGTTTCCGACATGATAAAATAAAAAGATTAAAATATTTATAATCATGATTAATCTCAATCTATGATATTTCCTGAAAACTTGCAACTATTATAAAATCATTTTAAAACCCTGTGTTACTTAAGTCAATATGGAATATGTGATGGTAGAGTATGAGTTTCTTATTCTTGATATCATTGTTGCTTGGAGAATTTATTTCAAAATTCTAGCTACCATCCTCAGTGTTTTATATGTCTGATAAAACTGAAAATATTAATTATGATTATAAAAGCTATCTCCTCTGTATTGAGTTTGTTCAAAATGAGTTAGACCCTTGTTGAGAGATTTATCATGCTCCTAAGATCAAGACATTTATTCAGAAAGATTCACTCTTCCGAAGTATTATTGCATTAGAGGCATGGGCTATGCAAAAATAGAGATATTTTGAGGAAATAAAAAGGAGCAAGTGCTCGACAACCTCGCAGAAAAATAGACAAGTGTCCGGCAGTAGAATTAGGGGTACCTCGGTATCCACTTAAAAAAAGAGAGAGAAAAAATAATAGCCCATGGTCCCTCTAATAAGCAATATGCCAGCAAGAGTTGACAAAGATTTTAATTTTCAAAGTCTTTGATCTAAGAGTATGACATTCCCCTCCTCGGATCCCATTTTGATCAGGCAATAAATGCAAAGTAAGTATGCTTGAGAATTTTGCAAAATAAAACAACCACAGTGAGATATATAAAAGATAATGAGTGATCTGAGAAGAACCTATGAGGATAAAAAGGTATGCTAACTTTCTTTCAAAAAAATATACAAAAACTCCAAGTGACAGGATTGAGAAGAAAGGATCTTTACTCTTAACCATAAACTTTCCTAACTATAGTACACAGTGGATTTTTTAACACCCTGCAATTATAAAAAGAATGCTTTAAAATGTTTTACCCCAGATATTGTTCTTAACCATCCTTTTCTCGAGGACGAGTAAAATCCTAAGTATGGGGGTATTTGTTGACGGTTCTTAAGTATCAATTTTAATTATCAAATAAACAAGAGAAAGGACCAATATGCAACCAACACCTAGAATTAGGGTTTGATCTGACAGAATTCCACGAGTTTTGTTGTTTATCTGTTTCTGCAGGGGGTTATTAGGAAATAAGGAAGAAAGGCCCACATGTCGGGATTACATCGAGATATCAACGCACCGCGCGATTTTCTACCAACTAGAAGTCTCCAGAAGCCACGGGAAGAAGGCAGAGGCCGAAAGGGGCCAGGCCCTGGGCGCCCGCCCTGGTGACCTGGGCGCCCGCCCCCTGCTGGATCTTGTTCGGGACTCTCTTCGCACGGGTGAAAGACCAAGTTTGGTTTTGGTAATTAATGACACCAAGTTGCTAATGCCTTATGTTTAAGTGATTTGAGTTAGGCGTAGCAACACATGTGATGAAGGTGCATGGTGGCATGGAAAGGTGGCCACATGATCACAAAGGGATGAAGCATGAAGTGAAGATCATGGTGATAGACGAGGAGCGAAGTTATCAAGGCAAAGGTATAAACATAGGGTTTTACTTTTGCCGGTCTAAGATGAGTAGAGAAGTGATTGACCGGGTTTAGGATAGATAGCCGACTATCAAGAGGGGAAATCACGGTTATCTCTCGAATCAAGTGCTACTAGGTCTACATCTTGAGCATATGCATTAGGATCTAGTAAAGTGCTAACTTAACTCCTTTGGTGAAAATGTTTGTGAAAAGCTAACACACATGCACTTTGGTGGTGGACACTTGTTGGTGTTAGCATATTTGCAAAGGAGGTGGAGTTCCTAGGGTTGAGAGGGGTGTGAGCTCGGCGGGATTCGGCGCTTTTGAGAAAAATAAGAGTATATTTTCTATTGCGCCGGTGGGAAATTTGGAGAAGTCGCGGGAGTGTTTTCTCAGTGAGAAACACTCACCAGACGCTGAGTGCGAAGGCACCGGACGCTGGCCTCAGAGTCCGGTGCGCTTGACCCTGCTAGGGTTGAGCACCGGACGCACCCTGAGAGCGTCCGGTGGTTAGCGTCCGGTGTGAGGGGTTTTTGCAACCCTCTCTGCGCACGAGTCCGGTGAGCACCGGACCGTCCGGTGCCTAGCGTCCGGTGAGGTCGCGAGTTTGACAAACTCTCTACGCACGAGTCCGGTGAGCACCGGACCGTCCGGTGTGGACTTGAAGAGCGTCCGGTGTGTTGCAGGTAGCCGTTAGAAACTGACGTGCGAGATTCAAAGAGGACACGTGGCCAACTCCAGTGCACCGGACGCGGGGGGTCGAGCGTCCGGTGCTCACTTAGTAGCGTCCGGTGCCCCCGTTTTCAGCCCAGTGAAAAACAGCCAACGGCTAGTTTTTTGAGGGACTAATAAATAGAAGGTGGCCGGCTTTGGGAGGCTCTCTCTTGCACATTTGACTACTTGAGGCATACATTGAGGTAGAGAACACTCCCTCCACTCATCTCCTTGCTTGTTTGCTAATCCTAGTGAGATTGAGTGAGATTCAAGTGCATTGCTTTGAGAGTTGCATTTAGTGGCACTTGATTCTTGAGTTTGCTGCGGATTTCTTGTTACTCTTGGGGTGTTTCCCGACGCCCTAGACGGCTTGGAGCAGCGGTGGTGTTGAGCTCGTGATTGGAGATTGTTTCGAGCCTCACCAAGTGACTTGTGAGGGGTTCTTGAGCCTTCCCCGCGGGAGATCGCAATTGGCTACTCTAGTGGATTGTTCGTGGCTTGGAGGATCCCCATCTTGTGAGTGGATGTGCGGCACCCGCTGAGGGTTTGGCTTTGGATTGCCAATTAGCTCGTGATCCATCAAGTGGGTGTATCGCCACAACGAGGAGTAGCTTGCCGGGAAGCAAGTGAACCTCGGTAAAAAATCTTGTGTCATCTCTTGCCGAGGTCTCTCTTGTGATTGTGTACGTAATTGATTGGATATATCTCATCTCTACAACGTCGGTATAACAATCACTCTCCTCTCTTTACATACTTGCTTACCTTGCTAGTTGTGTAGCTTGTTTAGCTTAGTTCTCTTGTTGTTGTGCTTTAGTGTTTAGCCTTGTACTAGTTTGTATAGGTGGCTTGCATATCTTAGTTGAGCTAGTGCTAGAATTCCTTCGCCATTTGTTTTACTAACTCACTTGCTTAGTGAAGTTTGTAGAAATTTTAAATAGGCTATTCACCCCCCCTCTAGCCTTTTGGACCTTACAAGTGGTATCAGAGCCGAGGCACCGTTTATTTGAGGCTTAACAACCTTCGGTGAAGAAATGGCTCTTAGTTTGCATATCAACAACACCAAGAAGGCACCTTTCTTTGATGGCACCAATTATGCATATTGGAAGGTCAAGATGACCGCTCATCTTAAGTCAATCAATAGAGAGGTTTGGAAGGTGACCGAAACAAAGTTTGAGGTTGCAAATGAGAATGCACCAACACCGGTTGAAGAGAAGAAGCTGCAATGCAATGATATTGCAATTAGTGCTCTTCATGAAGCTCTTGATGACAAGACTTTTGAGCAAATCAAGAACATTGTGGTTGCTCATGATGCATGGGCAAAATTAGAAGAAACATTTGAGGGAACAAAGGGAACCAAGACCGCCAAGGCATACATCCTCCAAGAAAAGTTCTCAAGCTTCAAGATGCAAGAAGATGAAAGTGTGCCGGAGATGTTTCACCGGTTGCAAGTCATTATGAATGAACTCAAGGCACTTGGGGAAGAAGTAAAGGATAGTCAATTCTCTATGAAGTTCTTGAGAAGCTTGCCCAAGAGATTTGACACATTGATCACCGTGCTAGTCAAGACAACTCTTAGTGAATCAACTCCCCAACAAGTCTTTCAAGAGGTGATGACCGATGATGCCTATAGAGAAGATGATGAAAAGGATGAGTTGATCAAGAAGAAGAAGAAGGATGGTGAGAAGAAACATGATGAAAAGAAGAAAAGTGTGGCATTCAAGGCCTCCACATCCAAGGGCAAAGCCAAGCAAGAATCATCAAGTGAAGAAGAAGCAAGCTCTTGTGATAGTGATGAAGATGAGGAGATGGCTCTTCTTGTCAAAAGATTTGGCAAGTTTATGAAGAAGAAGGGCTATCGCGCAAGAAGGAAGAAGAGCTCCTCCAAGAAGAATGACCATTCCATGAGGTGCTTTAGATGCCATAGCAAGGATCATCTCATCGCCAAGTGTCCTTATGATAGTGATGATGAAGATGCTATCAAGAAGGAAAGAAAGAAGCAAAAGAAGAAGCAAGAAAAGAAGGAAGGCTCAAACAAGAAGAAGGGTGATGCCCATGTTGCAACTTGGAATAGTGATGACTCCTCAAGTGATGATGAGAGCAACAAGAAGAAGGGGCATGCTAGCATTGCAATTCAAGGAAAGAGCTCCATCTTTGACACTCCATCGTGCTTCATGGCTAAGGCCACTAAGGTATCATCCGATGATGAGAGTGACCATGATAGTGATAGTGATAGTGATGATGATGAACCTACTAAGGATGAACTAATCACTATGCTAGAAGATTGCACTCATCACTATAAAGAAACTAGAAAGGAGTGCAAGGCCTTGCTTAAGGATAAGAAAACCCTTGAGCAAGAACTTGATGAGCTTAGGGCATCTTATGAGAGTCTAAAGGAAGACCATAAGAAGCTTCAAAAGGCTCACACTAAGCTTGAAGAAGCTCATTCCTCTCTAGTTAACAAGTGTGAAAATGAGCCTACTAAAATGGTGAAAGCTAAAACTTGCAACATAGGCCTAACATGTGATATCTTAAGTAAGCCTATTGTTGTTGCTTCTACTAACCCTTCATGTAGCACATCTACATCATCCTCATCTAGTAGTGATGGTTTCACATGTGACACCACACTAAAAGTTGAGAATGAAATTCTCAAGAAGGAGGTGAAGGAGCTCAATCACACCTTAGCCAAGGCTTATGGTGGTGAGGACCGCTTGCTTATGTGCTTGGGTAGCCAAAGAGCTTCTCTCTACAAAGAGGGATTGGGCTATAACCCCAAGAAAGGCAAAGCCGCCTTTGCTCCTCGCAAGACTAGTTTTGTGAAGAATAATGGTCGGTATTGCAAAGCTTGCAAGCAAGTTGGTCACCTAGAGCAACAATGCATGAACAAGAAACCCAACCATGTGTACAAGCTCAAGAAGGCATTGTATGGTTTGAAGCAAGCACCTAGAGCATGGTATGAGAGATTAAGAGATTTCCTTCTCTCTAAAGGGTTCAAGATGGGAAAGGTTGACACTACCCTCTTCACCAAGAAGCTAGGCAATGACTTGTTTGTGTTGCAAATCTATGTTGATGATATCATCTTTGGATCAACCAATCAAGACTTTTGTGAAGAATTTGGAAAAATGATGGCAAATGAGTTTGAGATGTCCATGATTGGAGAGCTTAGTTACTTCCTTGGTCTTCAAATCAAGCAAATGAAAAATGGCACTTTTGTGAGTCAAGGCAAGTACATCAAGGACATGATCAAGAAGTTTGGATTGCAAGAAGCCAAACCAATGAGCACACCTATGGGCACAAATGATCAATTAGGTAGTGATGCAAGTGGCAACATGGTAGATCAAAAGCTATACCGGTCCATGATTGGAAGTTTGCTCTATGTCACCGCATCAAGGCCGGATGTAATGTTTAGTGTGTGCAAGTGTGCAAGATACCAAGCTTCACCAAGAGAAAGTCACTTGAAGGAAACCAAGAGGATATTGAGGTATCTTAAGGGCACTCATGATGTTGGATTATGGTATCCCAAGGGGTCTAACTTTGAGTTAATTGGATATTTGGACTCCGACTATGGTGGATGCAAGATTGATAGAATGAGCACAAGTGGCACTTGTCAATTGCTAGGAAGGTCTCTAGTTTCATGGTCATCAAAGAAACAAAATAGTGTTGCACTATCAACTGCCGAGGCCGAATACATTAGTGCCGGTAGTTGTTGTGCACAATTGCTTTGGATAAAAGCTACCTTGAATGACTTTGGAATCAAATTCAAGAATGTGCCTTTATTATGTGACAATGAGAGTGCAATCAAGATGACACAAAATCCGGTTCAACATTCAAGAACCAAGCACATTGACATAAGGCACCATTTCATAAGAGACCATCAACAAAAGGGTGATATTAGCATTGAAAGCATTGGCACCGAAGATCAACTAGCCGACATCTTCACAAAGCCACTTGATGGGAAGAGATTTTGCAAGTTGAGAAATGAATTGAACATACTTGACTTCTCCAACTTGAAATGAGTGCACCCCTACATTTCTATATGACATGCCTCTCCTCCAACAATGCAATGTAAAGTTGGTTGACATAGCATTCATACTTGCTAAGGACATGATTAGAACTTATAGACATGTTTGCATAACAATAGGTGCATTCATAAAAATCAAAAGCTTTTGATGTATGTATGGTACCACTATTGCTTCTATGTTTGATTGATCTAGTGGTAGCATATGACATGTTTGTGAGCTTGCAAGCCTAGTGTTGAATCTAGAATATGAGCTTATGATGTGTAATTCAACATGGTCAAGATAACCCTTATACTTCATGAGGTGTGAAAAAGCTTGTCCTTGGATCAAACCGAATTACATATTCTAGGCAAGTGATCTAGATTGAACCATAATTTGACCCTCACATTGATTGACTTAATTCTCACTAAAATTTGAACCTTTGTGGTCATTGATGACAAAGGGGGAGAGAAACAAAGATAAAGTCATAAAGGGGGAGAAAAGTGCTTAAGGGGGAGAGATAAGGGCGAGAAAAGTGCTTAAGGGGGAGAGATAACTTTAAATTAAAACTTGAGCACACAAATAGGGGGAGCAAGCTCATGAACCATTTGTTGCATTTGTATGTGCACTAACATAATGAAGTGTTGCATTGCAAGCTTAAATATACTACTCTTATTTGTTTGGTGCTTGCTAGAAATAGAACTTGAATGTTGCTTTGAATTCTAGCATAGACTTTTATTTTTATTGTGGTATCTAGACATATAATGTGATCTCACGAGGTATTTTGAGTTTTTTGATGTATGTCTAGCTACATTGGTGCTAAGGATGGTATATTGGCAACTTCGATTGGTATCACGCTTCAAAGGTCCATTCTATATACCTTAGCATCATTTTGGTAGTAATAAATCTCCCAAAATTCCAATTCATGCATATGTGAAAACTTGAACCAAACTCATGGAAGCACATATGTAGGGGGAGCTAGTACTACCAAAACCGAAATTGAAATGTTTGTCCAACCTTGTCTCTTGACTAAAATGCTTTGGACAAGCAATTCAAGTTTATTATGATTTCATTTCATATCTTTGTGATGGTTGTCATCAATTACCAAAAAGGGGGAGATTGAAAGCCCAAGTTTGGTTTTGGTAATTAATGACACCAAGTTGCTAATGCCTTATGTTTAAGTGATTTGAGTTAGGCATAGCAACACATGTGATGAAGGTGCATGGTGGCATGGAAAGGTGGCCACATGATCACAAAGGGATGAAGCATGAAGTGAAGATCATGGTGATAGACGAGGAGCGAAGTTATCAAGGCAAAGGTATAAATATAGGGTTTTACTTTTGCCGGTCTAAGATGAGTAGAGAAGTGATTGACCGGGTTTAGGATAGATAGCCGACTATCAAGAGGGGAAATCATGGTTATCTCTCGAATCAAGTGCTACTAGGTCTACATCTTGAGCATATGCATTAGGATCTAGTAAAGTGCTAACTTAACTCCTTTGGTGAAAATGTTTGTGAAAAGCTAACACACATGCACTTTGGTGGTGGACACTTGTTGGTGTTAGCATATTTGCAAAGGAGGTGGAGTTCCTAGGGTTGAGAGGGGTGTGAGCTCGGCGGGATTCGGCGCTTTTGAGAAAAATAAGAGTATATTTTCTATTGCGCCGGTGGGAAATTTGGAGAAGTCGCGGGAGTGTTTTCTCAGTGAGAAACACTCACTGGACGCTGAGTGCGAAGGCACCAGACGCTGGCCTCAGAGTCCGGTGCGCTTGACCCTGCTAGGGTTGAGCACCGGACGCACCCTGAGAGCGTCCGGTGGTTAGCGTCCGGTGTGAGGGGTTTTTGCAACCCTCTCTGCGCACGAGTCCGGTGAGGACCGGACCGTCCGGTGCCTAGCGTCCGGTGAGGTCGCGAGTTTGACAAACTCTCTGCGCACGAGTCCGGTGAGCACCGGACCGTCCGGTGTGGACTTGAAGAGCGTCCGGTGTGTTGCAGGTAGCCGTTAGAAACTGACGCGCGAGATTCAAAGAGGACACGTGGCCAACTCCAGTGCACCGGACACGGGGGGTCGAGCGTCCAGTGCTCACTTAGTAGCGTCCGGTGCCCCCGTTTTTAGCCCAGTGAAAAATAGCCAACGGCTAGTTTTTTGAGGGACTTATAAATAGAAGGTGGCCGGCTTTGGGAGGCTCTCTCTTGCACATTTGACTACTTGAGGCATACATTGAGCTAGAGAACACTCCCTCCACTCATCTCCTTGCTTGTTTGCTAATCCTAGTGAGATTGAGTGAGATTCAAGTGCATTGCTTTGAGAGTTGCATTTAGTGGCACTTGATTCTTGAGTTTGCTGCGGATTTCTTGTTACTCTTGGGTGTTTCCCGACGCCCTAGACGGCTTGGAGCAGCGGTGGTGTTGAGCTCGTGATTGGAGATTGTTTCGAGCCTCACCAAGTGACTTGTGAGGGGTTCTTGAGCCTTCCCCGCGGGAGATCGCAATTGGCTACTCTAGTGGATTGCTCGTGGCTTGGAGGATCCCCATCTTGTGAGTGGATGTGCGGCACCCGCTGAGGGTTTGGCTTTGGATTGCCAATTAGCTCGTGATCCATCAAGTGGGTGTATCGCCACAACGAGGAGTAGCTTGCCGGGAAGCAAGTGCACCTCGGTAAAAAATCTTGTGTCATCTCTTGCCGAGGTCTCTCTTGTGATTGTGTACGTAATTGATTGGATATATCTCATCTCTACAACGTCGGTATAACAATCACTCTCCTCTCTTTACATACTTGCTTACCATGCTAGTTGTGTAGCTTGTTTAGCTTAGTTCTCTTGTTGTTGTGCTTTAGTGTTTAGCCTTGTACTAGTTTGTATAGGTGGCTTGCATAGCTTAGTTGAGCTAGTGCTAGAATTGCTTCGCCATTTGTTTTACTAACTCACTTGCTTAGTGAAGTTTGTAGAAATTTTAAATAGGCTATTCACCCCCCCCCCCCTCTAGCCTTTTGGACCTTACAACGGGATATTCCACCGACCTATTGGATCAAGGAAAACATAGTACCACCTCGCCTACCGACCCAAAAACGCATAGAGGAGGAAGACTATATAAGGAGACCCCCTTGGCCCCTGGAGAAGACAAGAATTATCATAGAGATTGAGGGGTGCCCTCGAAGGAAAACCTCTTCTCTAATTAATATTTCTTTTTAGGCTTAGCAACCAATGTAAAGTAGAAATAGATCTTCTAGTTTCTACTAGATTGAGAGAGATAGAGTGGAGGTGTAGATTGGAGGAAGCCCGGCCTGTCGGTGTCTACTACAAGCTTGCACCTGTGGGATCAAGTTCTCCTAACCCGAAGCTTGCTCTTAGGATTCTTCAGTATTTCGACTTCTAAATTCTAGTAAGTTCTTGTTTTATTATTCTTCTGGTTTATGAGTTTACTTTAATCTCTTCGCGTAGAGTTTAGAGTAATCATTGCTGGCATAAACGTGGTGTTTAGGCTGGGGTACTCATAGATATTCCCTGACTAGCTGGACCGTGGTAGTAGTGAGGAACGTGACAATTCCGAGTTACCTTTGCAGACCATATCTCGTTAGCAGGAAGGATAGGGTTTATAGGTGCGGGTTGAACATCCTTTGTGGTGTCTAGATTCCGTTAGCCTCCCCAATAGAACAGTAGATCATCCTTACCAAGGTTAGAAGAAGACTACGGTTGCAGTCTTCTCTATTTATCACTCACATCGAGAGACATTCTTTGTTTCCTAAAGGGTTAGTAGTAATAGACCGGTTAGTCAGATGCACTCTTTCTCCTAGTGGTAAAATAAATAAATACGATACTCTGGATAATTTCCCGGGTGAAGTGCTCACCGATATCCGTGCGCTTGCAGATCAATTCCTTATTGTGTTCCCAAATATCAACACCTGTCATGGATCTGGTCAGGGGAGAAGAAGGATGGCCACCACATCGTCGATCTGGCCCGGGGAGAGAAGTAGGGCGGCCACCCCGTCGTCGATCCGGCCATAGGAGAAGGGCGGCCACCCCATCATTGATCTGCCTGGGGGAGAAGAAGGCCACCCGCCATCTTGCTCTGTGAGATTGAGCGAGAGGTGAGAGGTGAGGGGCGTCGGGGAGAAGTGGATCAGAGAGAGGCGTCGGTGTGTAGCTCCAGGAAGAGGGTGTCCGGCTTGGGGAGGAAGAGGTGTTTTTTTCTTTTTTTTAACAACATTGTGCTGGGCTGATTTTTCATTTTTTTTCTTGTTTTATTTTTATTTATTTATATTTTTTCCATGAAACAGCCAAAAGAACATCCGTGCATCTATTCTTTTTACTCGTTGGGAAACACCACATCCGAAATATTTTGAAACCTTTTAATATTTTATGGTTAATTTTCATGCATAAATTAATTATATGAAGAGAAGAATTTTTTTAGAACCCTATTTGAGTTCAATCTTTAAGGCACAATAGGGGAATATGATCTGTGACGTCTAACCGTGACGATAGCTATACGAGTCATCATAAATGTATGAGTTCAGGAATAAAACGTCACAAATAATAGAATTTTATGATGTTTTCTTAGAACGTTACGAGTAAACCGTCATGGAAAGCTTTATTTCTTGTAGTGAGAGTAGGCTGACTTAATCTTTAATCTTTTGTGCAGTTGATTAGATCATGCATCTTTATTAACACTAACATATATTTAGTGTGTTAGATAACCCTGCACCTACTACCTTAGATCAACCTAGCTGTTGGTGTGATTTGAGCTGGTGGAGTGATTTGAACTCGTGGCAATCTAACCAAGTGTCCATTGCGAGTGATGTGAACTTGTGGCAACCTACTGTCTGTTATTTCATTTAGACAGCTCAAGCTGAAAACATGTCCACTTGCCTGTGATGTTTCTTGTTAGAGCATGCCCATTTGCCTGTGATGTGGTTTTATTAATCTTAGCACATGTCTATTTGCATGTGATGTTGTTTTACTAATCTGAGCACATGTCTGTTTACCCGTGATGTTGTTTTACTAAGCTGAGCATATGTCCATTTGCCAGTGATGTTACTTTTCTGATAATATTTGAACTCAGCAGATTCTGCCTATTTTTCTTGCTACTTTTTTCTTGAACAGTTATGGCTTGGTATGTGGTTCATCTTGGCAAGAAACCTGGTGTGTATTCTAGCCGGGAAGAAGCACATGAGCAGGTGAATAGCTTCAATGGTAACTGCTATAAGAAATACAACACCAGAAATCAAGCTGAGCAAGCCTTATATGGTCATTCTCTTGACAATTCTCCTCTTCTATAACCTGTCAATCCACCTCATGTCCACAATAAGGGAGACAATGGTAGCTTTGCTTTGTGGCGTGCAGTTTTTAAAATGAGAACATATCTAGCGCAAACCACAACGTCCATGAAAACCTATGCAAACTATGGCAAAAAATTCATCTAAATTCGCCAAAAAAAATTACACATGTAGATGATATGATGATACACAACCTTGTAAAATATCTTATCCAAACTCGAATTCGTTTGTGAGATATAAAAATAACAAACTTCTAGCAAATCCTGTGAACACCTTTCCAGCTTGAAATTTGTTATTTTTATATCTCACAAACAAAGTTGAGTTTGGACAAGATATTTTACAATATTGTGTATCATTAAATCATCTACATGTATGATTTTTTGATGAATTTAGACAACTTTTTTGCTATGGTTTGCACAGGTTTTCACGGAGGTTGTGGTTTGCACTAGATATGTTCCCTTTTAAAATTGTAATAGTACTAGTTGTAGTTTTGCTAGTAGATCTTCTTATTTCGAAGCTGCTGTAACAGTATATGTGTGTATGGGTGATAATATTATCAGTGTTATATATGCAAGAGGTGTTTAGATCTTTGCAGATGCAGGCAACCAAACACTTATCTTTGCATCTGGACTTTTAATCTGGTAATACATGTATATAACCAAACACTGGATCACCCAAGCGAGGCTCCACGGATGCATGCAACCATGCATTCGCCCAGTTCGCCCATGCCACCGGCGCCTAAATAAGCTCCCGGGAGCTAGTCTGGTTGGTTTGAGAAGACTCACTTGAACCCACGCTGTCTTCGCCCATAGAAGTGTACGTGAAGATGCAGCAACTTTGACACCCCAGTTCGTCCCGCTCAAACATTTGTTTTGAATTTCTACTTATAAGGCCGTGTTTAGTTGTTAAGAAAAAAATTTCGTGACACCATAGTATTTTTGTTTGTTTGTGATAATTATTATTCAACTATATATAGACTAGTTTGTGTCTTTATAATAATTATTATTCAACTATGGACTAACTAGACTTAAAAAATTCGTCGCGTAAATTTTAACCAAATTATATAATTAGTTTTTATTTTCATCAATATTTAATACTTCATATACATATGTCTAAAGATTTGATGTGATGAAAAATCTTGAAAAATTTTAGGTTTTGGAGTCCAAATAAACAAGGCCTAAATGTATCCCAGCCAATGGGGTGAGAAATTCTCACTTTACTATTGTAAATTTTGTTTATGCTACTTATTTTTCAGAAGAACCTTTTATCTATAAAATAAAATATTCGTACTCATTTTTAGAAACTGCTGATTGCCATTCGCTTGCTTGGATTTGGATGGATACATGACTCGTCATTCTTATTCTACTATAGTACGCAGTTTCACATACATAACCAAAAACCACCGTACACAAGGTCTGCTGCCTGCATATATAGCATAGTAGCGCGAGAGCTCATTCACAGGAACATGTTATATATACAAGACCAGAGGAACACGATGATAAAATTGAAGCCTCGGCCTATCCATCTTAGTCCCGCCTCGCCGCCGTGGCACCGGCGCGCCCACCGGGCGCTCCTCCGTCGCCGTGTCCTGCACCACCTTCGTTTCCGGCGGCCTTGTGACCCGCCCCATCCTGCTCCTGCTGCTGCGGCGAGGGCGGCGCTGCTTCAGCGACGGCGTACTGGCCTACCACCTGCCAGTGCCAGAACCGAGCATCACATCAGAAGCATAAGCAAGCGGCGTCAGCAAATCAGCACGAGCTTGGGAGCCAGGACACGGCATGCATATATATACCTGGCCTGCCACGAACTCGGTGACG
Source organism: Sorghum bicolor (assembly GCF_000003195.3). NCBI lineage: Eukaryota > Viridiplantae > Streptophyta > Magnoliopsida > Poales > Poaceae > Sorghum > Sorghum bicolor. Next base: position 39,656,323 of record NC_012876.2, on the reverse strand, counting down.
ATGCGGCCACCGGGCACGGCGTCCTGGGTGACGTTGACGCCGTGCTTGGCAACGGCGGCACTCGCCTGTCCCGGGCCGACGGCACCGACGGCCTGGTTGTACGCGGCGGCGGACTCCATGAAGGCCCCGGCGCTGAACCCACCGCCGCTCTCCTGCGGGACCTGGACGCCCGGCACGCTGTCCTCGGCGGAGCGCATGGCCGCGGCGTCGCGCGGCGCGATGGGCTGCCCCGCCAGCTCGCCCTTGACAGGGAACGCGTCGCCATATTTGATGGGATCCTGCTGCGCCGCCGGGGCCTTGCCGTTGCCCCCCTGCGCCTGGAGCCCTTCGTCTCCTCTTCTTGGCTGTGGCTGCGCCATTGCGGTAACTACTCTTCCAGCCTCTTGCAAGTAGCTAGCTATACCTGGCGATCGAGATGCCTCCTGGAGACGCACGGAAATCCTTGTTGGCTTGGCTTCTGGCAAACTCAATGTTACTAATGTGTGTTGCTTTCAGTATCCTTATATATAGAGTTGTACAACCGACGTGATTTTGGACACCTGTTCTTATCATTCACCACTGTAGCTAGTAGATAGGAGGTTGCTAGATTTTTCTACGAACTTGTAGCTTTGGGGTCACGGATGGCTGCAATCCAGATGCGTCGAAGGTACGGGCATCATCCGCGTGGTGGCCGGATTGGATTGGTGCGACGGTGCTCGAGTGGCGCCGGTGCATGGTTGATGCGATGACGACCACGTGTGTCTCGTCTCTCGCGTCGTCGGCGTACACGCGGCGCGGCGAAGCCTGCACGTGTTATGGCAACTTTGTGCTGTTGTCCCACTCGCGTCGTCGCCAAAGGTCCCACAGCTAGTGGATATATGTAACTAAGATCGTACAGATATTTGTGTCTCCAAATTACTGTCCTAGAGATAATCTCTTCGTCATTTATCATTATCGGCACACAGAGAAGGCGTATATTGATCTGAACCAGCAGCTTCTCTAGTCTACCATACGAAAATATGAACACTATTAGTAGATCAAAGTGGTCGGTGTTCAAGAACGACGTCATGCTGGCGATCAATTTCATCACTGCCGGCATCCAGATCATTTTTAATCCCAAAGAATCTAGGAGATGTTGCACTACTGGAAACGCGTTCTTTACCGAGAGCTTAAGGCTTTGTCGAGGGCGAAATCTCGGGCACTCGGCAAAGACACTCTTTGCCGAGGGCCAGCCACAGAGGCCTTCGGCAAAGTCTGGCCCTCGGCAAAGAGTCTTTACCGAGGGCTATGCCCTCGATAAAGATAAGCCCTCGGCAAAGATTGTCTTTGCCAAGGGCCGTGGCCCTCGACAAATTTGGTCCGTTGGGTCACGACGGACGCGATCCGTCAGGCTTTGCCGAGGGCCAACCGTTAGGCCCTCGGCAAAGTTTGTTTTTTTTTTGCCTCTTTGCGAGGGCTACGTGCTAGGCCCTCGGCAAAGACCGCCTTTGCCGAGGGGCGAAGCTAGGCCCTCGGCAAAGTTTTTTATTTTTTTTGTTTTTTGAGCCCAATTTTTTTGTGGTGGTACAATACATTCTTGTATATCAAAATTCAAAATTTGGTCTAATTTTGACATTTTATATATTATTTTCTTAATTTAATTTGTTTCTTTGATTTCTTAGAATATTTCAAATTTGAACTGCTGGTGCCTGAAATAATGCAACGTAGTGTTTCAAAAAATATTATTCATGAAATTTGGTGTATGTTGAGTTCCTATCCCGGAACTCGCATCAAATTTTATGCATCTTATTTGCGGTAACATGACGAACCACATGCCGAAAAAGTGTTTTTAAATTATATAAAATCAATACGAAATAGAAAAATCACGAAACTTGTCGAGGTGTCATCTCATCACATGTCTAGACTATGGTAAAAAATTAAAAAAAATTCAAGTAAGTTACAACGTCGAATGTCTAAAACCCACACAACATCTTCACATGTCATCACATGAGATCACATGTGGAGATGTTTGAGTTTTAGGCATCCGACATCGCAATTTGCTTAAAACATTCTCAAATTTTTACCACAACACACACATGCGATGACATGGCACCACGACGACAAGTTTTATAATTTTTGGACTTCGTATGTATTTTATATAATTTTAAAACACTTTTCTCGCAAGTCGCTCGTCATGTTACATGAAGAAGATGCACGAAATTTGATGCGAGTTCCTGGATTGGGACTCAACATATCTCAAATACCATGAATAATATTTTTCGAAATATTACACTGCATTATTTTATGCACCTGCAGTTCAAATTTGAATTATTCGGAAAAAAAACAATAAAACAAAATTAATTAAGAAAAATATAAAAAAGGTCAAGGACCAAATTTTAAATTTAGGTTCAAAAAATGTATTGTAGCACCAAAAAAAACTGGGCTGAAAAACAAAAAAAATAAAAAAAATCTTTGCCGAGGATCCAGCCTAGCCCTCGACAAAGAGGGTCTTTGCCGAAGGCCAAGCCTGGAGCCCTCGGCAAAGACTAAATTAAAAAAAAAAGCAAGACTTTGTATCAGACTATTTTTGAAACTTTGTAGTTCTCTATTATTTCGCATGGAACGATGACCAAAATAAATGTTGTAGTTCTCTATTATTTAGAAACTTTGTATCTGATAATTTTTCTATTTGAATTTATTATAGTTTACAAAGTTAATGAGAACAATAACTATAAACTTAAAAAGAAATTAGAAATAGAAGTAACAGCAGACAGTAATGGGCCTAAACCTTAAAATGAGTCTGTTACTATGCTCAGCCCATGTCATCCTGACCCTCGACTTAAGATCCAATGGCCTTTGTTGCGCCCACGAAACATAAAATGGACCCCAAACCCTAGCCCCCCAGCTCCGCACCGCGCGCCTTCTGCCCAGCCGTGCACCGCGCGCAGTCCCGCACCGCGCCGTGCGCCCCCGTGCCTTCTCCGCAGCTCCGCGCCGCGTCTTCCGCACAGCCCTAAACCGCGCCCTTCGGCGCAACCCGTAGCCCTGCACAGTGCCCTCTTCCCACAGATCCACATTGCACTGGTACATATCCAGCAAGGGAGGCATGGAACAGGAGGAGGCAGCTGCAGCGGTGGCGAGCGCGAGCCCAGGAGTTGGCGGCAGCGGCGGCAGGTTCTCGATGACTGCTCCTGTGCTGTGCGGTACTTCGTTCCGTGGCCGCCGCGGCGTGACCAGGCCCTGCCGATGGCCACCGATGCGCGTGCCCCTCAGCGCGTCCTGCTCCCAATCACTAGCCTCCGGTCGAACATCAAATCCAACCAATACAGGTGCAGGTGCTGCCTCGCTCCTCTCCTCTTTGAGTGTGGATTTGTTCACTGGTGAGCAGATCAGCCCACTAAAATTAGTTATGCAAATAGATGTTTTCCGCCCAATTTTTTGTCTCAAATATTTGTTGCTCCACAAGTATTTACCCAATCCTCTAGCAAGGGACAGACCTAAAACGAATACTAATTTGCCAATGCCATTTTTGGATTATGCGGTTTTTCCAGGCCAAATAATTATTTTCGAGTATTACAGGTGCCATTTCTTGGAGTATTTTGGGCCCCATTGCTACGATTGCGCTCAGATTTAGATGCTTTTCAGCAGCTCTCCCCATTATTTAACCTATAAATTGTGATATCATATACTGCATGCCCCATGTTAAATTTCTTTGCAAAAAAGTTGCCATGTCCATCAATATAATAGTCTTGTTTGCTGATAAAAAATTCTTAACAAATAACTCCCTTATGCTACAGAACAGAATTCTATGTGACTCTAAATAGCTAGAACTGTCATGGAACATATCTTGTCATTTATACCTTGCCATTGACTCAGCTGCTAAGATCTTCCTGGGGCACTGCATTCCAGCAATGCAGAAGGAGACATGATCTATGGGTTTACCTTTGAAATACTAGAAGAATACAACACCATGCCCAACATTCAGTGGCAATGGTTCCTCAGTTAGAAATCACAACAAGAGCTCCAACACACACCAGATGGTGAGTTCAGAGAATTGCTAATATTTATATTAAATGCAACTGTCTTCTTTATATATTTTCCCCCTGCTTATGCATGTTCCCTTCCAGGCTAATGATTCTACTGTTTCATAGTCCCTATAGGATAAATGTTATTACTTTTTCATGGATCTTAGTTCAACCAGATAGAAAACATAATAATGTTCTGTAGAATCCACTTTGTGTTTTGACACTTCAACAGCTGACTGAGTTTGTCAGTACAAGAATTATGTGCTTTCTGACTGAGCAGGTTATGTTTTGATTGTGTACATTTGCTAGTAGGGTCACTTACGTGTTTTTTGTTTGCTTGTATTATCTTCAGGCAGGGTGTGAAGAACAGAAGACCTACAACTATATCAGCAGCTCCTCCTTATCCCAATAGGATGTACCCTACCTCTCGACCTTATACTCAGTATAGGAGTTCAATAAAAACTGGTCTTCCCTACGGGGACCTACAGGAGTACTGGTTATGATTCCAGGATATATAGATCGTGGGGGCTTCGAACGGGGGTAATATACTTTGTTAGCCACCACAATTTTCTCCATATTTCAAAGTTTTAGGCCTCGATAGTTTACTTCTACTCTTTGTATATTTGGATGGTGACTATGACTTATGTGCAGTGATGTGGTCAGATTTAATATTTATATATATGTTGATAGATTGGATTATATATATATATACATGCTGTGCTAACTGCTTTATTTGATTATTGTAGTAGTGTCTTTGTCGAGGGCTGCTGCCAGGGCCCTCGGCAAAGATTGTTTTTAAAAATCCTGAAAATTACTTTGCCAAGGGTCAAGGTTGAGGCCCTCGGCAAAGGTTTTTTTAAAAAAATAAAAAAAATTCTTTGCCGAGGGCCCGTAAAGATTTTTTTTAAAAAAATTGTTGATGCAAAACTGATCTGCAAACACAAAGGGCTAATACCCAATTCAAACGTTAAGGCGTGCCAGCCGATTTGACCTTACTATCGGCAAAGGTGATAACTCGAATACTTTAGTCCTGACAACAGCGATGCGCCCGGATGTCACGGCTAAGAGGTACTCACGCGGAACTTGAGAACACGCCGAGCTTAAGTCGACGAATTTCTAAGAACTCATAAAAGGGAAAAAGTATGACGAAGTCGTTGAAAAGTAGATGCTGGAATATGAGTAAAAACGTGTGTTTGATTGATTGATAGATGTCTCATTACAAAGTCCTAGGGTCCATATTTATACCCTGCTCAAAGAGCTATAACTAAACACGACCAGAATTCGAATTCCAAATTACACGGAATCCGTATACAAAACGACTTAAACAAATAAGGAAATAACTCAGCTATCCCTCGTGACAAATTGAAACTCTTCCACAACCCGATCAGCAGCTTCCAGACTCCCCCTCTGTATCATCGGCAGACCCTTTTGCCATGGTCATCGGCAGACCTCCTCATCATAGTCATCGGCACAGACACATCATCACCTTAGTCACGTCCAACCTCTCCTTTATCGGCAACCATCCTCATCGGCATCTCATCCTGTAAACCACATACTGTCATCTTATCCTGTCATTCTGGACACGTGCCCAAAAACGGTGTCAACACATGCCCCCCAATTTCGGAGTATGAAACTATTAATGCTCCGAAATTTTCTGCAGTAATGATGCCTTTTCCTGCAATTAATGCTCCTAATCTGGTAATCGACAACCTCAATCCAAATAACTCCGATCCTATTCTCCTGCAGATTCTTCGAAACCCTCAACTTCCTGAACGGGCACTTCCTTTTCATCCGCACATCGGCAATATTACCGTTATGAAGATCTACCGATGGACTAATCAGGACGTTCGTACAAATGGCTACCTTTACTTTATCCGCCCATCGGCAATATGACCGTTATAGTATGCTGCCGATGGACCAACCAGAAGATCCCGCACAGTAAAATATCTCCAGGTAATGACCGCTCCCCGTCAAATCACCTGCACAATCCCTTGATTACCGTGCGAACAGTTACCATATCTGCCTGAGCATCCTCGGGTTTCTCGGATGCGGCAAAGAGATAAGTCAGATTTGCCCTTGCCCGTTTTATCCTATAAATAGTTCCTTCTCGGGTACCCCTTCTCCATCACATCACTTCACCATCCCTACTTTTACTTTTCCAGCGGCGGCGCCATTCACAACCTTCAAGACCTCCGACAAGCACTCCTCTTCATCAACTCCGGTGCCCTCAAACGTTCTCTTCACGACAAGATGGCCATTGGCTTCGTCGTCCCTGAGGTCAGATCTTCATCTCATCTCCTATATTTTTTTTTCTCGTATTCCTGTTCATCCGCGATTCATCTTACTGAATATCTTCCTTTTCCTTTTTCTTTGTATTTTTTATTCCCCAAAACACTAGGAGTTGTCCAACAAAATTGTCATCCCCACCGATCAACCACACCTCCAATGTCTCGTCCCTCTAGGGGATCTAGATCCAACTGACCTTATCAATGCAGAAACCAACAGGATTCCCTTTAGAGCCGAAACTTTTTCTTTAGATCTGTGGAAAGACACCTTTCGCTCTTGGCCCAGCCCTACTGTAGGGTGGAAAGACTGGTTCTTGAGAGTCAGCAATTCGAATGAAGTCCAGTGGGGTGAAAGGAAGCTAGCCCAATGCATCAGGCTATCTATTGCCGATATGCACAAGAACGAGTCGCTGTTGATAGCTGCGTCTCATTTTTGGTCAGATACCCTTAATGCTTTCGTCTTTGGCCACGGCCCTGTTTCTCCCACTCTTGCCGATGTAGCTATGCTCACTGGTCTAGACGTCTCTTCTGCCGATAGCACCCACTTCTTTGATACCGCTCCTAGTGCCAAAGTGGAGACTCGCGATATCGGCGGTTGGTCGGGGTACATTCAGAAGTACCGTGGGAAGGGGCCTGTCACCATAAAGGAACAAACCACCTTTCTGAACATGTGGCTGGACAAGTTCGTATTCTGTGGTCGATCGGCAGGACCGACTTCCGTCTATCTATCGGCAGCAGAGAGACTGGCTAACGGTGGCCAATTTCCTCTCGGCCGATACTTGCTTGGCGCTGCTTACCATCTTCTCCATCAGGTAGCCCAGAAACTCCTGCTTGGTCAGTCTATCGGCAACTTGGGAGGTCCTTGGTGGTTTATTAACATGTGGCTCAATCTGCACTTGCATAAGCGCCTTGACTTCAACTTGTTCACACAGCATTTCCCAAGAGATATAGCCGAAAATCATATGTTGGGCGAAGAGGAATCGGCAACACGTGCCCCCCTGAACTTTGGCGAAGCTGCCATAGTTCTACCTGGTTCAGGGAGTAATCCGGATCAAATCGGCCGATTCTTCCAGACTCTGTATGAGGGATTGGCCAGAGATGAACGACCATGGTTGGCTTATGATGACCCAGACAGCATGCTCCCTCTAACCTTCAATCCATTTGATGAAGCTCTTGACAGGGATAATGAGGTGATGATGGCAATTGTGACTCCCAGAGCCATACCTGTGAATTTCTTTGGTAGCACAAAAACCTCTCCCCAAACCTATGAATTTTACAATCCATCGGCCTTAGCCCGTCAGCTAGCTTTCGGCCAGTTGCCGATTGCACTTCCTTATGCCGATGTGATAAAACCCAGAGAACCCATCACCAACTTTCTTGAATGGATTCGAGTAGCCCAACTACCACCAAATGCCGATACAGATGTAGATCTGTCAGAATGGGTTCCAGCTGCCTTTATTACTCAGGCATACAAGCTATGGTGGGCAGAATGGAAAGAGCATCTATTCTGCAGATCGGCCCTCTCATACCGCGGCATGATCGACCCCGAATACGAAGTCCCCGATGACACTGTAAGTATTTTAAACCGATGTTTCATTTTTCAATACTATTTCCATCGGTAGCTTACCCTTGTATTCTTTTTGCAGGTTGACAACATCCCCCATCGGTTAGCAGGAGTGGCAAGCCGATCGACTTGTTTCCATCAGGCCCGATCTCCTCAATCGGCCACAACGCTCCCACTCTGGCTTCCGTCGTGCATCGGGGTGTGCGCCTCAGGAAAGTCACCACCAAGAGAGCTCAGACATCACCTACGGTAGCTGCTTCCACTCTGGCGCAGGCTTTCAAGGAAATTTGTCAAATCTTTTTCTTTTACACTGACCATCTTTATATCGGCTACATCTGCGCTTATAAACCTCTTTTCGTTGTTGCAGCAAACCGGTGCATCGGCAAAAGCCAAGCGCCAAAATGCCGATGCCCCCCAGTCTAGCCAGCCAAAGAGAAAGGGCACCAAAGGTGCTAAGGCTGGAACAAAGCGCCAGAAAGTGGCAAATCCCCCTCCTCCTCCGGTGTCTCCAATTCCGGTGGAGTCCTCTCCTTCTTCTCCAGGAGTCCAGACACAGCAAGCACCATCTCCCCAACCAATGCAGGAAGCACCACAGATGGAAGAACCCCAGCAGGAAGAACCTCAAACAGAAGGTACATCAACTGACGTGGGTGAACAAACATCTGGCCCGGCAGGTCCAATTATATCATCGGCGGTTCCCCTGATTCAGACAACTGTTGTTCCTCCTTCAGGTAACATATTTCAACAATACTTCCGCCGATAAACTTATTCCCATTTAGTCTCATAACCCTTCCTGTCTTCTTTCAGTCGATATCGTCCCATCGGCAACCTTAGCCAATCATCCTGCATCTCCATCGGCATCTTTCAGACAAAGGCAGGAAATAGCTTTAAAACAAGTAAGCCACCCAACCTTTACCAGCATTATTTGCCGATTCTCCGAGTATGAACTAACTTTGCTCTCCCTCCCAGGAACAAGATTCTCCCGACAGCCTGTTCTCCTTCGCCATCGATCTCTCTGAAGAAGAAGGCGAAGAGGCAAGTTCTTCTCAGACAGTTGGCACTACATCGGCAGAGATCAGGACCAGACTGGAGGAATTGTCAGCTCTCCTTCACCAGGACACAGCGCAGTTGGTTGACGACTCCGACCCAACCAAGACCCTGTTCAGAACTCTCAGAGGCCAAATCCCAGCCGATGTCGAAGAAACCCTTTTCCAAGCCGCTCATTTGGAGAGTCGCCAGCTGCAGTACCAGAGAGCTTCTCGGCGTCTTGCCGATAGAGCTGCTCAGACTCAACTCTCCGACGAAATGAGGAAAGAGAAGCTCTTGACCGATGAGAAGCACAAGAACATCAGCATCCTGAGATCTTCAGGAGATGCGCTGAAGCAGAAAATATCCGATCTATCGGCAAGAAGAGAATCCTTGTTGGCAGAACTCAAGGAAGTGGAGGACGCCTTATCCCAAGCTCAACAGGAAGAGAGCCAACTGCCAGAGACCATCAAGCTTCTTGAGCACGAGCGAAACGTTCATGGTCGCAAGGCACTTCAACTGAAGAAGAAACTGAAGCCGATAGAGGGTTCTGCCGACGATGACATTAAGGAGATAGAAGCAGCCAACCAAATCCGGCTACGTGCTATATCGGCAATCCAGGCGCTGCTTAACACATAAAGTTTTCATCGGCATCATATCTGTGCTTTCCTGCTTCCTCAGCTTTTAGTCTAGCCGATAGGACTGTTATCGGCATCTTTTGAAACACTAAGCTCCCAAACATTTGAATCCAGCCGATAGGAGTGTTATCGGCATTTAAACTTTTACGCATCGACCCATATGCTGGGGTAGTACTTCTTTAAATATTTGTCATTTAATGCTCTAGGAAATTCAACTCCTTCGAGAGTTTCTAGAATATAGGCATTACCAGGAGCCGATCGACTTATCCGATAAGGACCTTCCCAATTAGGAGACCACTTTCCAAACTTCGCACTTTTAGTCCCGACTGGCAAAATTAATTTCCATACCAAATCCCCATCGACAAACTCCTTAGCCTTCACTTTCTTATCATACCATCTAGCAACTCTCTTCTTATTTTCTTCTATACTCATTAAAGCTTTTAACCGATGCCCTACTAGATCATCCAACTCATCGGTCATCAAAGTAGCATAATCATCGGCGGTTAACCGATCTTGAAAAGATAATCGCCTGGATCCGGCCTTAATCTCCCAAGGCAACACTGCATCATGTCCATACACCAATTGATAGGGTGACACTTTGGTTGATCCATGACAAGCCATCCGATAAGACCACAGTGCTTCATTTAACAACGTATGCCACCGCTTAGGATTTTCTCCAATCTTTCGTTTAATAAGCTTGATAATCCCTTTGTTAGATGCTTCGGCCTGCCCATTGGCTTGAGCATAATAAGGAGAAGAATTCAACACTTTAATCCCCATACCGATTGCGAATTCATCAAACTCCCCCGATGTGAACATAGTACCCTAATCGGTAGTAATTGTCTGAGGAATCCCAAATCGGTAAATAATGTGTTCCTTCACAAAATCAATCATATTGGCCGAGGTGACCTTTTTCAAAGGAATAGCTTCAACCCATTTAGTGAAATAATCAGTGGCAACCAAAATAAATTTATGCCCCTTACTAGATGGTGGATAAATCTGGCCGATCAGATCGATAGCCCATCCCCGAAACGGCCAAGGCTTGATAATAGGATTCATAGCCGATGCGGGTGCTCTTTGAATGTTACCAAACTTTTGACAACCTTGACATCCCTTGAAATACTTAAAGCAATCCTCAAGTATAGTCGGCCAAAAATATCCATTCCTTCTAATCATCCATTTCATCTTGAAAGCCGACTGATGTGCTCCACATACCCCTTCATGGATCTCTCCCATCAAACTCGTAGCTTCATCATCACCCAAACATCGGAGAAGAATTCCATCAATAGTTCGATAATACAATTCATCTTCGAGGAGCACATATTTGGTCGCTTGAAATCGAACTCGTCTTTCAACTCTCTTGGATGGGTCCTTTAGATAATCAATAATTTCCTTCCTCCAATCATCGGCACCGATTGCCGATATTGCATTAATCATAGGCTGATATCCCGAGGCATGCCGAGCTAACCGATTGGCCTCTTCATTATGCAATCGAGGAATATGCTCTAATCGGAAATCTTTGAATTCTTTCAACAGTCGCATGCTTTTCTCGAAATGAGTTATGAGAACTTCACTTCGGCATTCATAGCTCCCGGCCAATTGATTTATAACCAACATAGAATCCCCAAAAATTTCAACAGCATCAGCACGAACTTCTCTTAACAACTCCAATCCCTTGATCAGAGCCTGATAGTCAGCCTGATTATTTGTCGATGTAGCAACAATCGGCAAGGAAAATTCATACTTCCTCCCCTTAGGGGAAACTAATACAATGCCGATTCCTGCCCCCCGGTCACATGTAGATCCATCAAAGAAAAGTGTCCAGGGCACAATTTCCAAGGCCTCCACTACACCGCAATGCTGAGTCACAAAATCGGCCATAATCTGTCCTTTAACTGCCTTAGCCGATTCGTAACGCAGATCGAACTCTGACAGTGCTAAAATCCATTTACCGATCCTGCCACTCATAATCGGCATAGATAGCATGTATCGGACCACATCATCTTTGCAAACAACAGTGCATTCGGCCGATAATAAATAGTGCCTCAATTTAATACACGAAAAATATAAGCATAAGCATAACTTCTCAATGGCCGAATACCTGGTCTCAGCATCAATTAATCTCCTGCTTAAGTAATAAATTACACGCTCTTTCCCTTCAAATTCTTGAATCAAAGCCGAACCGATAACCGTCCCATCGGTAGACAAATACAATCTGAAAGGCTTTCCCTGCTGAGGTGGAACTAGAACTGGAGGATTCGCTAGATATTTCTTGATTTCATCCAAAGCCAACTGCTGCTCTGTCGACGAAAGCTAGTCGGCAGTCTACCTTGGGGTATACCCACGGTAGTAGTTTATCGGTAGACGGTGCGCAAACTACGAACTCGATGGTGACGCAAGACACGGACAAGCTTTTTATCCAGGTTTGGCCGCCGAGTTGGCGTAATACCTACGTCCTGCGTCTGGTTGTATTGATTTGTGCTGAGAGAATATGATGTCCTAGGGGGGTCCCTTGCCCCTCCTTATATAGTCTGGAGGGCAGGGTTACAGATCTAGAAACTAATCCTAGTCGGTTACAATTGCCATAGATAATTCGATATCAATTCCTATTCTAACCGACTAGAATCCTGCTTGATCTCCACGTCTTGTTTCCTTGTGCGAAACTCCGAGCTGTCGGATCAAGCCTTGAACTCGTCTCGTAGTGGGCCAAGCTTCCTGGCTAAAGTCTAACCGTAAGGGTATAGGGGTTTATACCCCCACAGCTAGTCCCCGAGCACCATGTATTGTGATGCAACACGCCGTCTTGGGCTTCTTCGATCAGCGAGGCTTGTCGTCTTCCATAAGTGGGAAAATCGCCCAAACAGTTGCAACAGTTCCTTGACCAACTCGAAAGACAGTTGATCAACATTGACGTCGAAGAAACAGGTTGTTCGAAGAATGCATGGTGCTCTAAAAAAAATTTCTTTCCTGGTGAAGTGTGCCCACTTTACCTTCTTGAAAGGTAGAAGCATCAAAAAAGCAAGCAAATTCACCGCTAGGTGAAGTGTGCCCACTTAGTCCCCGAGCCTGGTAGTAGGTGACGTAGGCACGTGGTGCCAGGGTCAAAAGAAAATTCCCCAAAGTAGTTTTGAGACTGAGATGCATCGCTAGATGCATCGTACCGATGTAGTCCCCGAGCTTGCTGGAAGGCGAAGTATGAGCCTTGTAGCAAGGTCTAAAAAATTGAATTTACCAGTCCCCGAGCATGTCATGCTCGCTTGCAATTGAAAAGACCAATCGACTAGTCCCCAAGCACTTAGCGTGCTTCTTGGAATTATATGTTGCTATACTGTACGACCAGTCCCCGAGCGTCGAGTGCTCAGCGGTCGGTGCATGCTTTAAAGCTTTGAGCTCATAGAATGAGCGACCAGTCCCCGAGCGTCGAGTGCTCGGTGGTCGGTGCAGTCATTGAAGTTCCGAGCTAATAGACTGGACGACCAGTCCCCGAGCGTCGAGTGCTCGGTGGCCGGTGCAGTCCTTGAAGTTCCGAGCTGATAGACTGGGCGACCAGTCCCCGAGCGTCGAGTGCTCGGTGGCCGGTGCAGTCCTTGAAGTTCTGAGTTGATAGACTGGGCGACCAGTCCCCGAGCGTCGAGTGCTCGGTGACCGGTGCAGTCCTTGAAGTTCTGAGCTGATAGACTGGGCGACCAGTCCCCGAGCGTCGAGTGCTCGGTGGTCGGTGCAGTCCCCGGGTTGTTGACTCACTGGCGTATATGTCTTCTTACTTTTGAAAAGATCTTTCCAATTAAAATTGTCGTGACGAGGTCTCCTGACAATATGTCAGACGGATGCATGAAAAGTTGCGCCTGGCAACTGTACAACCGCTCTTTGCATGGTTTGAGAAAAGGAAACCATCAATTGGTACGAAAACTCCGCCGCATTAATTATCTATAATCATTGTAAACCGAAACGCCGCGTCCGCCGCATGGCCTGCCCACTTCCCGAGAATACAGGAAGTGGGAGAGGTGGGGTCGCGGGTTTATAAGGGCCTAACAGGACCGCCTGTACCGCTTCACCTGCCATTGCCTTCAAACCTTCCGCTCTCATCTTCTCCAATCTCCTGCATCTTCCTAACTCCAGCCCACATTCGCACCTCTAATGGCGAAGAGCGACTCCAGGAAGAGGGCCGAGCTGATGGCCAAGGAGTGGAAGAAGTCCCGCAGCACCACAAAATCTCTTGGTGACCTCGTCGATATGGGGCTTCTGCACGGCGCAGAGCTCGGCGGCTGGAGGGCGCCGGAGGGGGAGAGCTACCCCGACCCTCGCGCCGGTGAGATCGTCGTTTTTGAGGATTTCGTTAAGAGAGGCTTTGGTGTTCCTGTTCATCCTTTTCTTCAAGGTCTTCTTTTGTACTATGAGATCGGGATTTGCAATCTGCACCCGAACTCAATTCTCCTTATTTCCACCTTCATCCATCTGTGCGAGGCCTATGTTGGCATAGAGCCGCACTTCGATCTTTTCCGGTACCTTTTCTGCTTGAGGAAGAAGGGAGCAGTTGGAGGCTCCAAGGTTGCAGGTGGAGTATACCTCAACCTTCGTGATGGGATGAAGAATCGCTACCTGCACTGCCCATGGAACACTTCCTTGACCGAATGGTACAGGAAGTGGTTCCATGTCAGGGAGGAACCGGGCAGCTCCACGTTCTGCGACGTGGGATACATTCCCGAGAAGAGGACGAGCTGGACCGACCGCCCAGAGTTCGACGGTCAAGTGGCGGATCTGATGAAGCTGATCGACTGGTCGCGCCTGGATGGGCTTGGCGTGGTCGGCAACTTCATTTGCCGCCGGGTGATGCCCTGCCAGAAGAGGGTGCACTCGGCGTACGAGTATGCCGGAAGCGCAGACCCGACCAGGATGCGGTCGGAGATCTTGGAGAAAGCGGAGGTACAACAGCTGTTGAACGAGCTGTTTAACTTCGCGGATGGGGGCTTCATCCGTGGCAGTGATCGGGTGCAAGCCTTCAAGTTAGGACGACCAGCACCAAAGGTATGTAGCAGACTCTATTTGATCATTCGTATATCGTCTGCAGTTGACTCATCTCTGTTGCTTTTGCAGGTCGGTGATGTCGACCGGTGCGTGGTGTATGCATCACTGGCGCCGGGGATGGAAAATCCTGCGGGAGAGGTCCCGCCAGAGGAGGACGCTGCTCGGTGTACTCATTACGCCAGCAGTGAGGAAGACCGAGCCCGCCCCGTCCCGACCTCCGAGGAGAGGGTAGCGGGGAAAAGGCCATTGCCGGCGGATCCCTTGCCGACACCGGAGCTGCCGGCAGACCTACCGGCGGAGAGCAGCCAAGCGCCGAAGCGTCGTCGGCTCGTGCGGATCGTCGACGACGACGACGACGAGGAGGCTGCGCCGTCGTTGGTCCGACGGCCTCGGAGCCGCCCAGACACTGCGCCGGTCGCCACTGATCGAGTGGCCAGCGGCGCCGCTGCCCCGCAAGTTGCCGAGGTGGGGGCACAGGTGCCGACCGGCCGGGCGAGGAGGAGGTTCACCGCGACCCATCGTCGGTCAGACCTGTAAGTGTTCGACTTACGTATTTTGGACTCCTCTTTTTTTTTTTAACTTTTGTTCCTGCAGTGCGGCATCGGATGTCGACCCTGGCCAAACTGCCGGCCAGGGAACGGGCGAGCCTGCCCGCGGTTCTGGGGATGCAGCCCCCCAGACCACAGAGCAGCCAACAGCTGCAGTCGCGCCTGGGAGCACCGAGGGGCTCCCGAGCGCGGCGCCGACAACAAGCAGCCCGACCAGGGCTGGAGAGGCTCCCCCAACTGACTCCTCGGAGAATGGGAGATCTCCGACCGCTCCTCCTGCCGGGGGGAGTGAAGTCCCCCCGCTGCCCCGAGCAGGAGCCTCTTCAGCTGCGGGCTCCCCAGGTCTGGTCCAAGGGCCAGTAATGCCTGGGACCACCACCGGGGGTGACGCAGCACAGGAGGAAGAAACCCGGGCGGCCTCCGACGACGAGGTGGAGGAGATCGAGGGTCGTCCCCGTGATGGCCGCCAACACGTGTATGTGTGGCGCCAACGCGGGGATCACTTTATCGGTCATGAGGAGGTCGCCGAGACCGAAGAGGCCGCCAGGGTGGAGCGCGCGGCCAAGCGCCTTGTCGACGAAGTCAAGGTAAGCGGCTTTTTGTACTGCTGCGCATTCTTTTGCCTTGTCTTGCTTGATCGTTATATGCTTGCTTTGTAGGACGTAATGAAAACGGCGAAGTACCGGAAACGGTGCTTTGACCAGATAGAAAGCGTCATGGCCGAGAACAAGGCCCTTGCCGCGGAGGTAGACCGGTTGCGGGCGGAGGTCGGGGAGAAGGTGGTCGAGATGAGCGCCGAAAAGGAGCGTCGTCTCGACCTCGCTCGTCATCTGGCCGACCAGTACCGGCTGCAGGAAGGTTAGTCACACGCTCCGAGCAGTTTCGCGTACTTGTATAGTTTGCTTTGCTGACCAGTTTAGGATTCACGCAGACTTGGAGGAGGAGGTGGCGAGCCTCCAACAAGAGAAGGAGCAGCTCAGCCAACAGCTCGCCGGTGCTCAGGAGTCCGGGCGGCGAGCGGAAGAGGAATTGGGTCGAAAAGACCGGGAGTTAGCTGGTAATGGGTGCCGCCTTGTTGGTTGCTGCCTGCCCCTTTGCTTGTCTGGTATGCCGAAAGTAACGTTTCGTTTCGTTTGCAGTGCTCAAGGTGAACACCAAAAAGCACCTGGATGACCTGATCAAGGACCGGGACTCCTGGAAGGCCAACTGTTGCAGGATCTGGAAAGGAGTGTCCCCGGTCCTAGATCTGCTCAGCCCCGAGCTCCCGGAGAGGCAGCCCCGCGCGCCGCAGTTGACCCCGGTCGAGAAGGCGCAACGGGCGTGGGACTGGCTCCAGCAGTTTGTGAAGGACGCCGGGGAGTTTGCCGGCGCGCACGTCCTCAGCATGGTGCGCGCCCACTACCCCCTGGTCGACTTGAGCAGGCTGGAGAAGGGGTACCCGAAGGAAGTCGGCCCACAGGAAGCGGACGAACTTCGGGGTAGTCTGCTGGACTTGTCGTCGACGGTGATCGGCGACATCAATCTGTGCGGAACGGCCACTCCTCCAGACCAGCCGAGCTCAGATAGGTCGGCCAGGGAGTTGTCGGGCGCGTCCGTTGCGGGAGATGGGCGGTCGACGCCTGCGGTCTCGACCAGCCAGGCGCCGGTGGCCCCGACCCCTTCGTCCGGGCAGCAGGGCCAGGCGGGTGATCAGCCCGAGCAACTAGGCCAATAAAGTAGTCTGTAGGAATAGACTAGTGTTTGCCCGTCAGGGTATTTATTGTAAACTTTGTATGTAAAGTTTGTAATAAAGTTTGCTTTTTGTCATGACTGTTGTTTTGAGCGCTGTAAGAATATCTGAGTGACGTGTCACCGCATTTGTCTTGGTTGTCGCTAAGAGCATCCGTTGCAGGAGTTTTGCCAAGTGCTGTATGTGACAAGGTATGGGCCAAAAATAGAGAATTTCATTATCAAAAATTATAAGATACTTACAAAAGAAAGTCATTAAAACTTTATGGATAGAAACGTCGCAGTTTGTCGATGTGCCAAGAATTAGGCACTCGTGTTCCGTCTAGGTATGCCAATCTGTAGGACGTAGGGCGTGTGACCTCGGTCACCACGAAAGGTCCTTCCCAGGGGGTGGATAGCTTGTGCATTCCCTCCTGGCTTGTTTTCCATCGAAGCACCAGATCGCCGACCACGAAGGAACGGTCCTTGACGTTCCTGTTGTAGTATCGCCTGACTGCTGCGAGATATTTTGCTGTTCGGAGACACGAAACTAAACGCTTCTCCTCCATGCAATTGATTTCGAGTTCTCTGGCGTTGTCGGCGGTCGCCTAGTCGAAGTGCTCGATTCTAGGAGATCCGAAGTGTATGTCAGACGGCAAGACCGCCTCTGCGCCGTACACCATGAAGTAGGGAGACACCCCTGTGTTTCGACTGGTCTGAGTTCGGAGGCCCCAGACCACTGCCGGCAATTCTTTCATCCATCGACCGGGTGCTCTGTCGTTCTCGGTGTACAACCTTTTCTTTAGGGCGTCGACGATCATTCCGTTAGCACGTTCAACTTGACCGTTGGCACGTGGATGTGCCACTGACACATATTTTATGACTATGCCTCTGTCATCGCAGAAATCCCAAAAAGTGGTGCCAGTAAACTGAGTGCCCAGGTCGGTGATTATGCTGTTCGGGATGCCGAATCTGTGTATGATTTGATTGAGGAACTCCACAGCCTTCTCGGAGGTTGCCTTGACCAGGGGCATGTATTCAATGCACTTGGAGAACTTGTCGATTAACACGAAGACAAACTTGAAGTTGCCCGAGGCTGGTTTAAATGGTCCGATCATGTCAAGCCCCCAGCAAGCAAAGGGCCAAGACGACGGGATGGTTTGAATTTCATGGGCAGGTACGTGGGTCCTCTTAGCGAAAAACTGACATCCTTCGCAATGCCGAACCAGTTTTTCTGCGTCGCTGACCGCGGTTGGCCAATAAAAACCTGCTCGGAAAGCCTTTCCGACCAGAGTTCTAGATGCGGCGTGGTTGCCGCAGGATCCGGCGTGTATGTCCTCCAAGAGCTTGATACCATCGTCTTGGGGTATGCACTTGAGCAGTACCTCGGAGCTTGCGTTTTTCCGCATGAGTTTTCCGTCGACCAGGATGTAGTTCTTTGATCGTCGGATGAGACGCTCGTTCTCTGTTTTGTCCTGAAAACCTGTCCCGTCTGAGATGTATTTGATGAACGGGATACGCCAGTCACGCCCACCGGTTGTCGGAGTGGCGTCATCTATGAGCATTGCCTCGGTGGGTTGCTTGTCGACCAGGGGGGAGCTTACGCTCGGCTCATGGATGTCCTGGACGAAAATACCCCGCGGGATTTGGGCCCGAGACGAGCCTAACTTTGACAACGCATCTGCTGCTTGGTTCTTATCCTGGACCACGTGGATGTACTCTATGCCATAGAAGTTAGTTTCCCATTTGCGAATTTCTTTGCAGTAGAGATCCATCTTCTCGTGGGTTGCGTCCCACTCCTTGTTGAGCTGGTTGATGACCAAAGCGGAGTCGCCGTAGACATAGAGGCGCTTGACCCCCAGTTCGACGGCTAGTCGTACGCCATGTAAGCAAGCTTCGTATTCGGCGACATTGTTTGACGCCGGAAAAAGGATCCGAAGGACGTAGCGGAGTTTGTCCTTGTTTGGTGATACGAACAATATCCCAGCGCCTGCACCGTTGATGTTCAAGGACCCATCAAAGAACATTGACCAGTGGTCTGAGACATCTGGAACGGAAGGCTCGTTGAGATCCGTCCATTCGGCAATGAAATCGACCAGGGCTTGAGACTTGACAGTGGTGCGACTCTGGAACTCTAGGGAAAATGGACATAATTCCATTGCCCATTTCACGATTCTGCCATTGGCGTCTTTATTGCGCAGGATGTCCCCGAGAGGAAAGCTGGTTGTCACCAGGACTCGATGGCCGTCGAAGTAGTGCTTCAGCTTTCTTGACGTTATCAGGATGCCGTATATAAGCTTCTGTATTTGTGGGTACCTGGCCTTGGATTCGTTTAAAACTTCACTTATGAAGTAAACGGGTCTCTGGACCTTGAAGACGTGACCTGGTTCATCTCGCTCGACCACTATTGCCGTGGAAACAACCCTGTCGGTTGCAGCAATGTAAAGGAGCAGGTCTTCATTGGGCTGAGGCGCTGTGAGGACAGGCGGTGAAGTGAGGAAGGTCTTAAGCTGAGTGAACGCAGCGTCGGCTTCTTCTGTCCAGGAGAATTTTTCTGACGCTTTCAATAGTTTGAAGAAAGGGAGGCCTTTTTCTCCCAGCCTTGAAATGAAACGACTGAGGGCGGCCATGCATCCGGTTAGCTTCTGAATATCCTTGACGTTCTTCGGTGGTCGCATGTCGAGTACGGCTTTGACTTTTGAAGGGTTTGGTCGTATGCCGTCGCAACTGACGACGTTGCCGAGCAGTAGACCGGAAGGAACGCCGAAAATGCATTTCTTGGGGTTGAGCTTCCACTTGTACCTATTGAGTACCTTGAAGGTTCGGTCTAAGTTGTCGATTAGGGTGCTCGCGTCCCTTGTTTTTACGACCACGTCGTCCACATAGGCCTCGACGAGGTCATCGCGAATCTCGTCGTGGAGGCATTGCTGGATGGCCCTTTGATAAGTGGCCCCGGCGTTTTTAAGTCCGAAAGACATGGTAGTGTAACAGTATGCGCCGGAGGGTGTGATGAAGGATGTTTTGATCTGATCTTCTTCCTTTAACGAGATCTGGTGATAACCAGAGTAGCAATCTAGAAAGGAGAGGAGTTCGCATCCGGCCGTTGAGTCGACCACCTCGTCGATGCGAGGAAGACCAAAAGGATCTTTAGGACAGTGTTTGTTGAGATCGGTGTAATCAACGCACATTCTCCATTCATTATTCTTTTTGCGTACAAGAACCGGATTGGCGAGCCAATCGGGATGATACACCTCTTTTATGAATCCGGCTGCTAGAAGCCGTGTTATTTCTGTCCTAATAGCCTCCTTTTTGTCACGAGCGAACCGTCGCAGTTTTTGCTTGATTGGTCTTGCGGTCTTCGAGACGTTTAAGGAGTGCTCGATCAGGTTTCGTGGGACACCGGGCATGTCTGCGGGTTTCCATGCGAAAACGCTCACGTTGTCCCTTAGAAACCTGACGAGCGCGTCTTCCTATTTTGGATCCAGGTTAGCCCCGATGAGGGCTGTCTTCTCGGGGTTGCCTTCGACCAGCTGCACTTCTTTGTACTCCTTGGATTTCGAATTCTTTCTGGCTGTCTCCTGCTCAGGTAATCGGAGCTGGTCGGGGGGCAGCTGTGCGGCTTGGTTTGCTGTTTCCGCCATGCGGATTGAGAGGTCAATTGCCTCGGTGATCTTGAAACTTTCTTCTTCGCAGGTGTACGCAGTGTAGACGTTGCCTCTGACGGTCAGGACACCTTTCTCCGTGGGCATCTTAAGCACTAGGTATGAGTAGTGCGGGACTGCCATGAACTTTGTCAGCGATGGGCGGCCCAGTATGGCGTGGTAGGTCCCGTCGAAGTCCGCGACTACGAAGTTGATGAACTCCGTCCGGAAGTGATCGGGTGTGCCGAATTGGACAGGCAATGTTATCTGTCCGAGGGGCACCGAACTTTGACCTGGCAAAACCCCCCAGAATTGGGCGTCGTAAGGTTTTAGTTGCGCCGGTGATATCTTGAGGGCGGGCAGGCTGTTGCGGAAGAGGATGTCGATGGAGCTTCCCCCGTCCACGAGCACGCGCTCGAATCTAATGCTATTGATGCAGGGATCAAGAATTAGTGGGAAACGACCCGGCTCTGGGATAGCGGCCCACTGGTCCTTCCTGCTGAACGCGATCTCCCTGTGGGACCAGGCGGGAAATTTCGGATCTGCGATCAGCCCGTCCGTGCTGTCTATGTTGAGGCAGGCTCTCTTTAACAGCTTTCTTTCTCGCTTGGACTCAGTGGAGACCTTGCCCCCGAAAATGGAGTGGACCACGTCGGTGGGGCTGATGTATTGGTGTCGGGGGTCCCTGTCTTGGTCCTCATCCTCATCTTCGTGGTCGTGCCCGTCGCGTTTGTTACTTTTCTTGGCGGTGTCTTCTTGGGCGGCCCGCCGTGTATAGATATTTTTGAGGACGCGGCACTCTTCCATGGTATGGTTAGACTTTGGGTGTAGCTGGCACGGTCCCTTCAACGTTTTGTTGTAGTCGTCTTGGTAGTCCCGTCGTCCATTGGGACGTTTGACCGTGTTTACTTCGTGGTCGTATTCGCGAGGGCGCTTTCCTCTGAAGTCGTCGCGGCTGTCGCGCCGCCGATCCCAACCCTCTCGGTGATCGCGGTTGTCGGAGTGGCGGTGATTTCTGTTGTCGTAGCGACCACGACCGTCATCTCGCCGGGAGGGCTGGTCGGTGCCTCTCGCATCGTCTCGGATTAGTTTTTCTGCGTCATCAGCATCGGCATAATTTTTAGCCGTGGCGAGGAGCTCTGCTACCGTTGATGGGCGCTTACGCAACAGCTTGTTCCTCAGCGCTTCATGGAAACGCAAGCCCTTGATAAAGGCTGATATGGCCTCGTCATGAGAAATCTTCGGAATTTTGAGGCGCATATCCGAGAATCGTCGGATGTAATCGCGCAGAGGTTCATTCTTCCTGTCTCTTATCCTTTCAAGGTCATACTTGTTTCCGGGCTGCTCGCATGTGGCGATGAAGTTGTCGATGAAAGCCTGTCGTAGCTCTTCCCAAGAGTCGAAGGAGTCCTCGGGCAAGCCGAGAAGCCACTGATGACCAGCGTGGTCGAGGACTACGGGGAAGTAGTTAGCCATGACGTGCTCATCTCCTGCCGCTGATCGGACGGCGATTTCGTAGAGGGTGATCCAGTTCTCTGGATTTTCCTTGCCGTCGTATTTTTTAAGTTTTTCGAGCTTGAAATTGCGGGGCCACACGACCTGGCGGAGGTGTGAGGAGAACTGCCTTAGGCCCGGAGGACCATGGGTCGCATCATACTCGATGCGGCGCAGGTTTTCGTGGACTGCTCTCTCTGCGGCGCGCCTGTTGATGCGGTCCCTGGCATCTTTGGGAGGGATGTTGTGGCGGAGATCCCTGTGTTGATCTTCTTCTTCTTGGCCGCGTACGCGGTTCTGCTGGCGGCGGCCATCGGCGTCCCGACCACCATCGTCGCGCCGTGAGTCCCCTCGACGGTTGTCGGGGGAGCGGCTGCGGCGACGCCTGCTGGGTGAGGCCCGGCTACGATGAGTCTGGTCGGAGGCGGCTTCCGTATAAGAGACGTCCTGGACTCTCTTGAGCAGAGTGGCTGTCTGTCCCATCGCGGCGATCAGGTGTGCTCGGATACTGGTCCGGACTCCCTGGCATTCGGGGGTGTCAGGAAGCCGATCCAGGTTGGCCATGGCGACAGCCACGTTGGCGCTTGGCGTTTTGTAGACCGGCTGGTCCCCGACCATGTCAAAGGCATCGTTGAGGTTACCTGGTGGCGTCTGTTGTTGCTCGTCCGCACGCCGTCGGGCGCGATCGGCGTTACGCTGTTCGCGGAGTTGCCTCTGGTCGTCTGTTTCTCCGTCAACAGCCGGTTCGTCGGCGCTGACATTGAATACAATATCCCCTCGCCGGGGAGGGAATATCGGGAATCGGTCGAAACCCGGAGGGTGTGAAGGAAAATCCAGGTCGTAGTCCTCGTCTTCGGTGTTCACAACCTCGGTGGGGACGGAGCCGGTGCTTGAGTTGGTGCTGGAAACCTGGCCGTCCCGTAGCTCTCGGATGGTCACCATGTTGACATGGTGACGATTGTTCCTTGTTGGCGACCAGCCCGCTTTGCTGAAAACGGATTGGACATGCTGTGAGTAAACAGAGGCCGAGTTGTTCAGGCCGCAAGGATAGTCTTCCTTTTTGAGCTCGACGGATCGTCCTGAGGGGGTAGAGGTTATCGTCAGGGACGTTCCCAGCCGTTCGTGTGTGGCGACACGAGTTGGCCGGCGGAATTTCGAAAAATCCGCTCGAGCGGCTTGGTCGGGCCGGCGCAGAACTCCATCTATTAGTTGGGAGACTTCGAGTAGCTTGGAGTCAGCGCGATCGAGCGCTTGGAGGAGGTCCGAGCAGTCGATCTCCTTTCCCTTGTAGAGCGGGAACGGTGGTCGGGAGCTTGGTGCCGTCATGCGTGTGGTCGGAGACGGCGTGATCTCAGATTGGATCTGGATCTCTTTCGGAACCGTGGTCGCGAAACCGCCGCTGCACGTCGTCCACGTGATCTGGCCGACGGTGAACGTGAGGCCTTCGGGCACGGTCGCGGAAGCTGGGATCGTGACCATCTTGTTCGCCGGAAAAGTTGCACGCACACCCCCTACCTGGCGCGCCACTGTCGACGAAAGCTAGTCGGCAGTCTACCTTGGGGTATACCCACGGTAGTAGTTTATCGGTAGACGGTGCGCAAACTACGAACTCGATGGTGACGCAAGACACGGACAAGCTTTTTATCCAGGTTCGGCCGCCGAGTTGGCGTAATACCTACGTCCTGCGTCTGGTTGTATTGATTTGTGCTGAGAGAATATGATGTCCTAGGGGGGTCCCTTGCCCCTCCTTATATAGTCTGGAGGGCAGGGTTACAGATCTAGAAACTAATCCTAGTCGGTTACAATTGCCATAGATAATTCGATATCAATTCCTATTCTAACCGACTAGAATCCTGCTTGATCTCCACGTCTTGTTTCCTTGTGCGAAACTCCGAGCTGTCGGATCAAGCCTTGAACTCGTCTCGTAGTGGGCCAAGCTTCCTGGCTAAAGTCTAACCGTAAGGGTATAGGGGTTTATACCCCCACATGCTCTTTTCCCCAAATAAACTCTTGATCGGCTTTCAACTTAAGGAGAGGACTGAAAGCACGAATCTTAACAGACAGATTGGATATAAATCTCCTGATAAAATTTACCTTGCCGATCAAGGACTGGAGCTCAGTCTTGTTGGTAGGGGCCACTATTTTATTGATGGCATCAATCGATCTTCGACTAATTTCAATCCCCCTTTGATGTACCATGAAACCAAGAAACTGCCCTGCCGATACACCAAATGCACACTTATTGGGATTCATCTTCAACCCATGCTTCCTTGTGCACTCTAACACCTTTTGTAAATCGGCAAGATGTTTTGAGAAATCCCCAGACTTAACCACCACATCATCAATATAGATCTCCACCAGCTTGCCGATGAACTCATGAAATATAAAATTCATGGCTCTTTGATAAGTAGCACCAGCATTCTTCAACCCAAAGGTCATGACTATCCATTCAAATAACCCAACATGACCAGGACACCTAAATGCGGTTTTTGGAATATCTTCCTGTACCATGAATATTTGATTGTATCCTGCATTGCCGTCCATAAAGCTGATGACCCGATGACCAGCCGCGGCGTCAACCAACAGATCGGCAACACGCATTGGGTATCCATCCATCGGCGTAGCTTTATTGAGATTCCTGAAATCAATGAACACCCGAAGCTTCCCGTTTTTCTTGTAAACCGGAACGACATTGGAAATCCATTCGGCATACCGACACTGCCGAATAAACTTAGCTTCAATAAGCTTAGTGATTTCGGCCTTAATATCAGGTAGAATATTAGGATTACATCGGCGAGCTGGCTGCTGATGTGGCCGAAATCCAGACTTGATGGGTAACCGATGTTCAACAATTGATCGGTCTAAACCAGGCATCTCGGTATAATCCCAAGCAAAGCAATCTTTATATTCCTTTAACAAATTGGTTAATTGCTGCTTACACTCAGGATTTAACTTAGCACTAATAAAAGTAGGCTTAGGCTTATCACCACTACCTATATCTACTTCTACCAAATCATCGGCCGATGTGAATCCCTGGCCTAATTTTCCATCATCGGCGAACCTATCCATTAAAAACCGTCGTCAGAACCGACTGCTTGGATCGGTGGAATCTCGTAATCGGCAACTTTGAGAAAATCCTTCTCCCAAACTTCCCCTGAAATGCACCTAGGCCTCTCATAGGTATCCGCCTCTGCTGATGCAATAACATAAGAAGAATCTCCTGGGACAATCTCAATTTTGTCGCCTACCCACTGAACCAGGCATTGGTGCATGGTAGACGGGATGCAACAATTGGCATGAATCCAATCTCTTCCCAACAATAAGTTATAAGCACCCTTTCCACTGATTACGAAGAAAGTTGTCGGCAAGGTTTTGCTGCCGATGGTCAACTCCACACATATTGCCCCTTTGACTGGAGACACGTTTCCTTCAAAATCCTTGAGCATCATATCGGTCTTGGTCAAGTCCTGATCCCCTTTCCCAAGCTTCCGATATACTGCATATGGCATAATATTAATAGCAGCTCCACCATCAACTAGGATCTTGGTCATTGGCTGCCCATCAACCCTTCCTTTGACGAACAGAGCTTTGAGATGCTGTCTCTCGTCATCGGCAGGTTTCTCAAAGATAGCCGTCATCGGATCCAGAGCCAGCTGAGCTATCTGATCGGAAAATTCCAACTCATCATCACTGGATGGTGCAAGAAACTCCATCGGTAACATAAAGACCATGTTAACTCCTGCCGATGGACCTCCGTTCTTAGGATCTGATTGCTGCTGATCTCCAGACTGACCCAAATTTTCGCCCTTGTTTAGCTCCTTTTGCCTTTCACGCTGCAATCTCCTTTTCTGTGTCTTGGTCAACCCTTCAGGACACCATGGAGGGAGTGGCCTTTGCCTTGCTGCCGGGCGACGGTTCTCCCTTGACTCCATACGTTACGTGTTAGCATCCCTGCAAAATATAAACTCATCGGGAACTCGCGCATTAGCCATCTCCTCGAGCTCTTCCTGGTTCCTGGGAGAATATTGGACACGATCACCAAGCCTATCGTGCACACTAAGCCTGCCCCCCAGCCGATCATGAACCGATGCTCTTCCTCTGATCGGCCCATCAAATCGCCGATCGTCATCATGATAACGCCGATCAGTCCTGTCGTACCGATCATAACCATTGCACTCAGGGCAGTTTCTGACAGTAGGAAGCTTAATATTTTCCTCCCAACAATGGATGAAGAACGGGCAGTTCCAATGATCTCTATGCCGATTCCACTCCTGTCGGCGTCTTTCTTCCTCCCATCGATAATCTTCTTGCTGGCGCCGATACCGATCTTCCCGTTGCTGCCAGTTCTCTCGAGGTCTTCTATGAGTTATAACGATACCAGACCGAGGGGGCCTACCCGAACTGGTTCCTTCCTGGACTAAGCCTTTACTTTTTGCATCGGCAGTAGTAACTTGATGCTGAGGGTCTACCGATGCACTTTTCTC
Organism: Sorghum bicolor; assembly: GCF_000003195.3. NCBI lineage: Eukaryota > Viridiplantae > Streptophyta > Magnoliopsida > Poales > Poaceae > Sorghum > Sorghum bicolor. Next base: position 39,629,928 of record NC_012876.2, on the reverse strand, counting down.
GGCTGTTTCCGATGTTAAGACCTTGGCCTTCCCCTTGGCATCCAACATGTTTGTCGGGAAAGGATGTTGGTCTATCTTCATCGGCTTCTGGGTCTTGGAACTGTCAAACTTAATCCTCCCAGACTCTATTGCCGATTGCAGCTGCTGTGTGAAAACTTTGCATTCATTAGTGTCATGAGAAGTTGCATTATGCCACTTGCAATATCTCATCCTATTCAACTCCTCAGCCGATGGGATCACGTGATTAGGAGACAGCTTGATCTGACCTTCCTGGAGTAGAAAATCAAATATCTTATCGGCCTTAGCGGTGTCGAAAGCGAACTTCTCTGGTTCTTTCTGCCCAAAAGGACAAGACATCGGCTTCTTGTTTTTGACCCACTCTGCCAAGCCGATGACTGGTTCCTCATCAGAATCGGAGCTCGTTGCTTCATCAACAAATGATACTTTCTTGTTCCATGCTCTTTTGGGCTCGAAAGGCTTAACGTCTTGATCAGAAATCCTCTGCACCAAATGACTTAAGCTTTCAAACTCCTGAGAAGCATACTTATCCCTGATGTGTGGCAATAAACCCTGGAAAGCCAAATCGGCTAGCTGCCGATCATCTAGAACCAGACTGTAGCATTTATTCTTAACTTCCCGTATCCTCTGCACGAAACCTTCAACTGATTCATCATTGCGCTGTCTCAACTTGACCAAGTCGGTGATCTTCTTCTCATGAACCCCGGAGAAGAAGTATTTGTGGAATTGTTTCTCCAGATCGGCCCAAGTAATCACTGAGTTGGGAGGTAATGATATGAACCAAGTAAAGGCCGATCCAGATAATGATGATGAAAATAGACGAACAATCAATTCGTCAACTGTTACCAGCTTCTCCGCATTGAATGATGAACCTGTTGACATGCTCCATGGTTGACGTGTCGTCCTGCCCGGAAAATTTGGTAAAATCCGGTACCTTGTACCGATGTGGAAGCGGGATCAAATCATACGGTGTCCGATAAGAGTAAGTGTTGACTTTGGGTTTTATCCCAAATTGTTCCCTCATTACTTCAGCAATTTTATCGGCCCAATATGCATCGGCATCCTGCCGATGAGGCGGCTGCGGGTTCGGCACTTGGTGGCGAACCTCCACGTGTCTGTTCTGGCCGTGATCTGCACGGAGCATCGGATTGATCATCTGTCCTCCAATCTGCGGACCACCAAACTGCTGTCCACCGACTTGCTGTCCCCCGAGTTGCTGTCCAATATTCATTGGCTGGCTGGAGATCCCCTGACTTTGGAATCCGGGATAGATCTGTCCTTGCTGGAACCCCGTAGCCTGGTAACTTTGTTGGGGCGATTGTGGAAAGACTTGCTGTCCAAGCCATCCATTATTAGCGTTCATCGGCATAGGCGCTGCCGATGATTGGTAATTGGGTACCATCATTGAATTGACATACCCTGACTGGGCCATAGACCTCTGTTGCATCAGCATTGAATCTACCGATGCATTAGGCATCTGGAACATTGAATCTTGAGGATTCCCAGTGTGAGGCCTTGCAGTAGTAGTTGTTGTATACCGGGGACTCTGGTTCAACGGCGCATTGGGAAGCGCCGATGTCATAGGAGTCTTGCCCCTCATGTCGGTTATCTGCGATGTACCTGGCGTCAATTCTGGAGGCATACCATAACCCCACCAGTTAGGAGGAAGAGTCAACCCTGACATTGTCGATGCCAACATATCTGTAGTCAGCTTATTCTGCCCACCTGAAGTCTGTGGGTTAGTTGTCATCGGCACAGATAGTGCACCAGTAGCTCCCGATGTACTTGAAGGGACGACAGATTGTGCACTTGCAGCCGTCAAAGCAGCCGATGGAGCCGTGACCTCTGGTGCCGTTGGCTGATGATGAGAGGGGCCCACATAATCTGGTGGGATTTGTCCTTCCTTGAAAGTTCTTGCCACGGCATTGAAAACCGTATTAGACAGTACACCAGCTTGGTTGATCAAAGCTCGGTTAATAGCACTGTCAACCATATCTTGAAGCTTGCCAGGATTGGCTTCGAAGGTAACCTGCCGTGGTGCCGGCAATGCATCTTTCTGGATCACCTCGCCGCTCCTGTTTATGCTGAAAGACCTCAGGCATTGCAGCTTGAATTATTCCATGGCTTGGGCAATAGCTTGCTTCTGCTCATCCTTGAGATTGGCCTCCGTCACGGGGATGACATTCTCCTGATCGAAGTCAGAGATCGACATGTTGATCTTGATCTTGAATCTTGTCCCACTGGGCGTGCCAAAAGATGTGTTGATGCAAAACTGATCTGCAAACACAAAGGGCTAATACCCAATTCAAACGTTAAGGCGTGCCAGCCGATTTGACCTTACTATCGGCAAAGGTGATAACTCGAATACTTTAGTCCTGACAACAGCGATGCGCCCGGATGTCACGGCTAAGAGGTACTCACGCGGAACTTGAGAACACGCCGAGCTTAAGTCGACGAATTCCTAAGAACTCGTATAAAAGGGAAAAAGTATGACGAAGTCGTCGAAAAGTAGATGCTGGAATATGAGTAAAAACGTGTGTTTGATTGATTGATAGATGTCTCATTACAAAGCCCCAGGGTCCATATTTATACCCTGCTCAAAGAGCTATAACTAAACACGACCAGAATTCGAATTCCAAATTACACGGAATCCGTATACAAAACGACTTAAACAAATAAGGAAATAACTCAGCTATCCCTCGTGACAAATTGAAACTCTTCCACAACCCGATCAGCAGCTTCCAGACTCCCCGTCTGTATCATCGGCAGACCCTTTTGCCATGGTCATCGGCAGACCTCCTCATCATAGTCATCGGCACAGACACATCATCACCTTAGTCACGTCCAACCTCTCCTTTATCGGCAACCATCCTCATCGGCAACTCATCCTGTAAACCACATACTGTCATCTTATCCTGCCATCCTGGACACGTGCCCAAAAACGGTGTCAACAAAAATATTTCTTTGCCGAGGGCTGGCCCTCGACAAAGAAATTGCCAACGGCGCGGGCGCCGTGACGGCTGCTTTTCTTTGCCGAGGGTTGTCCTGGCCATCGGCAAAGTCTTTGCTGAATGCCCGATAAAGGGCCCTGGGTAAAGACCCCTTTACTGTCTAAAAATTTCTCGAGGGGCCTTTGCATTGTGAGTGCCCTTAAAAACTAACACCCAAAAAACCCACATATAAAAACACAAGTTCAATTTAGATGTGCAATAGGTTCTTGTATTTTTTATATATCGCTAACTCATAAAGAGTTTTGTGGTTTTAATCTCCTATCAATTAGTCTAGAAAGCTAGACTAGGAAGGTAATTAAAAGCACACACACCAGAATGCATATTTTGGACAATGATTTTGTTGAGGTAGAGGAGAGGTCGCACTTTCCACTAGTCCTCTTTAGAGCTAGCCTCTTGCAACGGCTAAGCTGCTGATCAACTAATAACTCGGTGGATAACTCATAAACCTTTTGTATGCACAGGTGGGGTCTCCGTGCGGGCTCTCCCTGCACTGCTCCCAGCCATGCATGTTCACTATAAAGAGCTCCCAGCCATGTGAACGGCATGGAGCTCTTTATAGTGGAGCGAGGGTCTCCAAGTGCGAGGCCATGCCGTGCACGCGGTTAGTTTTGAGCTCTTTCTTGGCATGCATATTTGACTACATATGAAGTCTGTGACATTTGAATCTAAAAAAACACGATCCATCCACTAGTAGAATCAGGCTCATAGCTGACCCCCCCTTTTTATACCACAAGCGGTTCCAGTTACGACGCGCCTGTGGTATAAATAGGGCGGTGTCAGAGATTCCAGCCGCCTGTGGAAACGTTTATCACAGGCGGTTGGCTTAAGCAACCGCCATTGTTATCTCTGTATAAATACCCCTTCTTTCTCCTCGACCAGAACAGTATGCTATACTTAGGTTTTCTAATTTATGTCTCTTGAGCCTCCGGCCAGTTGATTATTTATCTATTTATAATGAATGTTGTATTTATATAGTTATGCTAGAATGAATGTTGATATAGTAGGTATGCAAACCAACGATGATACAGTTCGTCCCTTGAGCCCCCGGCCAGTTGACGACACCAATCAGCCGCCAGCGTACGTGAGGCCTCTTCAACTCGACAAAGCACATCGATCAGCTTGTTCATCACTTCACCCTAGGGATCCCCGATGGAATTGCAAGATAACATGCATGCGGGCGAGCCAGCTACCCTTGGACGCTTTGACCAATCCGCTACGAGCCAGGCAGCCAGCTGCGCGTAGAGCCAAATCAGCATGCGAACCACGCCAACCAACATGGCCGCCGCTCGAAGCGAGCGCCATGTCTCCCGGAGCGACGCCATCTTGAGCGGTTGACGAGGTCCCTGCCCGCGCGCCCACGGTATACGTGGAGGGCTGGAGGCTGGGCGGACGACAGCAGGTCCCAGAATAAGCAGGAGAGGCGCGAGATTAGCGGCGCGCACGGAGACGGAGACTGCGAGCGTGCAGTAGCATCAGTACTACAAGACAGGGACACCACGCGCCGCCATGCGCGCGCCTGCTGGGCTTGAGAGCAAAGACTAATAATACAGCCAGCTACTGGCTGTAACGTTTTTTATAGTCTTTTTTAGCCCATTCATATAATGGTTAGCTCATCACTATTAATATATGGCTCACTTGTCTCTCTCACAAACTTTCTTGGTTCTTGTGTCTGAGCCCGCTGTAAGCTTACAGCCCGCTTTTACTCTCTCTCCTCTTCTCTCTCCTCCACCTCAGCATTTAGCCGGCTTACAGCCTACTATAATACTTGCTCACATACGAGCGCGTACGGGCAGACGCGCAGTCGCACACCGGCTAGCTAGCCATGCTTGTCATGTAGATGCAGTACGTGGCGGCCGTCATGTGAGCTCTGAATTTGCTGTTTCCATCGCCGTCGGTTATTGTCAAAAGTTCACCACATTTCCCATCGCATAATGGGAGTAGGCAAGGAATATCATTTCGACTTGCTTGGAATTGGATATTATTGTTGGGTGGATGGTTGACTAGTAAGAGATATTGTTTTCCTATACTAATAACCCTTCCTACTAAGACCTAGCCTACTAATCTCTGTGAGAACCCGGTACTATGGACCTAGCCTACTAATCTCTGTGAGAACCCGGTACTATGGCAAGAATCATTATGGGACGACCCAGGGCTTGGCCCGTTTCGTGGATTCCAACTTGGGCCATGGGGTGGGACCCTTGGGCTTGTTCCATATGGACATACCTTTGTGTTTGGTCCTTCCGTGGAGAACTCATCGCGAGAAACTATAGATGCAAGAGTATACTTCAAATATTATGTATGCTCTTCATTAAGATTTGTTTATATAATTACATAGTATATTCGGTCACATGCGCAAAGTCGAGATCTTACATAAAAGATAGGCACAGATTAATTAAATACATGCATATATTATTTATATATAAAGGATTAAAGACATAATACATAATAATTAATTAAATTTTGTTAGCATTATAGATAAAGGATAAGCACATGTTAATACATGCATATATATATATATTATTTATATATAAAAAATTAAAGACATAATACATATTATTTTTGAAAAAACATACATATATTTTAATATATTATACATAAATAATAATATTTATTGATTTCCGTACATTCATATATTTTCATAAATACATTTATATGACTTTTTATTGATTTATATTTCCATACATACATATATGATTCAATTGAAGTTAAAAAAGAAAATAATTGCTCAAAAAAAGAAGTTAAAAAAGAAAAAAACTCAATTCTTTATCCCTCCCGAACTAGGCCTGCGTTGTGCCGGCCCAGTATGCCCACGACGCCTTTCGTCTCTCCCTCTCTCTGCCTCTCTCCCTCTATCTCTACCAGGTTGGATCCTCCTGTCGGGGTCGTCTCGTACCTCCGGCTGGCCGCCTCTCTCCCCTTCCCGGCTTGTCCGCCTCCACCATCGACCACCACCACCTGAACGCCGAAGCCGCCACAGCAGCCGCCGCCATTCGCACCCGCCGCCAAATCCTAGTGACCGCTACACACAAAACTGCTGCCGCCGCACACAAAATCGCCGCCGCCACCGCCACCTAGAGCAATAGAGGACGCCTTACCACGCGGGGAGGAGTCGAAGGGGTTGGCGGAGCCGAACAAAGACCCCGGAGCGGCGGAGACGAAGGCGACGAAGGATTCTCCGACGACCCGGTGCGGCGGCTCTTCGACGAACCGATGCGTTTCTCCGAGGCATCGTGACGGTAGGCACGGCGCACGGTAGCAGCGGCGGCGGCAGAAAAATCAGACAGCTTGACAGTGTGTTTTTGAAAATCTAGCTCACCTTGACATTTAGAAAATTTCAGGGCTCTCTTCCAATCTTATATGTGGTGGCTATTTCTGCAGGGGTTAGCATTGACGACCGCCTATAGAAATGATTGCTACAAGCGGTTGGCATTGACCACTCCCTGTAAAAATTTGTTGCTAAAGGCTGTTTACTAAGAGGACCGCCTATAGAAATACATTTATACAGCGGTTAATTAAGCCAACTGCCTGTAGAAAGGATTTTCTGATACTTTTTAAATTATTTTGTAGAAACAGTTTAAAAGCTTCAAAAATTCATATCTTCACAAATATTGGTCCAAATATAGTAAAAAAAGTTTATTATGTTTCTATTGAGTAGATTTACATGTTAATAATATTAAATGTCATGATTAAGAAACTTTTATATGTAGCTCTATTGAAAATGATTTAAATTAAATATAGGCCCCATATCTTGTTTAATACATAAATAATTATAGAAATACCAAAAAATGTGAATCCAATTTTGTCAGCTTCTTTGTACTATTTACATGTTGTGGAAAATATATTCCTTGGTCCACCACGTATTCCACCACACAAAGCGGAGTAGCCAAAGTGCTAGGGTGTGGTTTAGTGGAAGTACTGCTCTTCTACGTCTGTGAAGCATGTATGTTATGCCTATCTCAAAATGACTTGAATTTTTTTACAAGCACCTACACCTAAATGATGGTCCCACACAAGGTCTCATGATTTTCTGATCATGCAAGCTATTATTACATTTTTCGCGCTAAATGAGACAAAAATGCTGAGTTACACCTTGATCCAACTGGGTTTTTTCAGAAACCTCCACAAACTTTTGATTTCTAGGGTAGATGATACCCTGTAGAGAAGTTTGGCACCATTTAGAGTCGTTTTGGGGTAGACTCAGTTCAATCGCTAATTACTTAGCGACGTCTCGTGGAAATCCAATTAAACCGGTTAAAGTACCAAACCACGTCAGAAAAATTCCAAACTTGATGGATTGGACACCCATGGCACTAGTAAGACTCAGAAAACATTTAAGACCAATACGACACCAGAATATTTGTGGGTTGAACCAAGTTGATACATCATCTGGTTTAGAATGGCTTTCAAGCTGCAAGCAGCGTAGGTACACGTTGTAACATAAATTGATTATATGACAAATATCAAATATTATCTAGGCAGCTACTGTTCTTTCTTGTCCATCGTGGCGCACCCAGGGCAACAAACTTTGTGAGATGCTTCACTCAACATTCATTATCATTGCTGGATAATTGTCTACAAAGAGAGACATGTCGCTGAACTGATTAAATTCATCCCGGTCAGGTACACCATCAACTCCTATGGCTTGTTGCTTTCTAGGAAAAATTATGTGCTTCGACTGGTTGGTAATTTTCTTTTTATCATTCGAAGATAGGATCTGCTCAGCATAGAAGACTTGTGCAGCACAGTTAGCCATTATCCACGAATCATCTTTGTAGCCTACCTTGCCTAGATCTAGAACTCTGACCCTATGATATGTTTGTCTTCAACCTATTGACATCGAAATACATGGATCTGAAATGTGTACCATAGTCTAGTTCCCATATGTCCTCAATGAAGCCAAAGTAAGTTGTTTCCTCACTAGTTTCAGAGTCTAAGGCGTTGCATCGAATACCACTGTTTTGTGCCATGCTCTTTTGGTCCTTGAACTTGGTACAGAACGTGAAGCCACTAATGTCATAGGTTTGCCAAGTCATGACCTAGCGTGATGGCCCAGATGCCAAGTCTTTGATGGTGCGTTCCTCGAGTGTTTCCCCATCTGGAATATCCTGCTCCCTTAGCCATGAGGTAAACCAATTCTTGTGTTCCTTCATTACCCATTTGTTCGTGTGCCCATGATTATGTTTGTGAAACTCATCAATGTGTATCTTGATCAAAGGCTCCAGTGTTGAGAGCTGATGTAGAATGTTGTGATGTGCCTCGAGGATTGTATTGTAATCTTTCGGGTTGCATGATTTCTTTCACATCCTCCCTCTTCCATTCAGCCTACCCTCATGTCGTGACTGAGCTAGACCTATTGCAACCTGGTCTTTTAGGGCCCTATTACAGAATGGATCTCCAAACTCAATGGCCTCTTCGGTTAAGTACCCCTCTACCATAGACGCCTCTAGACGAGCACGAGGTTATAAATACCCATTTAGTATTGACATGAAACGCTCATACGTCCACATCTTATGCAAGTATATGGGACCCAATGCCTCTATTTGTAGAACCAAGTGCACCACAAGGTGAACCATCATATCGAAGAATGCTGGGGGAAACACGCCAACTCATCACGGTCAATCATCATCTGTGAGATCCTGTTGAAGAAGTACCACAACCGTGTTACTGCAAACTTTATCCACACTGGGTTTATAGCCCTAATGGCAATAGGGAGAAAAGTAGTCAGTATGACATGACAATCATGTGAGTTGTTGTTGGTGAGTGTAAGGTCTTTCATTGACGCAATACTCTGTATGCTAGAGCAGAATCCAGATGGGACTTTCAATTTCTTCAACCACAAACACATCACATGTTTCTCTTCATTGTTGCGGTTGTAGCTTGCTACCGGGAGGTGGTACTTCCTATTTTCTAACCTAACAGGGTGAAGTTCTTTTTTATGCCTAACTGTACCATTTCCATGTGTGAATTTAGTCCTTCCTTTGTCTTGCCCTTTATGTCCAGCAAGGTGCCAATTAGGCTTTCAAACACATTCTTCTGAACGTGCACACCATCGATCGCGTGGCGTACGTCTAACTCTAGCCAATATTCTAAATATTTGAAGAAAATAGACTTCTTCTTGAATAAAGCCCCTAGAGCTGGTTTGACATTCCTTCATGGTTTTCCATCTTTTATCTTCTTCCCAAAAATAAATTTAAGTTTGCTGACTATGCTAAAAATTCTTTTGCCTTTACTGTTATCTGATGGACTAGTAGACTGTAGTTTACTATTATTGTCAAAATACTTATCCATCTTTTTCTGTCGGTACCTATGTCCTTTCGATATGAAGCGTTTGTGCCTCATATATATTGTCTTCTTGGATGCAGTAAGGGACACGTAAGTGGTGCCATCTATGCATACCATACAACCAACATTTTTGTTGAAATACCCTGATAATGTAAAGAGAGCAAGGTAGTCATTGATTGTAACAAAGATAATTGCTCTCACCATGAATGATGCTTTGCGGTACTCGTCCAACATTTTAACACCTATTTCCCATAGTATCTTCATGTCTTGCATTAAGGACTCCAAGAAAACATCCATGTCAACTCCTGGCTGTGTAGGTCTAGAGATAAGGATGGTTAGCAAAAGATACATTCGCTTCTGCATCAACCATGGAGGAAGGTTGTAGATGGTGAGGATCACCGGCCATGTGTTGTGCTTGCTTCTCCTCTCAGCAAATGAATTCATTTCGTCAGTCCTTAGTGCAAACCTAACATTCCTTGGTTCCCTTGCAAAGTCCTGGTGGTTTTTATTGAAATCTTTCCACTACTGGCCATCGCTGGGTGCCAAAGCTTTCCATCGTCTTTATGCTCATCAGAAGTATGCCAGCTCACAAGTTGTGCATCATCTAGGTTAGCGAACAAACACCTCAATCGATCGACCACACGAAGGTACAACATCACAAAAGTAAGAATATTTTTCTGTGCATAATAGTCTACTTCTTCCTTTTCTTTACCGGTGTGTTTTAAACTACTCTTATGGGTCTTTTGTTGGGTCCTCTTTCGCTTCTTTACTCCGAGGCAGCACACTCTTCCTCTCTGTAGTCTTTATTCGTCTTGTACCTACTTGCACCACACTTGGGACAACTATCCAAGTCCTTATAATTATCACCTTGATATATGATACAATAATTTCTACACGCGTGGATCTTCTCAACAACCATGGTTAGTGGACTAGTTAGCTTCTTTGCATAGTATGTGTTAGCAGGCACTTTGTTCTCTTTTGAAAGCATGTCTGCGAAATGCTCAAGAAAGCATCAAAGCCAGCATCAGAAAGACCATATCTAGCTTTGCACACCAACAACTTTAGCACAGACCGTAGCGTTGTGAACTCCATGGTGCAACCCTTAGACTCATCATACAAAGGCTCTTCTACTGCCTTCATCAACACCTCCATACCATTCATGAAGAACATTGATGCGTCTTTCACATGTCGGCGCAACATTGCCTCTAGGAATTCTGCATCTTCCGCAATCATATTAGTTCTACCACCTTCATTTCCTCCAGAGGAACCATGATCCGGAACATTTGGCACAACATGTTCGATGTCAACAACCATGTCTGGACCATCATCCTCGATGTTTGTATGATTTATAGTTGCATAAGGCACAAAGCTACCCACTCCATGCTTTGTCCAAATCAAGTAATCCTTCATAAATCCTCGGCATACCAGATGGGAAAGGATTTGTTGAGTGTCATCAAATAAAACCATATTTCTGCAGTCTATGCATGGACAATGTATGTGCGTCGTCTTCTTTGTTCTCCAAGCGTGGTTCTTAGTGGCATCAATAAACTTCTAGACCTCAAGTATGTATGATGGATCTAGTCTTCACAAATCATACATCCAGACTAACCTCTCCATCACTACCTGTAAAAAAATACATTGAATTGATTGTTAATTGATACAAAATGAGGTACCATGCATATCTAGATAGCTAGGGTTTTGCTAGGGTTTAGGGTTTAAGTGGGGTTTTAATTATGGTTTAGGTAGGGTTTAGCTAGGGATTAAAGTAAAAGACCTAAGTAACATAACTATAAAACCTAAAAAGTGTAATTTAAAAACCTATGATACATAATTAAATAACCTTAGTATAGCCTAAATTACAAAAAAAGTATAGCATAAATTACAAAAAATAAAAAACCTAAGATACATAATTAAAAACCTAAGTATAGCATAACTATAGTAACACACCATTCATTAGAAATAGATAGATGTGGAAGGTGATAATAACAAACCTAAGTACCATATAATTAAAAAGTAATATAAAATCAACATTTCTCTCTCTACATAAATATACAAGAACACACCATTGGTGTAATCTTTCATAATCTAGCTAAATTGAGAAGCAAAACATGAAAAGGAAGAGAAGAGAGGCATTGTTCAACCATCTTGAGCAATCCCATCTAACCATTAAAGACAAGAAGCTAGCTATTCTTCTCTCTCACCCATGGTGAAATTCTAGATCTAAAAAGTGGCTCAAATTGAACAAGGATGAGCAAATTGAGGTAATAAGGACATAAATTAATCTTCTTTAGCAACCTCCTTCCAAAAAATGAAGATCAAAACCTCCTCCGTTGTATTTTGTGAAATTTGGACCTCTAAGATCGCCCCCAATGGAAGGTGGGTGCAGGATACTGTTCTACTCGAGGAGAAAGAAGAGGTATTTATACAGAAGATACCACAGGCGGTTGGTTAGGCCAACCGTTTGTGGAAACCTTTTTCCACAGCCACTTGTGTAAATGTGTAATTTACAGAGGCGGTTGACTTAAGCGAGTTGCCTATGGAAAACAAATTATCACAGACAGCTGACTTTAGGCCAACCACCATTGTAAATGTCGCATTTACATATAAGGTTGACTTAAACAAGCCGTATGTGGAAAACAGTTTCCACATGCGGCTGGGAACTCGGACAGCACCCATTTTATACCATAGGCGCGTCGTAACTAGAACCGTCTATGATATAAGAAGAGGTGCCGACTTGGAGGTCGATTCTACTAGTGCACACTCCCCTAATCACAATGGAGGAGGCCTCATTGGCTCCTTGCATTGCCCCTGCAGTTGCCGGCATCGCCAATCCGGATGTCCTTTGCCGCCTCGCTCGTATTCATACAAGCTAGAACAACAAACGTCAAGTGATGTTAGATATATATAGCTAGAGTTCGATTCCAATATATATTGGGTTGCACCGTCCATAACTCGTATGTAACAGGAACTCATGATTAACGTTTATACAATGTAAAACTACTCTCATCTACCGTTCTAAAATATAATTGATCCAAGGTATAGAATTTATACCAAAATACAAGGTATATATCCTAATTTCTAAAACAACTCCCTCTGTTCTTTCCTAATTTCTTTTTAAACTCTGGTGTCATCAATAAAGACAGTGGATAACTAAGGAAAATAACAATTTAGTTACTCTTTTCATCCTAATTAGTGACTAAATAGTTTAACTTATATTTAAGAACGGACGGATTTAGATGAAATACTATGGAAATAACCATATACTAAGGCCTTGTTTAGTTCCTGAAAAAATTTGCAAAAAAACCTAAAACCCTGAACAACCCACCAAAAATTTGACACCAATTTTTTTTTGGTTTTGGTGTTTAATTACTTCCAAAATATTTTGCAAACAGAGAGACAAACAGCCCCTATTTAATGTTTCAGTTCAGGACTGCACAGTTTGAGGCCGAAAAAAATCGACCCCATTTTTACTTCTAAAACACAAAAACACAAAATATTTTGCTTTTAGCCTAAAAAATTTAGCAACTAAACAAGATCTAAACCGAATTGCATTTCTCATTTCTGGGCTGGTCCGGTTACTCTGACGGGCTACATTAAGATCTTGCTAGGTGGCCTTGAGGACGTGTGACCGCACGCGAATATATATATTTTTTTGTAAGCACCAAGGCCCTCTCATATTTTGACTTCCATTATAAAACTTTGTTGCAGTAAAGCCCAAGTAAAGTATACATCAATTATATATTTTGCAAATGAAAGCATATCTTTTGAAGTGAATCTTCTAAATTTTTTAGTAGACTCGTGAATCCTAATATCACGTTCTAGCGCATTATTATAAAGTTGTGTTCATTGGACAGTACATTTCGTTACAATCTAGTCGTATCAAGTTTGTGTTACAATACTAAAAGTTGTTAGCTAAAGCATTCATTAAAGATTATGAAGTCTGAATCTTGATATGTCCGTGCATTACAAATTGGATGTCCTAAAACACTTAAATTCTAGTCAAACTATATTCTAACCAATTTTACACAAAATGCCAATAATATTCATATATTGCCGAATAAGGATTATTATTTCATTCACCGTGGACCAAAATTTTACAGTGAATTACAGGTGTTATAAATATTGACAATCTTAATCAAATTTATATAGTTTGATTTATTGCAGAATGATGTATTTTTTATGACAATAGAGGTAGTAGTAAACTACAGGTCTGATTCAATCTTATAGGTTACTAGTAGCAACTAAAAATTAGCTAGTCTAATCAAAATAGCAGCTGTCTTATATGATTAAGGCCTTGTTTCCTAGGGCTCTATCTCAAAGGCTTCTTTGGACCAAAATGGTTCCAACTCTTCATTTTTTTAGTGAAAAATAGCTTTAAACAATCCTATTAAACCGTTTGGTAAGACTCCACTGAAAGCAAAGAGAAGACCTACTAAATGGGCTAAACATAGTCGAAGTTTGAGACACATGCATATATGATATATTAATCGGTATCTGGTCCGCGTCTAAGTGCCACATACTACATTGTGGTCATATGCGTTGCCTAGGTTGCGTTGTCTTTGAGGATGCCTAGGTTCCTTTCTTCAATGACAGTGAGTTAAAGAATACTAGATGATGTAATGTTGTATATGACCTTTGTTTTGTTATCCAAAACATGGTAGAGTTATAATTTCTAAAAGAATGGTATGCCTTATCTTAATTTCCTCGATTAATTATTTTCCTTTAAGTCATCTTCATGGATCTTCTGGTCGTATTACATTGGAGTGAGATTGGACAAGAAATCTAGAATGTCTCAGAGTATGTGCAGGAAACTGTATTTTGCATAATATGGTTCAATAAAAATCTTTCTGCCAAACTGAAATCCATATATATTGCCTATAGTTTTTCATTCCGAATACATTTCAGCCTTATTTAGACTAGAGGGATGGCCAATCCTTGACCACTCTCCACTGTAAACTGTAAGAACAGTTCTTCTGGCTGATAACTTCAATACAACCCAGTAACAAAAAATGAGCACTTTCAGTGCAACAACAAAAAAGGTTTAGAAAAATATATCATGACCTAAGGTCTTGCACTATATATTCTTCCTCCCCTTTTTTGACACAAGTAAACATGACGACAACATGTCACCGGATTCATGAAAGCTTCATGTCATCGATCGTCTTGACTCTTATCTTCGTCATCAAACTGGCCAGGTGATGAGTTTTTTTGTAACCCTCGGGCAATGGAATTCTTGCAACGATACAATAGCAAACCATCCCATTCGTTGGTGAGAAATGCATCAACCATATAGGTGAATGCATTCTCACACCCTTTAGCCTCTAGGGAAAGAGGCAGCAGGGAAAAACAAATGTGAAGGAAAAGATCAATCAGCCGGTCCATCCTAAAATGCTATCATGGAAGCATTACATACATGAACATGTGCGAGTAAGCACAGTGCATGTAAAACGGCAACCATGACGCAGCACAGGAATCTGAAGCCTTGCTGAAATGGCAGGGCCAAAAAAGATCCAAAAACCGGAGGGGCCGACGGATTGAAACAAGCAGGGTAGATCAATGGATCTGCCATGTAATCTACATGGCAAATCCATCGATCAATCACTCCAGCGGAGAAGCATAACAACGCAGCGGCGGATGATGTAGAGCTTGGCCCTCTTCTCCCTGAGAGACTTGTTCAGCCTCCCCATCTGATTCATCTGGCTTCCAACTTTCATGGTAGCTTATAGCTACAAAAATATCGACGCAAGCTGCACAGAGACCAAACTATATATGTTTTGGCTCTCAGAAAGGTTGGTGTGAGTTGGTGACCCTAGCTAAGTGCTGTAGACCAAAGATGAAGAGAAGCCCTTATATAGAGGTGGACGATCTGTAGTGATGAGACTTGAGAGGTACACATGGAAGATATCGTATCACAAGAACATCATACCCCTCACATGCAAGAAGCTTGTTTGCCGACTAGGGGACACCCCCCCTGACACAGAAACTCATCCTGCCATTATTATATCCGGAAATTGCTTTGGAGATGGTAATCTATGGGCGGCCATCAGAATTACAGTGGTAAATGACGACAAAGTAGAGTGGACAGCTGGCTACCCAAGCGTGCATGGAACAAAGTTATTATCTCGTAGATGGATGCATGTATGTAGATTATTGCATTGTTTAGTTCCTCCAAGAAACGTTCTCTGATCTCGATGAGTTTTCATCAATGGTGCTGAGCGTTGGTACGGTGAAAGTACAAGGAAGGTAGCTGAAGCCTGAAGCGTGTAGCATTTCAATTTGCTGAATCATATTGATAGTTAACTTAAGGGCTTTTCGAACCAACTATAGTGAACTAAGTATGGAATTTGTAAATAAATCTTCTAAACTCTAACTCAAGCAAGGAAGCTTCAGTGCACCTTGCATTGCTAAGGAGAAATACTAACATATTTCTGACCTCTCGATCTCTGCAAACTGGTAGCCAATCGTTTGCCGACAGCTAAATTGCAACTCAGACCTATGACTCAAGTAATAAACAATCGATGGATAATTGTAAGAAACTAAAAACAGTATCCCTCATTACACTGGATATTGGCAACCTTAGAAAGCATAAATCATGTCATCATAATCTTACAAGCTAAACATATTAGTTGTGTTGCTGAAGTAACAGTGCTGAGACGGACCCATCAGCTCCACACAACATCAAAATTAGCTTCAAAGTTACTGAATAATTCGGCTATGTGCATATGTATGGACATTGAATTAAACGTTGATGGGAAAGCAAGCAATATCATTCTCCAGCATCATAAGCAAAGGGTGGGTTTTCTCCCTTGCCATGCGCAACTGAACTGTCAAGAGCGATTGACTAGTCAAACACAAACACTTACTCAGTACTCACTCCATACTCATAAAATAAGTCGTTTTGGACAATATTTAGGTCAAACATTGGGACTATAAATTATGAATAACTTTTAAGATATTGAGTTTGAAAATATGGAAATCATATGAATAGATTTGCCTTGGAAAATACTTTTATAAAAATATATCTATACCACTTTTTGATAAATATTTTTATAAAAACAAGAAGTCAAAGTTAGACTTTGAAGACTGTGCCATTGTCCAAAACGACTTGTTTTACGGGTACGGAGCGAGTAAGAAAATCTCTGGTTGCATTGCATCTAGACAAAATGGCCATTGACGCATGCAAAATAGTGAATGAACATTCCTTTTGCAACCAACCGTGTTTTTTTGGTACATGGATAAGAGCGCCGTTCAAACAATACGTGTCATTTCCATAGGATTTCGAGGAGTCTAGCTAGGGGTGATTAAATTTTATTTGTTGCTTTGTGTGATTTCAAAAGTTTGGCACAGTGGAAGCAACAAGCGCATTGACAACTTGATCAAGCTCATTCATGTAGATGATGATTGAGTGCAATAACGAGAATATATAGGAGTAGTATATGAGACTTTACTTAACTTGACACTAAGGCCTTTCAATGATTGTCACACCCAATTTTAAGAATAAAATTGAATGCATAGATACTTATGTGCGCCCAGAGATCCATCACACACATAAGCTGACAAACCATAAATAGTACCATCACACATGTTTATTACATAGCGAATAATAATTCATTACAAAAATATCTCAGAGTCTTAGCGGAAATATAAGTGATAACTAGTTATGGCGCCTCCATAACAACAGGGAACGGCTGACTGGTTGACAACACACCTAGTACTCATTACGGTAATCATCAATCCAATCCTGATCTGTTGTGTGGAAATTAGCAAGAGTGAGTCCATGTCAAACTCAGCAAACATAACATGGATTTATGAAAGCTCAAAAGGCTAAACACTGGTTTAACTGCATTAGCTTTTTATGGTAAATAACATGGCCATTAGGTAGCATCAAGAATGATCCAAACCCATGATAAACTGATCATCAATTTGTTGATGCAAAACTGATCTGCAAACACAAAGGGCTAATACCCGATTCAAACGTTAAGGCGTGCCAGCCGATTTGACCTTACAATCGACAAAGGTGGTAACTCGACCACTTTGGTCCCGACAACAGCGATGCGCCCGGATGTCACGGCCAATAGGTGATCACACGGAACTTGACAACACGCCGGACTTAAGTCGACGAATTCCTAAGAACTCGTAGTAAAAAGAAAATATGACGAAGTCGTTGAAAAAGTAAATGCTGGAATATGAGTAAAAACTTGTGTTTGATTGATTGATAGATTGTTCATTACAAGGTTCTAGGGTCTACATTTATACCCTGCTCAAAGAGCTACAATCAGACACGACTAGAACTCAAATTCCAAATTAAACGGAATCCGTATACAAAACAAATCCTCTATGCCTAAATAGGAGATCCCCACTACCATATTTTTCCTGCATTCTCATGCAACCACGTCACCCTTGGTCAGTTACCAAGAGTTTCTACTACTATCCCTTTCCCCCAAGACGATCTCCACTAAAAATCTGAAACGAAATCCATTTCCCCCACGTATGCCAATCTCCACTAAATCTCTAAACTGCCTTCATTAATCAACTACTAGATCGTTTCCTTTTCCTTCCCCATCAATGCATTATTTGATTGGATTTTATTTTGCTGGCTTCCTAAATAAAAAGCCCAACAATAGGTTACGGCAAACCCATATACACAGCCAAGCTGTGGCTGGTTGGCTGCAATGTTTTTTTATCATCCCAATCCTCTTTTTATCTATCCTTTTGTTTATCCTCTTTTGATCTATCCTTTTGTTTTGATTCTTGTGTTCCTATTTTAGTGTTTAGGTGCTACCTTTCTGATATTTTAATATACTGGAGCATATGTGTGTCCAATATATGCCATGGATATTCATTGTTTACTCTTTACGGATATATTTATGTGCTTTCATGTGTTGACGATTTTTTCCTTCTTGCTTTTGATTTTTGCCGGCAACCAGCAGAGGTGTGGAGATTTTGTGGATCAAATCGCTTTAGGATGTTCACTCAAATGAGTTGCTGGAGTGATTGGCATATGGCCGTCAATCCATCTGCAAGAATGTGTCGTTGTTTCTACGTTCGCAACATATACATCCTTTCTCTTTATGGTTATTACCATGCACGTTATTTATCTTCCCCTCTTTACAGTTTACCTATATGGATTCATCACGTCAAAGTGATATGAAGCGACATGGTGAGATCCCACCTGGTGTCAACAACCTCTTATACTTCCCTTGGTCTTCGTTTGTTAAAATTGATCAAAAAAACATGGAAGCAGTTGATTTGATTTACTCATATCATTATTATTAGCAGTGAATGAAGAAATTTCATATGACATACGCACATACAAACAATGTGAAATTATAATAGAGTGCTGACCATACATAGAAGAAAATAGATCTCCTCAAAGATGTACCATGAAAGATTTATTTGCATATGGCTTTATGAACACATATTTACGAAATAGTAATTTGAAGTTTATGACATTTTACTATTTATTTCGTTTATCCAGTGCTACTTAAAAACTTATCCAAATTATCACATCAACTTCGTAAAATGCATTCTGACACATAGATGAGTCTGATAAAAATAATAAAATGATTTCACTACAAATTCCCGCAGCAACGCGCGGGGTATCATCTAGTTTAAATAACTAAGGAAAACATAAAACTATCCCCTTGTAACTGACCGGGACACCGCCACAAATCAATTGGCAATCTCCACGCTTTCCTTCAGAGTCATTGGCAGACCTCCTGTTATGGCCATCGGCAAACACTGATACTGATCATCGGCAAGAACACGTCACCACCTCTGGACTTAGTCACATTCAATCGTCTCTTCATCGGTAACCTCCCTCATCGGCAACTTCTGCTCCATCTACCGATCTATACCCTACTTATCCCCGGGTACATGTCTAAAAACGGTGTCAACGCATGCCCCCAATTTCGGAGTATAAAATCATTAATGGTCCAAAATTCTCTACAGTAATGATGCCTTTCCGCAATTAATTCTCCCAATTTTGTAACCGCTCGTGAAATCTGAACAACATTGGCCCAATTCTTTCGCATATTCCTCGAATTCCTCAACCTCCCGAACCGAATCTCTCCACTTCATACGCCCATCGGCAATATTACTGTTAGAGGGAACTGCTGATGGACCAACCAGGAGATCTTGTACAGTGAAATATCTCCGAAATCATGACCGCTTGCTATCAAATCACCTGCGCAATCCCTTGATTACCGTGCGAACTGTTACCATATCCACCTGAGCACAATTGGATTTCACGGATGCGGCGAAGAGATAAGTCAGATTTGCCCCTGCCCGTTTTGTCCTATAAATACTTCCTTCTCTGGTACTCCTTCTCCATCTTGCCATTCTACAACCCAAAATTCACCCTCACGGCGGCGGCACTATCCGAGGTTTCCAAGAACTTCAACGAAGGCTTTCCTCACCAATCCCCCAAGTCTTCGACCCTCTTTCTTGCGAGAAAATGGCCATCAACTTCATCGTGCCTGAGGTCAGTTCACTACCCTTCTTTTCCGCACCTCTACTGTACTCCTGTTCATCCGCGATTTCTTTTACTGAATACTTCTTTTTTCCTTTATTCTCAAAACTTTTAGGATTTGGCCGATAAGATCATAATCCCTACAGATCAACCCCATCTCCAGTGTCTTGGTCCGTTAGGAAACCCAGATCCCACTAATATAATAAACGCAGAGACAAATAGAGTTCCCTTTAGAGTCGAAAACTTCTCCCTAGATCTATGGAAAGATGCCTTCCGTTCTTGGCCCAGTCCTACCAAGGGATAGAAGGATTGGTTTTTGAGAGTCAGCCATTCAAACAAGGTTCAATGGGGCGAGCGAAAGTTAGATCAGTGTATTAGATTGTCTCTTGCCGATATGGAGAGAAACAAGTCACTACTGATCGCTGTTTCATACTTTTGGTCAGACACACTCAATGCTTTTGTGTTTGGCCATGGCCCTGCTTCTCCTACACTTGCCGATGTACTTATGCTCACTGGCTTAGATATATCCACTGCCGATAACAGCCACCTGTTTGACACCAAACCCAGTGCTAAGGTAGATTCAAAAGTACCGAAGAACAGGTCCTGTCAATGCAAAGGAATAGACCACTTTTCTAAATATGTGGCTGGATAAATTTGTATTCGGTGGCCGATCGGCAGGACCAACTTTTGTTTACTTATCGGCAGCAGAAAGAATAGCTGATGGCGGCCGATTCCCTCTTGGCCGATACTTGCTCGGTTCGGCTTATCACCTCCTCCACCAAGTAGCCAGGAAACTTCTGCTCGGCCAACCCATCGGCAACTTAGGGGGTCCTTGGTGGTTCATCAACATGTGGCTTAATCTCCACATGCACAAGCGCCTTGAATTCGACCTCTTTGCACAGCGCTTCCCCAGGGACATAGCCGAAGATTATGAACTGGATGAAGAAGAATCGGCAACCCGCTCTCCCTTGAACTTTAGCGAAGCAGCCATAGTCTTACCTGGCACTGGTGGTAACGAAGACCAGGTTAGCCGATTCTTTCGAACTCTGTACGAGGGTCTGACCACAGAACAGTGGGCATGGATGCCTTATGAAGATCCAGACACTAGATTCCCCTTGACTTTCCACCCCTTCAATGATGCTCTCAACAAGGACCGTGACGTGATGATGGCAATTATCACCCCAAGAGCCATACCAGTGAACTTCTTTGGCAGTGGGAAAGCCTCCAATCTGACCTACGAGTTTTATAACCCATCGACACTAGCTCGCCAACTGGCTTTCGGCCAACTGCCGATTGCACTTTGCTACGCCGATGTGATAAAGCCGAGGGAGACCATCACCAACAATCTGGAATGGTTCAGGGTAGCTCAACTTCCACCAAACGCCGATACAGATGTCGATCTATCGGCTTGGATCCCAGCTCTCTTCATTACTCAGGCATACAAACAGTGGTGGGAAGAGTGGAAAGAGCAGCTCTTCTGCAGATCGGCTCTCGCATACCGTGGCATGATCGACCCCAAATACAATGTCCCTGATAATACTGTAAGTACTTTAAACCGATGCTTCAATCCTTTCACTTTCATTTTCCACCGATAACTTACTTTCTTAGTTGTATACAGGTCGATGATACGCCACCATTAGTCAGTAGGAGTGGTAGGCCGATTGAACTCCTTCCATCGGGCCCGATCTCTTTGATCGGCAACAACGCTCCAACCTTGGCTGCTATAATGCATCGGGGTGTGCGTCTCAAGAAAGTTACCACCAAGTGGACGAAGACATCCCCATCGGTAGCTGCCACTGCTTTAGCACAAGCCTTCAAGGTAAATTTTCGAATTCTTCAACTTATACCGATTCCATTCTTATACCTGTTACACTTGTACTCATAAACTTTTCATTGTTGTATCAGCATACCGGTACATCGGCAAAGACCAGAAATACGACTGCCGATGCCCCCCAGTCCAGTCAACCGAAGAGAAAAGGTTCCAAGAGTACCAGATCACAAGCGAAGCACCAGAGAACAGCAACACCTCCTCCTCCCCCAAGGTCTCCGATCCTAGTAGAATCATCCCCTTCTTCTCCAGAAGCCCAGACACAGCAAGTACCATCTCCTCCTCAGCCACAAGAAGAACCCCAAACAGAAGAACTCCAGCCAGAAGAACCTCAACCAGAAGAAACATCGGCTGATGTACACGAGCAGACCGCCGATCCAGCAAGCCTAATCATAGCATCGGTAGTCTCCTCGATTCAGACAAGTATTGCACCCCCTCAAGGTAACATACTTTCTATTTATTGCCGATGAACCTATTTTTCCACTTTGTTAATCATTTCTGTCAATCTTTCAGCTGACATAGTTTCATCGGCAATTCCAGCTGATCAGCCTGTGGTTCCATCGGCCTCAACCAGTCAGAGGCGGGAGATAGCTCTGAAACAAGTAAGTTACCCGATCTCTATTTTTATCATCATCAGTACTTGAGCATAACATAACTCATTTTATTTTTCCCTTTTAGGAATATGATTCTCCCGACAGCTTGTTCTCCTTCGCCATCGAAATCTCTGAGGATGAAGGCGAGGAAGCAAGTTCTTCTCGAGCGGTTGGAATCTCATCGGCAGAGATTAGAGCAAAGTTGGAAGATTTGTCGGCCCTCCTTCATCAAGACACGGCCTAATTGGTTGATGACTCCGATCCAGTCAAGGCCCTGTTCAAGACTCTCAGAGGCCAAATTCCTGCCGATGCCGAGGAGATCCTCTTCAAGGCTGCTCACTTGGAGAGTCGACAGCTTCAGTACCAAAAGGTTGTTCAGCGCCTTGCCGATAGAGCTAATCACGCCCAACTCTCAGAAGAGATGATGAAAGTAAAGCTCCTTGCAGATGAAAAGCATAAGAGCATCGGCATTCTGAAATCCTCAGGAGACGTGCTAAAGCAAAAGATCTCTGATCTATCGGTAAAGAGAGAAGCCCTGTTGGCAGAACTCAAACAAGTGGAAGAAGCTCTGTCCCAAGCTCAACATGAAGAAAGTCAGCTGCTTGAAGCAATCAAGACCCTTGAACAGGAGTGAAACATCCAAGCTCGCAAGGCACTGCAGATGAAGAAGAAACTGCAGCCAGTAGAGGGCTCTACCGATGAAGACATGAAGGAGATAGAAGAGGTCGACCAGATTCATCGGCGCGCCATATCAACGATCCAGGCTCTGCTGGACATATAAACTCTTCATCGGCGGCATATCTTGTCCTTTTCTTTTAAGAACTTCCGATTATTTTGGTCTAGCCGATAGGACTGTTATCGGCCCCCATTTAAAACATTGAGTCCGGCCCCAGATACACTTTGATCCACCCAATAGGAATGTTATCGGCACTTAAACTTTCATGCATCAATCCATATGCTAGGATAATATTTCTTTAAATATTTGCCATTCTATGCTCTAGGAAATTCAACTCCTTCGAGAGTTTCTAAAATATAAGCATTGCCAGGAGCAGACCGATTTATCCGATAAGGACCTTCCCAATTAGGAGACCACTTTCCAATTTTGAACTTTTAGTCCCGATTGGTGAGATCAACTTCCATACCAAGTCTCCATTGGCAAACTCCTTTGCCTTTACCTTCTTATCATACCATCTGGCAACTCTCTTTTTATTTTCTTCTATACTCATCAAAGCTTTCAACCGATGCCCTGCTAAGTCATCCAGCTCGTCTTTCACCAAAGTAGCATAGTCATCGACAGTCAGCTAATCTTGAAAAGATAGTCGCCTAGATCCGATTTTAATCTCCCATGGCAACACAGCATCATGTCCATACACCAACTGATAAGGCGAAACTTTGGTCGACCCATGACAAGCCATCCGATACGACCATAAAGCTTCATTCAACAATGTATGCCACTGTTGATATTTGGGAACGCAATAAGGAATTGATCCGCAAGCGCACGGATATCGGTGAGCACTTCACTCGGGAAATTATCCAGAGTATCGTATTTATTTTTTTACCACTAGGAGAAAGAGTGCATCTGACTAACCGGTCTATTACTACTAACCTTTAGGCACAAAGAATGTCTTTCGATGTGAGTGATAAATAGAGAAGACTGCAACCGTAGTCTTCTTCTAACCTTGGTAAGGATGATCTACTGTTCTAATGGGGAGGCTAACGGAATCTAGACACCAAAGGATGTTCAACCCGCACCTATAAACCCTATCCTTCCTGCTAACGAGATGTGATCTACAAAGGTAGCTCAGAAATGTCACGTTCCTCACTACTACCACGGTCCAGCTAGTCAGGGAATATCTATGAGTACCCCAGCCTAAACACCACGTTTACGCCAGCAATGATTACTCTAAACTCTACGCGAAGAGATTAAAGTAAACTCATAAACCATAAGAACAATAAAACAAGAACTTACTAGAATTTAGAAGTCGAATTACTGAAGAATCCTAGGAGCAAGCTTCGGGTTAGGAGAGATCCCGCAGGTACAAGCTTGGAGTAGACACCGACAGGCCGGGCTTCCTCCACTCTACACCTCCACTCTATCTCTCTCAATCTAGTAGAAACTAGAAGATCTATTTCTACCTTACATTGATTGCTAAGCCTAAAAAGAAATATTAATTAGAGAAGAGGTTTTCCTTCGAGGGCACCCCTCAGTCTCTATGATAATTTCTTCATGTCCTCCAGGGGGCAGGGGGGCCTCGCTTATATAGTCCTCCCCTTCTATGCGTTTTTGGGTCGATAGCCGAGGTGGTACTATGTTTTTCTTGATCCAATAGGTCGGTGGAATATCCCGAGCGAAGGAGTCCTGAATTGGCTCTAGCAGGGGGGCGGGCGCCTAGGCTTCCTGGGCGGGCGCCCTGGGCCTGGCCCAGTTTCGCCTCCGCTTCGGTCTCGTGGCTTCTGGAGTCTTCTAGATGATGTAAAATTGCGCGGTGCGTTGATATCTCTATGTAATCCCGACATGTGGGCCTTTCTTCCTTATTTCCTGATAACCCCCTGCAGAAACAGATAAACAACAAAACTCGTGGAATTCTGTCAGATCAAACCCTAATTCTAGGTGATGGTTGCATATTGGTCCTTTCTCTTGTTTATTTGATAATTAAAATTGATACTTAAGAACCGTCAACAGCCACCTCCTAGGATTTTCCTCAATCTTTTGTTTGATAAGTTTAATAATTCTTTTATTAGACGCCTCAGCCTGTCCATTAGCTTGAGCATAATAAGGAGAAGAATTCAACACTTTAATCCCCATACCGATCGCAAATTCATCAAACTCTCCCGATGTAAGTACCCTGATCGGTAGTAATTGTTTGAGGAATACCAAATCGGTAAGTAATATGCTCTTTCACAAAATCAATCATATTGGCCGACGTGACTTTCTTCAAAGGAATAGCTTTAACACACTTGGTAAAATAATCGGTAGCAACCAAGATGAATTTATGTCCTTTGCTAGACGGTGGATAAATCTGGCCGATCAAGTCAATAGCCCATCCTCGGAACGGCCAAGGTTTGATAATGGGATTCATGGCCGATGCGGGTGCTCTTTGAATATTGCCAAATTTCTGACATCCTTGACACCCTTTGAAATATTTAAAACAATCCTCAAGTATGGTTGGCCAATAATACCCATTTCTCCTAATCATCCATTTCATCTTAAAAGCCGACTGATGTGCTCCACACACTCCTTCATGGATTTCCCCCATCAAATTCTTAGCTTCATCATCACCCAAGCACTTAAGAAGAACTTCATCGATGGTTCGATAATACAATTCATCCTCGAGGAGCACATACTTGGTGGCTTGAAACTGAACACGCCTCTCAACCCTTTTAGATGGATCCTTTAAATAATCAATGATTTCTTTTCTCCAATCATCGGCACTAATTGCCGATATTGTATTAAATATGGGCTGATATCCCGAGGCACGCTGAGCCAACCGATTAGCCTCCTCATTATGCAATCGAGGAACATGCTCTAATCGGAAATCCTTGAATTCCTTTAACAATTGCATACTCTTTTTGTAATACGTTATTAAAACTTCACTTCGACATTCATAACTCCCAGCAAATTGATTTATAACCAGCATAGAATCCCCGAAGATTTTCTTGATCCAATAGGTCGGTGGAATATCCCGAGCGAAGAAGTCCTGAATTGGCTCTAGCAGGGGGGCGGGCGCCCAGGCTTCCAGGGCGGGCGCCCTGGGCCTGGCCCAGTTTCGCCTCCGCTTCGGTCTCGTGGCTTCTGGAGTCTTCTAGATGATGTAAAATTGCGCGGTGCGTTGATATCTCTATGTAATCCCGACATGTGGGCCTTTCTTCCTTATTTCCTGATAACCCCTGCAGAAACAGATAAACAACAAAACTCGTGGAATTCTGTCAGATCAAACCCTAATTCTAGGTGATGGTTGCATATTGGTCCTTTCTCTTGTTTATTTGATAATTAAAATTGATACTTAAGAACCATCTACAAATACCCCCATACTTAGGCTTTTACTCGTCCTCGAGAAAAGGATGGTTAAGAAAAATATCTGGGGTAAAACATTTAAAACATTCTCTTTATATAATTGCAGGGTGTTAAAATTCCACTGTGTACCATAGTCAGGGATGTATATGATTAAGAGTAAAGATCCTTTCTTCTCAATCCTGTCACTTGGAGTTTTTGTATAATTTTGAAAGAAAATTAGCATACCTTTTGATCCTCATAGGTTCTCTCAGATCACTCATTATCTTTTATATATTTCACTGAGGCTGTTTTAATTTTGCAAAAAAATTCTCAAGCATACTTACTTTGCATTTATTGCCTGATCAAAACGGGATCTGAGGAGGGGAATATCATACTCTTAGATCAAAAACTTTGGAAATTAAAAACTTTGTCATCTCTTGCTGGCATATTGCTTATTAGAGGGACCATGGGCTATATATTTTTTTTTACTAAGTGGATACCGAGGTACCCCTAATTCTACTGCCGGACACTTGTCCATTTTTTTCTGCGAGGTTGTCGAGCACTTGCTCCTTTTTATTTCCTCGAAATATCTTTATTTTTGCATACCCCATGCCTCTAATGCAATAATACTTCGGAAGAGTGAATCTTACTAAAATAGTGTCTTGATCTTGGGAGCATGATAAATCTCTCAACAAGGGTCTAACTCATTTTGAACAAACTCAATACGGAGCAGATAGCTTTTATAATCATCATTAATATTTTTATTTTTATCAGGCATATAAAACACTGAGGATGGTAGCTAGAATTTTGAATATTTTGAAATAAATTCTCCAAGCAACAATGATATCAAGAATAAGAAACTCATACTCTACCATCACATATTCCATATTGACTTGAGTAACACAGGGTTTTAAAATGATTTTATACTAATTGCAAGTTTTCAGGAAATATCACAAATTGAGATTAATCATGATTAGAAATATTTTAATCTTTTTATTTTATCATGTTGGAAACAGTAATCTGCATAATCCAAAATAAATATATGTGTAAAGTAAAGTGTGCAGAGTGTGTACCTGAGTGGTGGAGTGGTGTAGTCGGAGTGTGTTTGGCATGTTGAGGGATCTCCCCCATACTTGTTTTCTGCTTTCTTGCACAAAAATAAAGTAGAGACACACAAGACATAATAATAATAGTAATACTCTTTATTGATCTTGAGGCATTTATTACAAAAGACTGATAACAAACTGATAGCAAACTGATAATAATAGTAAACTGATGATAATAGTAAACCTAAACCGAATTTAAAGATAAATGACTAAGATGCATTGCCTCAAGGTCTAATCTAGATAACTTAGCGGCGCTCTAATTCCTTGATCTTCTTGTTGGCACTAGCAAGATCCTGCCTAAGGCCTAGTATAATGGTGTTGTGGTTAGAGAGCTGCCTAGTGAGGGAATTAATCGAGGACTGGAGGTCTATGATAATTCTATCTAGCCTGCGAACTTCCTCATCAATATCCATTATAGTCTTGCGACGCTTGGGAGGTGTCTCAAAAGCATTGAGAGAGTGCTTCGGGGCTGCCTTTGGAGGGATGAAACGGACTTTGGCTTCTCTAATCCCTTCGAAGTAAGGCCTCTCCTCCTCCGTAGTGTAGCGTACGCTGCTGATCTCGCCGCTTCGGTTGGTCTTGACTCCAACGACCCTTTCATTGGGTCTAGGTGGAAGGACCCTTGTGCCGATTGGCACCTTGATAGTGGTCTTCGTCTTGGATGATGATCCTTTGAGAAGTAGGGGTTGTGGTGGTGCGGTGAGAACTGGTTGAGCATGGTAAGATTGGGCGGAGCTGCGTTGATGTAATGGCATGGCTTCTAGCTGACGTTCTGTGTTGGCCGGGACGAGAGCACGGGCATCGGGGTCTTCCACTGGCTCCTTGTTGAGGTTGAAGGGGACGACTTCCCAATCGTCGTGGTACTTGTCGGCCATTGGAGTAGCAAGGAACTAATAAAATTTTAATTGAAGGAGAGCTAATCAAGCTCTAATTGAAGGAGAGAAAGCATGGTGGCTTGGTGTTTGAAAACTGAGGTCAGGGGTCTGTTTATATAGGGGTCAAAAAGATGCCTCTATGGGTTGTTCGGGTTGCTCCCGTCGATGTGCGTGCGAAACTTTCCATCCGAGGAGTTATTCGGATCACCCTAAGTGCATTTTCCATAACAGAGAAAGTTGGGACCGAGGGGGAACAGGGGCAGGGCGCCCGCCCACTTGACCTGGGCGCCCGCCCTCTCTCTGGCCCCTCTGTGGGCCCACTTCTCCGAGCGCGTTTCTAAATGCGAAATTATTTAGAAAAATATATATATGACCCAAAACCATCAAACCAAAAGTGCCGGGCTCTAATTCTCCATGGGAAGGTAAAAATGGACTACGTCTATTTCTTCAAATTCCTCATTGGGCTCTAAAAATAATTTAAGACGTTGACCATTTACCTTGAATAATGTACCTTCGCTATTTTGAAGTGTGATAGCTCCATGGGATGATGAATTGATTACCTTGAATGGTCCTTCCCATTTGCTCTGGAGTTTTCCATGCCCGAAAAGCTTCACCCTGGAATTAAAAAGTAATACCTTATCTCCGGGTGTGAACTCCTTCTTCTTGATTCTCTTATCATGCCACCTTTTGACTCTTTCTTTGTAGATCTTTGAATTGTGATATGCTTTCTCTCGCCATTCTTCCAATTCTGATAGTTGCATTCTTCTATAATCTCCAGCAACATCCAGGTCCATATTCCATCTCTTTATGGCCCAGTGTGCTTTGAACTCTAGTTCAACAGGTAGATGGCAAGTCTTCCCGTACACCAATTGGTATGGAGACATTCCAATTGGGGTCTTGTATGCTGTCCGGTATGCCCAGAGTGCATCGGGTAACTTGTCTTTCCACGCCGTTCCCATTTCATTTACTGTCTTCTGAAGAATATTCTTGATTTGTTTGTTGGAAGTCTCTGCTTGGCCACTTGTCTGAGGATGATAGGGGGTAGCGACATTGTGACGGATTCCATGTCTTGATAGATATTGCTTGAAACGTTTGTCGATGAAGTGTGCTCCTCCATCACTTATCACTACTCTGGGAACTCCAAATCTTGGAAATATAATTTCTTCAAACATCCTCTTTGAACTGACGTTGTCGGCATGCTTGCAAGGTAATGCTTCTACCCACTTGGAGACATAGTCAACCGCCACCAAGATGTACTCACACTTCTTTGATGGAGGAAATGGACCCATGTAGTCTATTCCCCAGACATCAAAGAGTTCAATGTGAAGGTTGTTGGTGAGTGGCATTGCATCCCTTGTATTTATGTTTCCGTGCCTTTGACATGGCCCACATCTTCTGATATATTGCTTCGTGTCTTCATACATTGTAGGCCAATAGAATCCACACTGCCAGATCTTTGAATGTGTACGGAATGCTCCATAGTGACCTCCATATGGTGATGAATGACATCTGTCGATGATCTTCCATCCTTCCTCAGTGGTCACACATCTCCTGAGTAGGCCATCAGAGCATACTCGTAAGAGGTATGGCTCATCCCATATATGTGAACGACTTTCTTGAATAAGCTTCTTCTTGTTTGCTCCTGGTGGTACATACCCTGAAACCATAAAATTAACAATATCTGCATACCAGGGGTCAGACCTGTTAATCCCGTAGAGCATGTCATCCCAGAGTGAATCATTGATTGGGGTTTCCTGTGGACTCTTAAAATACATTTTAGACAAGTGATCAGCAACAGAATTTTCTACTCCTTTTTTATCTTTTATTTCTAAGTCAAATTCTTGGAGTAATAAGATCCATCTAATCAGGCGAGGTTTAGCATCTTTTTTAGTGAGAAAATATTTTAGTGCAGCATGATCAGTGTAAACAATTATTTTAGCTCCAACTAAATAAGATTTAAATTTATCAATGGCAAAGACAACAGCCAGAAGCACTTTTTCAGTGGTTGCATAATTAAGTTGTGCTCCTGTCAAAGTTTTACTGGCATAAGCAATTGCATGATGCTTCTTATTTTTAGTTTGCCCTAATACTGCCCCCACAGCATAATCACTAGCATCACACATAATTTCAAAAGGCAACGACCAATCAGGGGGTTGAATGATTGGTGCAGAGATGAGTGCTTTCTTTAATAAATTGAAAGATGTTATACATGCATCATCAAATTCGAAAGGAGCATCCTTGGCTAGCAAAAGAGTAAGTGGTCTAGCAATAAATCAAAAATCTTTTATGAATCTACGATAAAAACCAGCATGGCCAAGAAAACTTCGAATTCCTTTTATGTTCACAGGTGGAGGTAGTTGTTCAATTACTTCAATTTTAGCTTTGTCTACCTCAATACCTCTTTCAGACACTAAGTGTCCTAGCACTATTCCTTCCCTAACCATAAAATGACATTTTTCCCAATTAAGGATTAAGTGCTTTTCTTCACATCTTTGCAAAACCTTGTCTAAGTTTTCAAGACAACTATCAAAAGTTTTTCCATAAACAGAGAAATCATCCATGAAAACTTCCATAATCTCTTCAATCATATCAGAAAATATGGACATCATGCATCTTTGAAAAGAAGCTGGTGCATTACATAACCCAAAAGACATTCTACGGTAAGCATAAGTTCCATATGGGCATGTAAAGGTGGTTTTGCTTTGATCATCAGGATGGATCGGGATTTGATGATACCCTGAGTATCCATCTAAGAAACAAAAGAATGAATGGTTTGCTAACCGCTCTAGCATCTCATCTATGAAAGGTAGAGGAAAGTGATCCTTTCTTGTAGCTTTGTTTAGTTTTCTATAGTCTATGCACATCCGCCATCCTGTGACGGTGCGTTGCGGAATTAGCTCGTTCTTTTTATTCATAATAACTGTCATGCCTCCCTTTTTGGGCACAACTTGTACTGGGCTTACCCACTCACTGTGCGGCACAGGATATATAATCCCTGCATGCAGCAACTTAATAACTTCCTTTTTAACTACCTCTCTCATAGTGTTGTTAAGTCTACGTTGGGGTTCTCGAGAGGGTGTAACAGAAGGATCTGTTGGAATACGATGAGTACAAATCATAGGACTGATTCGTGTAAGATCTTGAAGTGAGTAGCCGAAAACTGAGTGATGTTTCTCAAGAATGGTCATTAATCGCAGAGTTTGATCCTGAGTGAGTTTATCGCTAATGATCACAGGGAACTCTGGATTATTGTTTAGGAAAGCATAGATAAGACCGGGTGGTAAAGTTTTAAGCTCTATAGGGGGTCTAGGTGTTTCTGCAAACTCATCTAAGGGTTCATGCTCGGAAGGTTCGTCTTCTTCTTCTGTGAAGAAAGGAGTTTCGTCTTCTAAGTCTGGTTCATCTAAAAGCTCTAGAGATGCAGCCTTTACTTCCTCCATAGGATCAGGCAAAAGATATGGCTCGACCTTATTGTTTAAGGAGTGTGAAATTATCATTGGGAATTGAAAAGTTTTTCCAAAAGAAATATATAGCTTTCCAGTATGACCTTCATAAAGGAGTCTTCTAAAAGGTTGTCCTATTAATAGGTCGAAGTCCCATGTATCAAAGATATAGAAGTTCAAATGAACCATGGAGCCTTCTACCGTAAGAGGTAGGACATTAATAATTCCAAGACTGGGGACTAATCGTCCCGAAGATTCCTTTATGACTTTTGTTGTGGGGGTTAAGACAAGATTTTTAAATAGTTTAAGTGCAAAAGATTCAGACATAATGTTTATCCCCACCACAGGATTATAGAGAGCATTAAATCGATCAGAATTATAAGCACAGCGTATAGTTATAGAGGGTGTGTCCAATCGGATCACATCAGAGGAAAGCTCTGATTCCTCCAACCATTCGCTACTCATTACTGAGATAAGCTCTCTCAATTGATATTCACTTGGTAAATAAATGCTAAACTGGCCGTTTTGGAGTTTGTCAATAGAATGGTAGTTTAAAATATTTCCAAAATCGGCAAAAAGATCGGATTCTATATCCAGCATGAAGTCCGGTAGTGGAATTTCTTCCTCTTGTGGCTCAGAACTTGGGATAACTAAAGTAGATGAAGAATTTGGCAGAGTGTCTACTTCGGCTTCGTAGGTTTCATCATGAAGGGTATTATCCATCTCAGCTTCTAGGATTCTATCTAGGATCACTCTAGCTTCATTAGCAGGGATGCGAAAGAAAGAACCTCTAGACATTGTGTGTAGCATTTGTTTGTGATTTTTCTGAAGACCTCGAAAAAAGTGAAATAAAAGAACAGGGTCTTCAAGATTAAGGTTTGGACCAGATTCTAAAAGATCAGAAAAACATTTCCAGGATTTTCCCAATGTTTCATTATCTTTTTGTTTAAAAGATAGGACTTCGAGTCTAAGGTCGGCTATACGGTCAAGGGAATAGAAATCTAGACAAAAGTTGGCTCGTAAAACTCCCCATTCACCTTGTTGTTGACTTACCTTCTGACTGTACCATTGTCTAGCTTCTCCCCTTAAGGAAAAAGGAAAAAGCTTCCAACGTAAAGTTTTATCAGAAATGCCTTCAATGCGAAGACAATCACATGTTTGCTCAAAATCTCTAATATGAAGGTAAGGGTTTTCGTCTTCCTTTTCCGAAAAAGATAAGTTTTGAATCATGGCAATCAACCTAGAACTTAACTTATACTGGGGTGTTTGGATAGGCTGTGATGATTCCCATGGCTAAAAGGTCAGTTGCTAAAGGGATTGCAGACTCATGGATCGATTTAGAATTTTGGTTTTCCATAAGGTAAGAGTAAAGGAAAATAAATAAAGGATATAAAAGATAAGAAAAGATAAAAGTATAGATACAAGCTAATAGCAAGACACAAGTTATCTCAGCAACCGTCTTTCTCCCCGGCAACGGCGCCAGAAATGCTTGTTGATATTTGGGAACGCAATAAGGAATTGATCCGCAAGCGCACGGATATCGGTGAGCACTTCACCCGGGAAATTATCCAGAGTATCGTATTTATTTTTTTACCACTAGGAGAAAGAGTGCATCTGACTAACCGGTCTATTACTACTAACCTTTAGGCACAAAGAATGTCTTTCGATGTGAGTGATAAATAGAGAAGACTGCAACCGTAGTCTTCTTCTAACCTTGGTAAGGATGATCTACTGTTCTAATGGGGAGGCTAACGGAATCTAGACACCACAAAGGATGTTCAACCCGCACCTATAAACCCTATCCTTCCTGCTAACGAGATGTGATCTACAAAGGTAGCTCGGAAATGTCACGTTCCTCACTACTACCACGGTCCAGCTAGTCAGGGAATATCTATGAGTACCCCAGCCTAAACACCACGTTTACGCCAGCAATGATTACTCTAAACTCTACGCGAAGAGATTAAAGTAAACTCATAAACCATAAGAACAATAAAACAAGAACTTACTAGAATTTAGAAGTCGAATTACTGAAGAATCCTAGGAGCAAGCTTCGGGTTAGGAGAGATCCCGCAGGTACAAGCTTGGAGTAGACACCGACAGGCCGGGCTTCCTCCACTCTACACCTCCACTCTATCTCTCTCAATCTAGTAGAAACTAGAAGATCTATTTCTACCTTACATTGATTGCTAAGCCTAAAAAGAAATATTAATTAGAGAAGAGGTTTTCCTTCGAGGGCACCCCTCAGTCTCTATGATAATTTCTTCATGTCCTCCAGGGGCCAGGGGGGCCTCGCTTATATAGTCCTCCCCTTCTATGCGTTTTTGGGTCGATAGCCGAGGTGGTACTATGTTTTTCTTGATCCAATAGGTCGGTGGAATATCCCGAGCGAAGGAGTCCTGAATTGGCTCTAGCAGGGGGGCGGGCGCCCAGGCTTCCAGGGCGGGCGCCCTGGGCCTGGCCCAGTTTCGCCTCCGCTTCGGTCTCGTGGCTTCTGGAGTCTTCTAGATGATGTAAAATTGCGCGGTGCGTTGATATCTCTATGTAATCCCGACATGTGGGCCTTTCTTCCTTATTTCCTGATAACCCCCTGCAGAAACAGATAAACAACAAAACTCGTGGAATTCTGTCAGATCAAACCCTAATTCTAGGTGATGGTTGCATATTGGTCCTTTCTCTTGTTTATTTGATAATTAAAATTGATACTTAAGAACCGTCAACAGCCACCTCCTAGGATTTTCCTCAATCTTTTGTTTGATAAGTTTAATAATTCTTTTATTAGACGCCTCAGCCTGTCCATTAGCTTGAGCATAATAAGGAGAAGAATTCAACACTTTAATCCCCATACCGATCGCAAATTCATCAAACTCTCCCGATGTAAGTACCCTGATCGGTAGTAATTGTTTGAGGAATACCAAATCGGTAAGTAATATGCTCTTTCACAAAATCAATCATATTGGCCGACGTGACTTTCTTCAAAGGAATAGCTTTAACACACTTGGTAAAATAATCGGTAGCAACCAAGATGAATTTATGTCCTTTGCTAGACGGTGGATAAATCTGGCCGATCAAGTCAATAGCCCATCCTCGGAACGGCCAAGGTTTGATAATGGGATTCATGGCCGATGCGGGTGCTCTTTGAATATTGCCAAATTTCTGACATCCTTGACACCCTTTGAAATATTTAAAACAATCCTCAAGTATGGTTGGCCAATAATACCCATTTCTCCTAATCATCCATTTCATCTTAAAAGCCGACTGATGTGCTCCACACACTCCTTCATGGATTTCCCCCATCAAATTCTTAGCTTCATCATCACCCAAGCACTTAAGAAGAACTCCATCGATGGTTCGATAATACAATTCATCCTCGAGGAGCACATACTTGGTGGCTTGAAACTGAACACGCCTCTCAACCCTTTTAGATGGATCCTTTAAATAATCAATGATTTCTTTTCTCCAATCATCGGCACTAATTGCCGATATTGTATTAAATATGGGCTGATATCCTGAGGCACGCTGAGCCAACCGATTAGCCTCCTCATTATGCAATCGAGGAACATGCTCTAATCGGAAATCCTTGAATTCCTTTAACAATTGCATACTCTTTTTGTAATACGTTATTAAAACTTCACTTCGACATTCATAACTCCCAGCAAATTGATTTATAACCAGCATAGAATCCCCGAAGATTTCAACGGCATCAGCATGAACTTCTTTTAACAACTCCAACCCCTTGATTAAAGCTTGATACTCGGCTTGATTATTTGTTGACGTGGCAACAATCGGCAAAGAGAACTCATACTTTCTTCCCTGAGGGGAAATTAACACTACGCCGATTCCTGTCCCCCGGTCACAAATGGATCCATCAAAGAAGAGCATCCAAGGTACAATTTCCAAAGTCTCCACTGCAACGCGATGTTGAGTCACAAAATCGGCCATAATTTGCCCTTTAACTGCCTTAGCCGATTCGTACCGCAGATCGAATTCCGACAGTGCCAAGATCCACTTACCGATTCTGCCACTCATAATCGGCATAGATAGCATATATCGGACCACGTCATCTTTGTATATAACAGTGCACTCGATCGATAGCAAGTAGTGCCTCAACTTGATGCATGAGAAATATAGGCATAAACATAATTTTTTTAATAGCCGAATACCTGGTCTCAGCATCAATCAATCTTCTACTTAAATAGTAAATCACACGCTCCTTCCCTTCAAATTCTTGAATCAAAGCCGAACCGATGACCATCCCATCGGTAGACAAATATAATCTGAAAGGCTTTCCTTGCTGAGGTGGAATCAAAATTGGAGGATTTATCAAGTAATTCTTGATTTCATCTAAAGCCAACTGTTGCTCTTTCCCCCCACATGAACTCTTGATCGGCTTTCAATTTAAGTAAAGGACTGAAAGCACGAATTTTACCAGACAAATTAGATATAAACCGCCTGATAAAATTTACCTTGCCGATCAAGGATTGGAGCTCAGTCTTGTTAGTAGGGGCAACAATTTTGTTGACAGCATCAATAGATCGTCTACTAATTTCAATTCCTCCCTGATGCATCATGAAACCAAGAAACTGCCCTGCCGATACGCCAAATCCACACTTATTAGGATTCATCTTTAAACCATGTTTCCTTGTTCAATTCAACACCTTACGCAAATCGGCAAGATGCTTTGTGAAATCTCCAAACTTAACCATCACATCATAAATATAAATTTCCACCAGCTTGCCGATGAACTCATGAAAGATAAAATTCATAGCCCTCTGATAAGTAGCACCAACATTGTTCAAACCAAAGGTCATGACTATCCATTCAAACAGCCCAACATGACCAGAACACCTAAATGCAGTCTTTGGAATATCTTCTTCAGCTATGAATATTTGATTATATCCTGCATTGCCATCCATAAAGCTTATAATCCGATGCCCAGCCGCAGCATCAACTAGTAGATGAGCAACTGGCATTGGGTAACCATCCATCGACGTAGCTTTATTAAGATTCCTGAAATCAATGTAAACCCGAAGCTTCCCATTTTTGTTGTAAACTGGAACAACATTGGAAATCTGTAACACCCCAGTGTTATGGCTGCATTAGTCATGTGCATAGCATGAGCATTATCATCCATTCAAAGCATCCATGATCATCATCTATCTTGAGACATGTCATTCTTTGCAAAAATATGTTTTAAATTGCTTAAATAGGTTTCCTATGCTTATGTTTAAGTGAACAATGCTTGTGTTTGTGCTTAATGCTTTGGTAATTAGTTTATCTATGCTTAATTTAATCTTGGGAACAATGTTCATGTTGATCATTTCTCCAAAATAATCACTTAAGTCATACTTATGCAAATAGGCCCTAGAAACCTCTTTTGCTTAGGCTTTTAAAACCTGTTTCATAAAATGTTTGCATGTCAAAACTTTCTACAGAAAAGTTGTAGCAAATTTTATAAGGAACAAAAGTTGTTTTATGGCCATCTCATGAAAATGATCACAAATAGCTCAAAAGTGACCCACAAGGCAGATTTGGGGTGGTTTCCTATACTTAGAAAAATTTCTAAGTCCTGGGTGCTTTGCAGTTTGCTCGAGGGGGTCTTCTTCATCTTCCAGTTTGAATTCTAGACCGAATCAAGCCTTGATCTTGTAAGCAATGTTGGAGTACTCGTGTAGCTCTCCAGCATGGAGCAATTAGCCAGCAAAATCATCGAGTGATTAGGGAGTAAATCGTCGGGCAAAAACGGGTTTCAGTCGGTTTCGTTAACTGAATCGCGTCGTCGTCAGAACAGGGGGAGCTCGCCGGTGTTGCCGCGTGTCTGGACTCGTGGCGTCCGTACGTCGCCGTTGGCCCCGCCCGTCAGTCCTCCACGCGTCCTTCAGCTCGCCACGGCGCCCCGGTCGCGTGGACAGCGCCAGTCCACTCCTGGTTCGCTCTCTCTCGCGTGCGTCGTCGTCTCCGCGTCGCCGCCGTGGTTTCG
Organism: Sorghum bicolor; assembly: GCF_000003195.3. Lineage (NCBI taxonomy): Eukaryota > Viridiplantae > Streptophyta > Magnoliopsida > Poales > Poaceae > Sorghum > Sorghum bicolor. Next base: position 39,592,330 of record NC_012876.2, on the reverse strand, counting down.
GCGAGCTCGCGCGCGCGCTTCTCCGTGTCTCCGGCCAAGCAGCTCGGTCCAGTGCTCCACAATCCTCTCCTCTCCACCGTCGTCAAGTTGGCTGCGACTGCCGAGCCTCGGTGAGCCCGCATTGCCTGCTCCGACGTGAGCTTACCTCGCCGGAGTTCCGCCATGGCCACCGGCGTCGTGGCCAGGGCTCTGTAGTCCCCCATTCCTTCTCATTCTTGTCCCAAAAGCTTCGCTAGGTCTTGCTGTTGCTCGTCCGCGTTCTCTTCTGCCCTGTCTCCGGCCAGAGACACCGGCGGTCGGCCGCGCACCACCGCCGTGCCGCCATTCGCGAGGGCAAGGTACCTAGAGCTCGGTAGAGTTAGGGTTTTGGGTACCGCTAGATGCGGAATGCAGTGGGGAGCACGATGGTGCCCTTGGCCAGCGCCGAGACCTCGCCGTCGACGAGATCTCCGGCGGTCAAGCCGCGCCTCTGCTTCCGGGTCACTGGCAGGTGGGGTCCGTTGACGCGCGGGTCCCCTCTGTCAGCCTCTCTTTCTCCTATGTTTAAATTAGGGTTTGAGCTGATTTTGTAAAAATCATATCTCTAGTTCTGCTGATCCAAAAATTGTGAAATAAATTTTGTGGTGTTTCTTGAGATGGCTAGTATTTAATAAAAATATAAAATGAATCATGTTTTCTGAGAAATTATTTATTAATGATTTAATCCTATTATTTATGGATAAATGCATATCTCTGGTTTTACTGCTTAGTTTGCTCTGAAAATTTTATGGTAGCCTTTACATGGCATTAGAGTGCTCTGATAATTATTTCATGATTTTTGGAGTAGTGCAGTTGAGATATGTAATTTGTGTTTGAAATATGGCTTGCTTCTTTAATTAAATCATATAAAATAATTGGTGCTTATGCTGGTGTTCTACTTTGGTAGTAAACTTGTTTATAGTATTCCTAAGATGTAAATAATCTGAAATCTGTTGTTTGACACCATATAAGTCATGTCTATGAATTTATGAAATAAATGCCTTGATACATGTTAAATACATATCTTTAATTTGGTATGTGCAATTGCTATGAAATTTTTATGGTGATGATCTGATGTTATACTTGTGCCTCTGTAATTTTTGTAGATTTTTCTGAGCACTTTAACTAATATCTTGTAAATATGCCTTATCTAAAGTTAATTAATAAATGCCTTGTTAAGTAAATGTTTTAGGGTTTCCATCTGATGTTCTGGTAATCTGGTAATATGATTGTGCGCATAAGCTATGTGATTGGCATTGTTTGTGTTTTGGTCATGCCATTAAATAATTAACTATAGGGTTAAATGCTGTTCTGGACAGCAAGTGAGCAATTTAACTTTGCTTAATGATAACTTGACTTTCTGTGAAACTTGTCTAAATCAAAGTTGTTCTAAACTTGTTGAACTAGCTGTGGTTTAAATTTGAGGTCATTTGGCCAAGTAGTTTAAAAGTTATAGCTGTTCCAAGTTGGGTTCCAGAAATAGGTGTTCTCTGTTTTTCTGGAACAGAACCTGGAACTTTGTTTAAATGACTAGTTTTATGTTTGAATCTTGCTGTCATGTTTAAAGATGAGTTGTAGACAATTTCATAAGCTTTCCAGAATGTCTTGATTCATGTTTGTCGGACCCGTCTATCTTTTGTTATGATTTATTTACTGAGCATACTTGTTTTGTGTGCTTGCTGTTTAGTAGCATGATAAGTTTGGGTTACGTTAACTTGTTTACTTGTGTGAACTTGTGTAACTTTTGCTCCGTAAATGAGTGTCCAGTGAGTTGCTTGTGTTATTAAGCATTTCTCGTTAGCATGTGCATCTTCTCATTGTTCGAGCATGCAATAGGTGCACCGGACGTGGCAGTTTCCTTCGAGCTCCAAGCGAATCCCGAAGGTCAGGAAGGCAACCAGGAGGTGGAGGTCCAGCAAGTCGGACTCGAGGAGCCCGAAGAAGAAGTTGAGTGCCCGAATCACGAGCCGGCATCGTTCGTGAAAGGCAAGCCCCGGAGCATTCTAAGTCTCCCTCTATTTTCGAAAGTTTACTTAATATGTTATATCTATTGATGCATTACGTATAGGAGTTGTGATGAAACTGTTGCTGCATTCTACTCTATCCTTGTCCAGATAACTCACCCTCCCTGGTTGTAGAGTTAGGTTCGAGTAGCAGCTTAGCTATGCTTTAATCGGTAGAAGTCGGGTGATATCCTGTCATCCGCGCGATATAGGGTTGTGTCGGGTCACGATGGTCTATATGTGCTATCGTGGATGGAACCTGATTAAATTGATTTAAGCCGGGCGGAGTTTTGCAAGTGTGTAGTAACTCCGTCTGTGGCAGCTAAGGACCGATCGTTGTACGTCCTCTTGTCATGTTGAACGCATGCCTAACACTTAGTTGGCCGGATAACTCGTTCCGACCGCGAAGCCGAGTAGTACGACTCAGGCCGGAAGACCGGCAAGTATAAAGTGCGCACTACCGGAGGAAGTGCGGTGTGCGGGGGACCATTGGCGTAAGTCCAAAGGCAGGTGAGTTAAAATTTCTGACCTCCCTGGCAGAGTGGTAGCCCTGGGAGTGCGGCGCTGATCGGAGTCGCGATTCCTGAGTTGTACCAAAGGTGACCCTTTGGCTCTCCGGCAGGGGATGCTTGGGTGAGTGCTAGGAATAATCCTCCAGCTGGATAGGAATTCGATTCGAATCGCCGTCTCTCCCGGTTAGTGAGAACTTGACAGAGCAGCGGCAAACGTAGCATTCACTAATGAATTTGGTTCATGATGATAATGATGATAGCAAGAAGAACACATTATGAACTTGATATGGTTATTATTGTTTGTAATAATCAAGTGATGTGTTGTAGTACAGGTGCTAATCTAGTGGTAGGTTGATGATAAATAAAGATGATGCTCTTGAAATAACTTAGTTGTAAGTTAAGCTTTTGGCAAAAGGTGAGTCAACCAGATCCACTTGATACTAAGCCTTGCATGATCCTTGGTGTCTTTTATGTTTTACTAGACGGGTAAGTCTAGCTGAGTACATTCTCGTACTCAGGGTTTATTCCCACCTGTTGCAGATGACATCTTCTATGACGGTTTCTGCAAGACCTGTCTCCATCCCGCTGGGGATGAGGACTAACCGTTGGGCACGGTTCTCTAATCTTCTCGTCTGTGATGCTTTTGGAAGGATGGCGTAGACTCTGGCAGTAACAAAACTTGTGAACTGAACTCTGAACAAGTGTGTGTAATTATTTTGCTTCCGCTACTTTGAACTTGGGTTGTAATAACTTAATGACTCCGATGTGGTGCCGCTTCGCCGGCAATGAATGACTATGTAACATTCGCTGTGTTTATGTTGAACTATTACGATCTTGGTTTTTTGCGAGTTGGTTTGAAATCCTTCGTGATTTCGATTGACTACCGGGATTATATGGGCTCAAGTTTAGAAACTCGATTGCTCGGCGATCGTTTCTGCACTTGAACTCTTATAATTTGGTCGGTTCTGTGACAGCTGGCATCGGAGCAAGTTCAGCATTATAAATGCAGCATTTGTGTATTTAAAACAAAAGAGTTTTTAAATAAAATGGTGTAAAACAAATAATTAAGTTATGCCAGTGGTCGAATCCTCCTTGCCCACATAAGGACTCTAGGTGGCTATTTAAGTACTGACTTGGGGGGGTTTTAATTATGCATCTCCGGCAGTACTCAGGTATGAATGTGTGATGACCGCACTATGCTACCCTGTGGTCTAATGGTGGAGGTAGCCTTCATATGTGAATTAGCCACATATGTCGCTAGATTTAAATTATGCAACGTCGCACCTACGCTCAGGTAAGTGTGAGCTGTCAGAGCATGATCGTCCAAACGGCGGTCTAGGGGAGTGTTCGCGGTGGTTTTCTGGAGTGGTTACATGTCGAAACCATGGAACCACGAAAGAAACTTAATTGGGGAGTACTTAATTTCTCGGGTAGATGTGGTGTCATTGTTTGTGCATGGGGGGCATGTCCAAGCAATGTGCACTTAGTTTACTGCTTTCTTGAGTGATATATTGGGAACTGTTGGGCTGAAATGAAGTTTTCTGCAGGTACTCTAACAGCGCACGTGTAAACCGATAGTTATCGTATTGAGAGACGAATGTATGCCACCGTATATCCGTTAGAATATTAATTTTCTAAGTTTGTGAGGACGTACGGTTCGTGCATGCATCATGTCGCATTCATACATACATTCTGTCTACTCCTTCCCTTACCATTTCGTCCCTTTTAAATTAATAAATGATGCTTCAACTAATCCTCTTTTACCCTTGGTATTCGTATTTCTTTCCACAGATGGACGCACCCGCTTCACCCCGTCCCAGTGACACTTTCTTGCACGAGTTTGGCACTCCTACCCTGCTCTGGAGAGTGTTACAGACTGTTGGGTATACTGAGCCACCTCAGTATTCTTGGTGGGAGATGGAGAGCACAGGAGGGATCCAGTGGTTTGCTGTGCAGGGAGTTGTTCCTCCACATGGGGACAAGCCTGCATGGACATGCTGGACTTGCAGCTCAGACGGGCAGACCCCCTGGGAGGCAGCTTAGGTTGCGGCCCAGACTATCCTGCTCGATATCGGTCAGAGGTCTGGAGACGAGTTGACGGGAGGACCAGCGGCCTCCATTCCTAGTGCTGACCCAGCAGCCGCGGAGTGGAAACAGGCTGACGGTTGTGCTTTGGTTCGAGGCAGGGGAGAGAGAGCTGAGAGTTCTAGTCCTGCTATGAGTGCTATGATGGCTGTGCTCAAGCTGATCAGTCAGCGAGAGGGCACCTATGCACAGGTGATGGTGGCTGTTCGCAGAGCCCAGGAGATGCAGCGGAAGGCTGAAAAGCGTGCTCGCAAGTTTCGCAAGCAAGCTAGGCTCCTGGAGCAAGCTCAGAAGGATCGCAATGACTGGGAAGACATTGCGGAGTACCGTAGGCAGCAGTGGGTGAAGGCCATTAGAGAGAGGGATCATAAGCAGGATCAGATGAGCCAGTTAGCTAGAGAGAGGGAGACCTTGCAGGAGCACTTGGTGCAGCTCACCCGTGAGAGGGATACTGCACTCCGTGTGTCGGAGAACAGGCGCCAAGCATGGGAGATGCACCGAGTTCAGTCGCTTGAGCGGGAGAACTATCTGCAGGATCAGATTGAGGCTGGTCTTGTGGAGATTCACCGTCTCAACAACTTGCTACACCCTATTCCTCGCCCTATACCCGTGTATCCAGAGGTGGGACCTCAGGTGATTGTGGCCGATGATGATGGTATGGAAGTCGATGGACCAGCAGCGGCTGCACCACCTTTGCACGAGGACGTGGAGGACGAGGATCTTGAGCCGGTTAGCGACGAGGATGGAGAGGCGATCTTCGACGCTGACTCGGACGACGAGCCTGGAGTGTAGGGAGTAGTGGGTAGTGTGATGCCAGGATCTTTTGTAGTGTGCCAGTCGGCCGTGGTGCTTTTGTAACCATGTTGTAATCCGAAACTTTGACCTGGACTCATGGCATGTACTGTGATGGTGTAATAACTTTATGGACCCCTTGTGCAATCTAATATGATCGTTATGTTGTGCCGATGTTTTCCATTGTGGTGCGTATTGCGGATATCTATGTCATGTGTTGGATTGGTGATGTTGTTTTGTGGAATTGAATTATTGTGCCTTTTCTGTAAAGATATTCTCTCGAATACTTTCAGGCATAAATATAAGTTCTTCTGCGGCAAATCTTGTCATCATCAATACTCACTGACTGTGTCTTTACAGATGTCTCATGGCACCCGAGGTGCGGAACAGCGTGCAAACATGAATCCACCCCCTCGTCCTCCACCACCAAATCCAGCTGAGCTGATGCAAATGATGGTGGAAAATCAGAGGATGCTCACTGAGACCATCAATCGTATGGCTAATCAGGGTGGTCGTAATGCACAAGAAGGGCCAGCTCCTAACCAGTACAGTAGCTTCAAGGACTTCATGGATACGAAGCCCCCACCTTTCAGAGAAGCCGAAGAACCCCTTCAAGCTGAAGAGTGGCTGAATACGATCGAACAAAAGTTTCGCCTGCTTCGGTTGAGTGAAGGTTTGAAGGCGGAGTATGCAGCTCACCAGCTGCAAGGTCCGGCAGGTATCTGGTGGAATCAGTACCGGGAAGCTCTTCCGGCTGATACGGTGATTGATTGGAACCTCTTTCGTGAGGCTTTCAAAGGGCATTTCATTCCTCCTGGTGTTATGGAGATGAAGCACACCGAGTTCATGCAGTTGACTCAGGGCAACAAGACTCTGAAGGAGTATTTGCATGCTTTCAATCACTTGTCTAGATATGCTCCTGAGTTTGTGAACACGGAGACGAAAAAGATCGCTAGTTTCAAGCGGGGTTTGGGCCCCAAATTGCTGAAGACTATGGGCCGCACTAAGTGTGCAACTTTCAATGAGTTTGTCAGTGATGCTCTCACTCAAAAGAACTATAACGCTGTGTACACTGCGACCAAGACTCGCAAGAGGGCTTTCGAGGCCGGGGCAGGATCATCTCAGTCCAAGGCTCCAGTGGCAGCTAAGCCACCGTTTCGTGCTCCAACCCCCAATCAGCGATACCGTGCTCCGGTGAAGAAGAATCAGGCCAAGACGGGTTTTCGCAAGGGGTACTCTATTGCTCTTCCTAGGGGCAATACGGGTCCCAACTATGCCAAGACTCCACCTGCCAACCGTCCGTGCTGGAACTGCAATCAGACTGGGCATTGGCAGAGCAACTGTCCGTACCCACCGAAGAAGGGTAACCAAGGGAACGTCCGTCCGGGGCGTGTTCATTACACAACTGTGGAATCAATCCCTGCTGGTGAGGTAGTCACGGCTGGTAAGTTTCTGGTCAATCAACATGATGCACTTGTGCTTTTTGATTCTGGAGCATCGCATTCGTTTGTGAGTTCTGAATTTGTGTCTAAGCATAGCGTCAAGGCCGTTACACTTGATAAGGGCAGTTATTGTATTAGTGCTGCTGGAAATGATATTTCCACCAATCAAGTGGTTTTGGGGGCAACTCTGGAAATAGGAGACCGTCAGTTTCTTGCTGATCTGGTTGTTCTACCCGGTGTGGGCATAGATGTAATCCTGGGAATGAAATAGATGAGTGGCAATGGAGTTCTTATCGACACCACCACTCGTGTAGTGATGTTGAGAGACCTAAATACCAAGGAGGCATTTCTAGTGCAACTCCCTCGTGATATTCAAATCCGTAGCACTGTGAATGCAGTTACATCTAAGGCTATTCGGGATATTCCGGTGGTGTGTGAGTTTCCGGATGTTTTTCCTGATGATTTACCCGGGCTTCCTCCGGATCGGGATGTGGAGTTCAAAATTGAATTGATTCCAGGCACCGCTCCTATCTCTAGGAGACCTTATAGAATGCCACCCAATGAGTTAGCTGAGCTTAAGACCCAACTTAATGAGTTGTTGAAAAAGGGTCTTATTCGTCCTAGTTCTTCTCCTTGGGGTTGTCCGGCTATCTTTGTGAAGAAGAAGGATCAATCTTTGCGCATGTGTGTGGACTATCGTCCCCTAAATGCGGTGACTATCAAGAACAAATACCCTCTTCCTCGCATTGATATCTTGTTTGATCAGTTGTCCAAAGCTAAGGTATTCTCCAAGATTGATTTGCGATCTGGGTACCATCAGATCAAGATCCGTCCTGAGGATGTGCCTAAGACAGCTTTCTCGACAAGGTATGGGTTGTATGAGTACCTTGTCATGTCCTTCGGGCTTACAAATGCACCTGCTCACTTCATGTATCTTATGAATTCGGTGTTCATGCCCGAGTTGGACAAGTTTGTGGTGGTCTTCATTGATGATATCTTGGTATATTCGTGCAATGAAGAGGAGCATGCAAAGCATCTGCGTGTAGTGTTGTCGCGTTTGCGCGAACATCAGCTTTATGCTAAGTTTAGCAAATGCGAGTTTTGGCTAAAGAAAGTACCTTTCTTGGGCCATGTCTTATCTGAAGAAGGCATATCGGTGGATCCGGCTAAGGTGCAAGAAGTGCTGGATTGGAAAGTTCCAACTTCGGTACACGAGGTTCGGAGTTTTCTCGGTCTTGCGGGGTATTACCGTCGATTCATTCCAGAATTCTCCAAAATATCCAAGCCTATGACTCGTCTACTTCAGATAGATGAAAAGTTTGTGTGGACACCTGAGTGTGAAGAGGCATTCCACAAGTTGAGAACATTGCTGACATCCGCTCCTGTCCTAGCTCAACCTGATATCGAGAAGCCCTTCGATGTCTTTTGTGACGCATCAGGCATTGGATTAGGCTGTGTGTTGATGCAAGAAGGTCGCGTGATCGCGTATGCCTCGCGTCAACTTCGAAAGCATGAGGTCAATTATCCTACTCATGACTTAGAATTGGCAGCAGTTGTTCATGCTTTGAAAATCTGGAGGCATTATCTGCTGGGTAATCTGTGTAATATCTACACCGATCATAAGAGCCTCAAGTATATCTTCACTCAACCTGAACTGAACATGCGGCAGCGAAGGTGGCTTGAGTTGATTAAAGATTATAATCTCCAAGTGCACTATCATCCGGGTAAGGCAAACGTAGTGGCGGATGCCTTGAGTCGGAAAGCGCACTGTCACTCAATCCAAATGGAAGATCCGTTGTTGTCACATCTTATGCATCCACTTGTGCTCAACCAGATTTCTCTGGAAAGTACCATTCGCAATCGAGTCATCAAATTGCAGCAGACAGATGTAGACATCCACCATATAAAGAGGAAAATGAAGGAAGAAGAAACCAAGCATTTCCGAGTCGATGAGAACGGAATACTTTGGTTCAAGGATCGACTTGTGGTCCCAAAAGACCGTGAGCTGTGAAATCAGATCCTATGTGAAGCTCATTCATCCAAATTGTCTATCCATCCTGGTAGTAGCAAGATGTATCAGGATTTAAAACCGTTGTTTTGGTGGACAAAGATGAAGAAGGAGATAGCTGCTTTTGTCGCTCGTTGTGACAATTGTTGTCGCGTGAAGGCGGTTCACATGAAAGCTGGTTTGCTTCAACCCTTGTCAATTCCTAGTTGGAAATGGGAAGAAGTCAGCATGGATTTCATCAGTGGACTCCCAATTTCTGTTAAGGGTTACGACTCCATCTGGGTGGTTGTAGATCGTTTGACCAAGGTTGCTCGATTTATTCCAGTCCGAACTGACTATCGTCCCCATCAGTATGCGGAGTTGTATTTCGAGCACATTGTTCGTCAGTATGGTGTGCCTCGGACAATCATATCTGACCGTGGACCCCAGTTCACTGCTCGTTTTTGGGAATGTCTGCATGAGCAAATTGGTACTCATTTAGTCCGCAGCTCTGCTTATCATCCCCAAACAGCTGGCCAAACTGAGCGAGTTAACCAGATCCTTGAAGATATGTTGAGGGCATGTGCCCTCTCATCAAAAGGTTCTTGGGTTAACTGGTTGCCATTAGCTGAGTTCTCCTACAACAATAGTTATCAGGAGAGTATCAAGATGGCTCCATATGAAGCCTTGTACGGTCGGAAGTGTCGAACCCCATTGAATTGGGTAGAAGCTGGAGAGCGAAGATACTATGGTATCGATTTCGTGAACGAAGCGGAGCAGAAAGTCCGTACTATCCAGCAACATCTGGAAGCTGCTCAAGCTCGTCAGAAAAGTTATGCCGACAAGAGAAGGAAGCCGATTGAGTTCTCAGTTGGTGACCAGGTGTACATCAAGGTGTCTCCAATGAAGGGTGTACAAAGGTTCGGAGTCAAGCGAAAGCTTGCACCTCGATATGTGGGACCCTATCGGATTCTCGAAAAGAAAGGGAATGTGGCATACAAAGTTCAACTCCCAGTTGCGCTTCGAGCTATTTTCCCTGTCTTCCACGTATCCCAGTTGAAGAAATGCCTTCGTGTACCGGAGGAACGAGTGGAAGTTCGGGATATCAAATTGAAGTCAGACTTGGTGTATGAGGAGAAGCCTGTAGCGATTCTGGATCGCAAGGAACGGGAAACGCGTAATCGTGTGGTTAAGCTTTACAAGGTATTGTGGAGCAACCACGGGGAGGAAGATGCTACTTGGGAGACGGAGGATTATTTAAAAGAAGTTTACAAAACCTTCTTCGAAAATCAGTAAGCTTTCAAATCTCGGGACGAGATTTTTGTAAGGGGGGAGGGCTGTAACACCCCAGTGTTATGGCTGCATTAGTCATGTGCATAGCATGAGCATTATCATCCATTCAAAGCATCCATGATCATCATCTATCTTGAGACATGTCATTCTTTGCAAAAATGTGTTTTAAATTGCTTAAATAGGTTTCCTATGCTTATGTTTAAGTGAACAATGCTTGTGTTTGTGCTTAATGCTTTGGTAATTAGTTTATCTATGCTTAATTTAATCTTGGGAACAATGTTCATGTTGATCATTTCTCCAAAATAATCACTTAAGTCATACTTATGCAAATAGGCTCTAGAAAACTCTTTTGCTTAGGCTTTTAAAAAGTGTTTCATAAAATGTTTGCATGTCAAAACTTTCTACAGCAAAGTTGTACAAAATTTTATAAGGAACAAAAGTTGTTTTATGGCCATCTCATGAAAATGATCACAAATAGCTCAAAAGTGACCCACAAGGCAGATTTGGGGTGGTTTCCTATACTTAGAAAAATTTCTAAGTCCTGGGTGCTTTGCAGTTTGCTCGAGGGGGTCTTCTTCATCTTCCAGTTTGAATTCTAGACCGAATCAAGCCTTGATCTTGTAAGCAATGTTGGAGTACTCATGTAGCTCTCCAGTATGGAGCAATTAGCCAGCAAAATCATCGAGTGATTAGAGAGTAAATCGTCGGGCAAAAACGGGTTTCAGTCGGTTTCGTTGACTGAATCGCGTCGTCGTCAGAACAGGGGGAGCTCGCCGGTGTTGCCGCGTGTCTGGACTCGTGGCGTCCGTACGTCGCCGTTGGCCCCGCCCGTCAGTCCTCCACGCGTCCTTCAGCTCGCCACGGCGCCCCGGTCGCGTGGACAGCGCCAGTCCACTCCTGGTTCGCTCTCTCTCGCGTGCGTCGTCGTCTCCGCGTCGCCGCCGTGGTTTCGGCGAGCTCGCGCGCGCGCTTCTCCGTGTCTCCGGCCAAGCAGCTCGGTCCAGTGCTCCACAATCCTCTCCTCTCCACCGTCGTCAAGTTGGCTGCGACTGCCGAGCCTCGGTGAGCCCGCATTGCCTGCTCCGACGTGAGCTTACCTCGCCGGAGTTCCGCCATGGCCACCGGCGTCGTGGCCAGGGCTCTGTAGTCCCCCATTCCTTCTCATTCTTGTCCCAAAAGCTTCGCTAGGTCTTGCTGGTTCTCGTCCGCGTTCTCTTCTGCCCTGTCTCCGGCCAGAGACGCCGGCGGTCGGCCGCGCACCACCGCCGTGCCGCCATTCGCGAGGGCAAGGTACCTAGAGCTCGGTAGAGTTAGGGTTTTGGGTACCGCTAGATGCGGAATGCAGTGGGGAGCACGATGGTGCCCTTGGCCAGCGCCGAGACCTCGCCGTCGACGAGATCTCCGGCGGTCAAGCCGCGCCTCTGCTTCCGGGTCACTGGCAGGTGGGGTCCGTTGACGCGCGGGTCCCCTCTGTCAGCCTCTCTTTCTCCTCTGTTTAAATTAGGGTTTGAGCTGATTTTGTAAAAATCATATCTCTAGTTCTGCTGATCCAAAAATTGTGAAATAAATTTTGTGGTGTTTCTTGAGATGGCTAGTATTTAATAAAAATATAAAATGAATCATGTTTTCTGAGAAATTATTTATTAAGGATTTAATCCTATTATTTATGGATAAATGCATATCTCTGGTTTTACTGCTTAGTTTGCTCTGAAAATTTTATGGTAGCCTTTACATGGCATTAGAGTGCTCTGATAATTATTTCATGATTTTTGGAGTAGTGCAGTTGAGATATGTAATTTGTGTTTGAAATATGGCTTGCTTCTTTAATTAAATCATATAAAATAATTGGTGCTTATGCTGGTGTTCTACTTTGGTAGTAAACTTGTTTATAGTATTCCTAAGATGTAAATAATCTGAAATCTGTTGTTTGACACCATATAAGTCATGTCTATGAATTTATGAAATAAATGCCTTGATACATGTTAAATACATATCTTTAATTTGGTATGTGCAATTGCTATGAAATTTTTATGGTGATGATCTGATGTTATACTTGTGCCTCTGTAATTTTTGTAGATTTTTCTGAGCACTTTAACTAATATCTTGTAAATATGCCTTATCTAAAGTTAATTAATAAATGCCTTGTTAAGTAAATGTTTTAGGGTTTCCATCTGATGTTCTGGTAATCTGGTAATATGATTGTGCGCATAAGCTATGTGATTGGCATTGTTTGTGTTTTGGTCATGCCATTAAATAATTAACTATAGGGTTAAATGCTGTTCTGGACAGCAAGTGAGCAATTTAACTTTGCTTAATGATAACTTGACTTTCTGTGAAACTTGTCTAAATCAAAGTTGTTCTAAACTTGTTGAACTAGCTGTGGTTTAAATTTGAGGTCATTTGGCCAAGTAGTTTAAAAGTTATAGCTGTTCCAAGTTGGGTTCCAGAAATAGGTGTTCTCTGTTTTTCTGGAACAGAACCTGGAACTTTGTTTAAATGACTAGTTTTATGTATGAATCTTGCTGTCATGTTTAAAGATGAGTTGTAGACAATTTCATAAGCTTTCCAGAATGTCTTGATTCATGTTTGTCGGACCCTTCTATCTTTTGTTATGATTTATTTACTGAGCATACTTGTTTTGTGTGCTTGCTGTTTAGTAGCATGATAAGTTTGGGTTACGTTAACTTGTTTACTTGTGTGAACTTGTGTAACTTTTGCTCCGTAAATGAGTGTCCAGTGAGTTGCTTGTGTTATTAAGCATTTCTCGTTAGCATGTGCATCTTCTCATTGTTCGAGCATGCAATAGGTGCACCGGACGTGGCAGTTTCCTTCGAGCTCCAAGCGAACCCCGAAGGTCAGGAAGGCAACCAGGAGGTGGAGGTCCAGCAAGTCGGACTCGAGGAGCCCGAAGAAGAAGTTGAGTGCCCGAATCACGAGCCGGCATCGTTCGTGAAAGGCAAGCCCCGGAGCATTCTAAGTCTCCCTCTATTTTCGAAAGTTTACTTAATATGTTATATCTATTGATGCATTACGTATAGGAGTTGTGATGAAACTGTTGCTGCATTCTACTCTATCCTTGTCCAGATAACTCACCCTCCCTGGTTGTAGAGTTAGGTTCGAGTAGCAGCTTAGCTATGCTTTAATCGGTAGAAGTCGGGTGATATCCTGTCATCCGCGCGATATAGGGTTGTGTCGGGTCACGATGGTCTATATGTGCTATCGTGGATGGAACCTGATTAAATTGATTTAAGCCGGGCGGAGTTTTGCAAGTGTGTAGTAACTCCGTCTGTGGCAGCTAAGGACCGATCGTTGTACGTCCTCTTGTCATGTTGAACGCATGCCTAACACTTAGTTGGCCGGATAACTCGTTCCGACCGCGAAGCCGAGTAGTACGACTCAGGCCGGAAGACCGGCAAGTATAAAGTGCGCACTACCGGAGGAAGTGCGGTGTGCGGGGGACCATTGGCGTAAGTCCAAAGGCAGGTGAGTTAAAATTCCTGACCTCCCTGGCAGAGTGGTAGCCCTGGGAGTGCGGCGCTGATCGGAGCCGCGATTCCTGAGTTGTACCAAAGGTGACCCTTTGGCTCTCCGGCAGGGGATGCTTGGGTGAGTGCTAGGAATAATCCTCCAGCTGGATAGGAATTCGATTCGAATCGCCGTCTCTCCCGGTTAGTGAGAACTTGACAGAGCAGCGGCAAACGTAGCATTCACTAATGAATTTGGTTCATGATGATAATGATGATAGCAAGAAGAACACATTATGAACTTGATATGGTTATTATTGTTTGTAATAATCAAGTGATGTGTTGTAGTACAGGTGCTAATCTAGTGGTAGGTTGATGATAAATAAAGATGATGCTCTTGAAATAACTTAGTTGTAAGTTAAGCTTTTGGCAAAAGGTGAGTCAACCAGCTCCACTTGATACTAAGCCTTGCATGATCCTTGGTGTCTTTTATGTTTTACTAGACGGGTAAGTCTAGCTGAGTACATTCTCGTACTCAGGGTTTATTCCCACCTGTTGCAGATGACATCTTCTATGACGGTTTCTGCAAGACCTGTCTCCATCCCGCTGGGGATGAGGACTAACCGTTGGGCACGGTTCTCTAATCTTCTCGTCTGTGATGCTTTTGGAAGGATGGCGTAGACTCTGGCAGTAACAAAACTTGTGAACTGAACTCTGAACAAGTGTGTGTAATTATTTTGCTTCCGCTACTTTGAACTTGGGTTGTAATAACTTAATGACTCTGATGTGGTGCCGCTTCGCCGGCAATGAATGACTATGTAACATTCGCTGTGTTTATGTTGAACTATTACGATCTTGGTTTGTTGCGAGTTGGTTTGAAATCCTTCATGATTTTGATTGACTACCGGGATTATATGGGCTCCAGTTTAGAAACTCGATTGCTCGGCGATCGTTTCTGCACTTGAACTCTTATAATTTGGTCGGTTCTGTGACAAAATCCACTCGGCATGCCGACACTGCCGAATAAATTTAGCCTCGATAAGTTTGGTTATTTCGGCCTTAATATCAGGAAGAATATTAGGATTACATCGGCGAGCTAGCTGTGGCCGAAATCCAGACTTGATGGGTAACCGATGTTCAACAATCGATCGATCTAAACCAGGCATCTCAGTATAATCCCAAGCAAAGCAATCTTTATATTCCTTTAACAAATCAGTTAACTGCTGCTTACACCCAGAATTTAACTTAGCACTAATAAAAGTAGGTCTAGGCTTATCACCACTACCTATATCTACCTCTACCAAATCATCGGCTGACGTGAATCCCTGGCCTAATTTTCCATCATCGGCGAACCTATCCATTAAAACTCCTCATCGGAATCGACTGCTTGGATCAGTGGAATTTCATAATCGGCAACTTTGAGGAAATCCTTCTCCCAAATTTCTCCCGAGATACACCTGGTCCTTTCATAAGTGTCCGCCTCTGCCGATGCAATGACATAAGAAGACTCTCCCGGGACAATCTCGATCTTATCGCCTACCCACTGAACCTAGCATTGATGCATTGTTGATGGGATACAACAATTGGCATGGATCCAGTCTCTCCCCAGTAGCAGATTGTAGGCACCTTTTCCACTGATCACAAAGAATGTTGTCGGCAAGGTTTTGTTGCCGATGGTCAACTCGACGCATATTGCCCCCTTAACCGGAGACACATTTCCTTCAAAGTCTTTCAGCATCATATCGGTCTTGGTCAAATCTTGATATCCTTTTCCAAGCTTTCGATAGACTACATACAGCATGATGTTGATAGCAGCTCCACCATCAATTAATATCTTGGTCATTGGCTGACCATCAACTCTTCCTTTGACAAACAGAGCTTTAAGATGCTGCCTTTCATTGTCGGCAGGCTTTTCAAAGATAGACATCATCGGATCCAGAGCCAGCTGAGCTATCTGGTCGGAAAACCCCAGCTCCTCATCATCACTGGATGGCGCAAGGAACCCCATCGGCAACATAAATACCATGTTAACATCTGCCGATGGCTCTTTCCCCTTAGGATCCGGTTGTTGCTGATCCCCAGACTGGCCAGAGTTCTCGCCCTTACTTAGCTCTTCTCATCTTTCGCGATGCAGCCTCCTTTTCTGTGTCCTAGTCAACCCCTGTGGACACCATGGAGGAAGTTGTGGCTGCCTTGCCGATGGGCGACGACTTTTCCTTGACTCCATCCGATAAGTATTAGCGTCCCTGCAAAATATGAACTCATCGGGAACTCGTGCATTGGCCATCTCCTCAAGTTCTTCTTGGTTCCTAGGAAAATATTCAACACGATCACCAAGCCTATCGTGTACACTGAGTCTGCCCCCAGCCGATTATGCACTGAAGTTATCTCCCTAATCGGCCCATCAAATCGGCGGTCATTGTTCTGATATTGCCGATCCGATTTGTCATACCGATCATAACCATTGCATTCAGGGCAGTCTCTGACAGTGGGTGATTTAATGTTCTGCTCCCAGCAATGGATAAAGAACGGGCAGTTCCAATGATCCTTGTGCCGATTCCACTCCTGTCGGCGTCTTTCTTCTTCCCGACGATAATCTTCTTGCTCGCGCCGATACCAATCCTCACGTTGCTGCCAAGTCTCCCGAGGCCTTCTATGAGTTATCACAATACCAGATCGGGGAGGCCTTCCCGAGTTAGTTCCCTCTTGGATCAAGCCTTTTCCTTTGGCATCGGCAGCAGTGATCTGATGCTGAGGATCCACCAATGCATTCTTTTCAGCTGCTTCCGACGTGAAGACCTTGGTCTTTCCCTTAGCATCCAACATATTTGTTGGGAAAGGATGTTGATCGATTTTCATCGGCTTCTAAGCTTTGGAATTATCAAACTTGATTCTCCCAGATTCTATAGCCGATTGCAGCTATTGCCTAAAAACCTTGCACTCATTGGTGCTGTGAGAGGTTGCATTGTGCCACTTGCAGTATTTCATCTTCTTTAATTCTTTGGCCGATGGAATAACATGATTAGGCGACAATTTGATTTGCCCTTCCTAAAGCAGAAAGTCAAATATCCTATCGGCTTTAGTAATGTCAAATGCAAACTTTTCTGGCTCATTATGCCCAAAAGGGCAAGACATCGGCTTTTTGTTCTTCACCCACTCTGCTAAGCCGATGACTGGCTCCTCATCAGAATCCGAGCTCGCTGTCTCATCGACAAACGATACCTTTTTGTTCCATGCTCTCTTGGGTTCAAAAGGCTTAATATCTTGGTCAGAAATCCTTTGCACCAAGTGACTCAGACTTTCGAACTCTTGAGAAGCGTACTTGTCTCTGATATGTGGCAGCAGTCTCTGAAAAGCTAAATCGGCAAGCTGCCGATCATCCAGAACCAAACTATAGCATTTATTCTTGACTTCCCGCAACCTCTGCACAAAGCTTTCAACTGATTCATCATTGCGCTGCTTCAACCTGACTAAATCAGTAATTTTCTTCTCATGAACTCCAGAGAAGAAGTACTTGTGGAACTGCTTTTCTAGATCGGCCCAAGTAACCACTGAATTGGGAGGTAACGATATGAACCAAGTGAATGCCGATCCAGACAAGGATGACGAGAACAATCGAACCCTTAACTCGTCTCTGTTCGTAGCTTCCCCACATTGGATGATGAACCTATTGACATGCTCCATAGTCGATGTATCATCCTGTCCAGAAAATTTAGTAAAATCCGATACCTTGTACCGATTTGGAAGAGGGATTAGATCATATGCAGGAGGATACGATGTCCGATAAGAGTAAGTGTTGACTTTGGGCTTTATCCCAAATTGGTCTCTCATTACTTCAGCTATCTTGTCGGCCCAGTAGGCATCGGCATCTTGTCGATGAGGCGGTTGCGGATCTGGCACCTGCGGATATGCTTCCATGTGTCTCTGCGGTGCACGATCTGCATGGAACATTGGGTTAATCATTTGACCACCAATCTGCTGACCACCAATATGTTGGCCACCAATCTGCTGGCCAAGATTCATCGGCTGGTTGGCCAACCCTTGATTCTGAAACCCAGGATGGATTTGGCCTTGCTGTAACCCTGGAGCCTGATGATTAAGTTGAGACATTTGTGGAAACACCAACTGCCCGGTCCATCCACTGTTAGGATTCATCGGCATAGGCACTGCCGATGACTGGTAATTGGGCATCATCATTGAGTTGACATACCCTGGTTGTGTCATAAACCTCTGCTGCATCAACATCGAATCTGCCGATGCGTTAGGCATTTGGAACGTTGGAGCTTGAGAATTCCCAGTGTAAGGCCTTGCAGTAGTAGTCGTAGTATACTGGGGACTCTGATTCATCGGTGGATTTGGAGGTGCCGATGTCATAGGAGCCTTGCCCGTCATGTCAGCCGTCTGAGATGTCCTAGGAGTCTTTATCATCATCTCTGGGGCATACCATAACCCGACCAATTGGGGGAATAGATCCTGACATTGCCGATGCCAATATATCTGTAGCAAGCTTGATCTGCCCTTCTGATGTTGATGGATTGGTCGTCATTGATATAGATGGCACGCCAGTGACTCCTGCTGTGCTTGGAGGAGAAGTTACTTCTGTACCCGCAACGGCTGTAGAAGCCGATGGAGCTGTAACGACTGGTGATCCCGGCTGGTGATAGACAGGGCCCACATAATTTGGTGGCAACTGTCCTTCTTTGAACGTTCTAGCCACGACATTGAAAACCGTATTGGACAGCACACCCGCTTGATTGATCAAGGCACGGTTGATAGCATTGTCGACCATGTCTTTGAAGTTTTCCAGGATTGGCTTCAAAAGTAACCTGCCGAGGTGCCGGCAATGCTTCCTTCTGGATCACCTCGCCACTCCTGTTGATGCTGAAGGATTTCAAACATTGCTGCTTGTAGTCCTCCATAGCTTTTGCAATAGCTTGCTTCTTCTCATCTCTGAGATTGGCTTCCGTCACAGGGATAACGTTCTCCAAGTCGAAATCGGTATTCGACATGTTGATCTTGATCTTGAATTCATCCCACTGGGCATGCCAAAAGATGTGTTGATGCAAAACTGATCTGCAAACACAAGGGGCTAATACCCGATTCAAACATTAAGGCGTGCCAGCCGATTTGACCTTACAATCAACAAAGGTGGTAACTCGACCACTTTGGTCCCGACAACAGTGATGCGCCCGGATGTCACGGCCAATAGGTGATCACACGGAACTTGAGAACATGCCGAACTTAAGTCGACAAATTCCTAAGAACTCGCAGTAAAAAGAAAATATGACGAAGTCGTCGAAAAAGTAGATGCTGGACTATGAGTAAAAACTTGTGTTTGATTGATTGATAGATTGTTCATTACAAGGTTCTAGGGTCTACATTTATACCCTGCTCAAAGAGCTACAATCAGACACGACTAGGACTCAAATTTCAAATTAAACGGAATCCATATACAAAACGAATTTAAATAACTAAGGAAAACATAAAACTATCCCCTTGTAACCGACCGGGACACCGCCACAGATCAATCGGCAATCTCCACGCTTTCCTTCAGAGTCATCGGCAGACCTCCTATTATGGCCATCGGCAAACACTCATACTGATCATCGGCAAGAACACGTCACCACCTCTGGACTTAGTCACATTCAATCGTCTCTTCATCGGCAACCACCCTCATCGTCAACTTCTCTGCAGACTAGTTACCGTTGCTCCATCTGCCGATCTATACCCTACTGATCCCCGGGTACATGTCTAAAAACGGTGTCAACACAATTGTAATAAGAATAATAACCAGCAATAATTAACAAGATAATAATTAAAAATAAACATGGCATAAACAGGTGATCAACTATTCCATAAGAATCCCTTGGCCACCCGTAACCGTGGGCACGGCTAGTATACCAGTTTATTACACTCTGCGCAGAGGTGTACACTTTACCTGTGAGTCATAATTTCCAAATGCTTGGGTTTATAACTCCTAAACACTTGTAAACCATATAAAG
The DNA here is from genome assembly GCF_000003195.3 of Sorghum bicolor. Taxonomy (NCBI): domain Eukaryota; kingdom Viridiplantae; phylum Streptophyta; class Magnoliopsida; order Poales; family Poaceae; genus Sorghum; species Sorghum bicolor. The sequence goes on along the minus strand of NC_012876.2, from coordinate 39,572,732 downwards.
CTATTTAAATGTTCTTCTAACAAGCTAGGGCCGTAAGGTTTCCGTGGCAACCAAATATTGGAACCCCCTTGCCTGATGGCACATTCCATCACGGCTATACACATGAGATTAGAGGCTGTCCAATACCCATCTCGGCACGCCCCTTTCGCGCCATAAAGGTAACCACTAACAAGCTAGAAGAGGTCTTACAAACAACTAAAGCCAGAGCCATATAGCCCCCACAGCTGTACTGGAAATCCCGGATGATCACTTACAGAATAAGTGCTTATGGAGAGAAACTAGAGTCACAAAACCCCAAACTCTAGCCCCCTTGAACAATAAGTAAAACAACATTAAATATGATGGCATAACCATTAGTCAAACTACAAGATCATCGTTTATTAAGCGCTAGCATAAGCTACCCAAATGCTCAACCCATAGGTGTCAAGGGATCAAGATATCAAAACTTATGAATCATCACTATGGTTAACAAGGAGGACACATGCACATGAATATAGTGGTTATTAGTGAATAGGTAACAAGGAAATCCCATGCTATACTTGCCTTCTTTGTAGTATTCCTGCTGGTCCTGCTGATATGGATCACAATAATACTCTGAATCACCACCAAATTGCTCACCGTCTATTATCGATCATCAAACAACGCCAAGCAATCAACTGGCAAACATACACGAAGCAAACAAAGTCTATAACTAGAACAATAAACCAAACAGTAGCAAATGAACATGAAAAGCATAATAAAATACTCTACTTATGGCTATGATCATAGAAAAGTTTAATTCAATAAAATCGGATTTAAAACGATGAAGTTATAGCTTTTCTACGCTCTCTAGTAATTAAATATTAATTTAGATATGAGCTCGAAATTAAAAAAAACTGGAAACACTAAACCATGGCACTACTGCGTAGATCTCATCGATACGAATCCTACGCAATTTGAACGACTTGATTTGGACTTAAAATGAGCAAGTTATTAGCATTTGAGTTGAGTGGCAATTCTTTAAACAACCTGAACAGTTTTCGGTTTAAAACTAATAAAACAAATGCTGAAATCTCATTAGGCTATGGACTGCGGGTTCAAAAAGTAGGAAGCTTAGGGTGTCTTAATCAAAATCGCCAAGGGGTACCGCTTGCTCTCAGCCGTTGGATTTAAAATGGACAGTGGAGATTAGAAGGCAGGTATCAGGAGGGGCTTCCCAGCACACAGTAACTCCGGCGACGAGCTCCATTGCCGGCGTCGAGGTGCTGGCCGGACTTCGCTGTTTGCGCTCTACAGTCCGCCAAATGACATGGAATCTTCACAGGAAGAAAGAGGAGAACAAGGGGGTTTCACCTAGGTATGTTGCGGGGTCTGGAACGGCTCACGGGGTCGAGCTGAGTTAAGGCACGAGAAGAGGGGAAAAAAGGAGGAAAAGGTCCAAATATGCTCGGGATGGCAATTGGATTCCTTTAGGCCTCTTACCGACGCTTGCGGAATACCGAGAAGTTCCAAACCGCGAACACCCCGACAGCTCGACGGGATTTGCACAGCGACGGTGGCGCTGCGTCGCGAGGGGGTTAGGGCTCGGCTAGCGCGTCAAATCAGAAAAGCGAGGCGGTGCATAGGGCAATGGACTATATAGGGTTCAGTCGGGAGGTTAATTCGAGCGCGGTGCTTGCATCCAACTCGGGTTATGCCTTGAGTTTGGTTCGTAAACGAGCAGGGGAGGAATGAAGCCTGCGGCTGTTCCTTCCAAGGCCGGCTTCTGGTGATTTGCTGGGCCACTTGCCACAGCTGCTGCTGGTTACTGCACCAGAAGAAAAGAGGAGGAAGGAACTGGGCCTCTCGGCCAACTCAGGCAGGGGAGGGTTTTCTTTATTTTCTTTTCCTCTCTCCTTTTATTTTATTTTCTGTTTCATGTTATCTTCTCTATTCTTTATTGTTTTCTCTCTTCACTTTTGCTAACTGTTTTCAAATATAATTGCAGCTGAAACTGAACTACAGCTAGGTCTCTAAGGTCAGCAGTAGCACAATACTCGTTTTTTTTATTGAAGGCATGTAGACATTATCACTACTAATTACCAACTCAAGACCAGCTTAAGCTAAAATAATATAATAGCTGCCATGTGCAGTACTTGTCCAAGGTAATTCTCGGGCTTGCTCTTTCCTGATCCGGTAGACTGCTTCTGTGGTCTTACTTCTTGGAGGTATATGTTGCAATTGATGGAGGAGATCTAATAGATATAATTGTTCTATGTATAGCATCTGTACTGCATCTGCAGATACAAGCCAATGACATTACAGATTGAATCCTGACATGAATTTAGACCGAAGCAGATCCTTCAGCTCTGGTTCACAGTTAGTATATTTGTTGAGTTAACCTCTGTATTGCCATGCCTAATAATTTGGTAAGACAAGCTAAAATTGTTGGGTCTATCATAATAATAATTAAATTATTTGTTCAACAGATGATTCACATTTTGCCAAAATTGATGTAAACCGAGTTCACTATTAGGACTTGAGTTCACTATTAGGACTTGGCAAAACAAAGTTATATATTTCCTTTAATTTTGTGTTGTATATATATAACTATTTTTCTTCTAATGGGTGGCCTGTGTTTATTTTTTGCAAACACCAGTAGCGGATATGCTATTTTAAATCAGGTGTAGATGTATGGTAAATCGTAAATGTAAATTGCATTGAACTACAATTATTTTCACTATAGTGAGGCATATATTGACGTGACCCTAAATGTCTGCGTGTTTCCAGCGGGTCTATTGCAATGATCTTTGAGCAGCATCTACCATTATGTAATAACCCTTCCTACCATGTGAGGCTCTTTTCCTTGTAATTCCACTTCTCAGTTTACAGTTGGCAAGAGATCAAGCATTCGGCTTGACCGACCCCCTAGGTATACATATATTTAGGCAATTATGCTTCCTTTCTTCTCAAAATATTTGAGACATTGATGTGATTCTAGGACCAATGATTCAGACCATAAAAGACGGATACTCTGTAGATATAACTTGCTGGTGGCCTGGTGCAGCTGCAAATAAACATGTACAATTTCTTCCGTTTCAACTTTCAATCAATTGCACAACTGAATCGCCTTTCAGAAGCATAGTGAATATATTGGTGACATAGTGAAACGCCAAATTAAAAAATAAAATAAAATATATTGGAAAAAATAGAACACACTCTGCTTCAAGTATGGTGATCCAGTAACGTACATTAGAAAGATGGTGAAGATTTGGGAGCAAAGTAATGCTAAAAGAGTACTGAGCCGTGGGCTGATGAAATCTAGAACTTTTTAATAGGCCATGTGATGAAAAAGAAGTTTTTTCTTCCTTGTGGTGAAGGTACTGGCCTTGTACATCCTTCGGTGTTTTTAATTGAAATTTATGTAACTTTGTCTTTCCAGCTTAATTCTTCACTTCTTTAGTGCAGTTCATGGTTTAGTTCTGCTATACTTCAGTTTTTGTTGAAGTCAAGAAGCATGATTGACTCATGGCAAAAGGATATATAAGAAAACAACTAATTTAATAATATTTATTGTATTTATATAGAACTCAGATCCATAGTTTCTATATATAGAACTCAGATCCATAGTTTCTATTATTTTTTGTTTAAAATTGGTGATGTAACAATACTGTAGAAATGAAAAGGGTGATGGCATCAGTGATGTAACAATATTGAATCTTATATATTTCATTTTATTATAAATTATTCTAAACTATAGAAACACAATTGTCATTTGGTTAGTTTTTTTTCTCCAATACATAGGGGAGCTGCTTATTATTTCACTGAACTCGACGCCATGTCCAACTGCCGTCCAAACCGCCGTGGAGCCCTCTCTGACCTAGCCATCGTTCGACCGTGTGAGATCGGTCCTTGTGATCAGGGATGACCACCGTTGCCACCGTATGAGCACTGCCGCTGCCGTACACAACCGCAAAGCTGTCAGATCGGACGAGCTCGCTAAACCGCCATCGTTGTGCCGCTGCCGGACGCGAAGCAACTATTGGTGCTGCCGTGACATGACGCCATGCACAACTATCTACTACGATAAGAATGGAATTCTTAGCGGACATTTTGAAGAGTCGTGCAAATGAATGTTTTGACAGCTTCCTACAAGATCTTCAAGACATAATTAAGGACTTAGTCAGAATGTAACTTAGATGGTTCATACGAGAAATAACTTTACTACGTATTCTTATGTAAAAGTGTTTTCAGATTATATACATGCTTGAATACACATCTATAAAATTTAAATACACATCTTCAAGTCATAAAGTTTTCATTTATATCTCTAAGATAAAACCGTAGCGTTAGCACGGGCATTATACTAGTCACTACTAATTACCAACTCAAGACCAGCTTAAGCTAAAATAAAATAATAGCTAACAAAACATATGAGCTAAAAACATAACGGGAAGTATACAAAAAGAAAATATCCACCAGCATGTATGCAACACCAAAAGAAAAAAAACTTTATGATGTATTTTGATTGAACAAAAATATTGACCTATGTTGGGCATTCTTAACGTCGTTACCAAAAGTAGACTTAGTTTTGTAATTCTGATAACGGCGCCAAAAATGACAAACCTATCCCTCATGCCACTTAAGCCAAGTTGTCATCCCCAGCATGACATGAGAGACGCGGTATTGAAATATGCAATTGCTCTTCTGAATGAATAATAAATGAGATCTGCAAGCGCACAGATTAATACTGATGTAGCATTTTAACTGGAAAGTATTCCAGGTATCGTTATTTATATTTTTACCACTGGGAAGGGATTGCTAATCATAATCATCAATGTTGATTATGGAATGAAATATGGAATTGAGTATCTATCATTGCTAGTGTAATAGAGAGCATTTATCTATCTCTTTTATACAGGGATAAATGTCACATAAAATATAGATAAAGTATGAATGATGACAAAGATAATTAATCTGATCAGCATAACTAGCCACATATAATAATGATAAGCACCTCAATAGATATTCTAGCAAGTCATTAGCATGGAATTAGGATGAACTACAAGAATATTTTCTAAGTTATTCTTAACTATAAAGTCTAGCATATCATAGTTAGTGCAATTATACTTGGCAATCATTGCGAGACAGGACTACGCCCATGCATAGTGATATTATCAAGGAAAATAAGAAACATAGCAATCACTCCCCTGTAATAATGTTGCTCTGCCTGCCCTATACACGAGAGGGGGACTATATAAGAATCAATGGAGCTGTCACCACCACGAACTACCCCGCGATCCGGCATATAGGGTACAATCGCAGATAAATATGGTATAGGCACCACGCCTATACAATACTTATCATTTATCGACTGTACATATGGATAAACGCTATACGATCCTAAACATATATATAATTCCAATCTAACTAAGCCAAGCATATAACTATGATAAACTAAGAACGATATAATTACAAATATAAACAAGTAGAGCAAAGTTATAATCAATATATTGAAGTAGAACAAAGTCATATTCATAATATTGAAGAACAATGATGAACAAATGAAGACCAGTAGAGGAATTACCAAGAATCCTCTTGTTAGATCCGGAAACCAATCGAAGATTGACTCCTTCTAGTTCTAATCCTATGTAGCTATGCTAAACTAGAGATCTAGTTGATGTGGTGGCTCTAGGGCTTGATCAGAGACTTCTTCTCCCGAGATGAAAGAATGAATTAGGGTTTCAGAGGTCCTCTCCTTCAGGGGCTAGGGGGCCTGCTTATATAGTCCTTCCAAATGAATATGGACCATCGGATCAAACCGACCTTAATCGCACAGTTTTCCTTAATCTCTTAGGTCGGTGGAGCATGATCCGCGAGGTGGAGCCTGATTGGCTCTCAGGCTAGGGTGGGCGCCCAAGGGCGGAGGGCGGGCGCCCTGTCCCCGAGTCCGCTCGGCCTCCCCTGCTCGTTTCCTCGTGGCTTCTAGACTATTCTAGATGTTGGATAATTGCGGTGCACGTTATATCTCTATGTAAACCCGACGTGTAGGCTTTCCTCCATAATTACTAGATAACCCTCTGCAGAAATAGACAAACACGAAAACTCGTGGAATTCTGTCAGATAAAACCCTAAGTCTGGGTGTCGGTTGCATTTGGATCCTTTTCTTTGTTTATTTGTTGATTATATTTGATACTTAAGGACCGTCAACAAACTCCCCCAAGCTTACCTCTTGCTCGTCCCTGAGCAAGGATAATCTTAGTGATGGATCAGAAGTTGCGTAATGCCTTTGAGTTTTGATGGTACACATGCTTTCAAATAAGGTCTCATCTCTGAGTTAGAGTAAACTATGAAGACTTAAAACTTACTCATTTTACCTTTCACCATGGGACTTGTAACCATCACTTCTATCTTGAGCAGTTAAAAGATAGAACGGTCTAGTCAAGCGCCATGTCTCTTATTCTTGATCAGCTATAGCTCTGGAGTTTTTGTAGATTTTCAAATAAAACTCAGAGATTCCTTGTATGACTCTCTCAGATCTCTCTTTTGTGGTATTTCTGGATCCTTACCAAGGCAGTGATGGTATATGCCTTCTCTCAAAGTATGTAGTATTTGTGGTATGAAGCATAGTGACCTTGCCTTCTCTCTCACCCTACTTTAATAAGGCTTTTGATATCTGGAGCTCATTGGTGGGAGATAAAGTATACATACTTACAAGACATTTATTGCATAGTCAAACCATGGATCCACATAAACATGTCAATAATTCAAATCAAGATGTGCATGTGTGGCGAATGAATGGTGTATGGTGATGATGGTGATAACAATGGTGAAAGTCTAATTCTACTTTTTCTCTTTTGAGGGGATACATACCTTTCTTGCTCTTTTGAAACTATTTGAGGAGAATGAGATGCTCTACATTTTCTTTTTCTTTCCTCTCAGGTGGGTATTGCACCCCTAATTCTACTGTCAGACACTTGTCCATTTTCACCTCTCGTCTCACTTTTTATTTTCTTTCGAGGTTCTAGGCACTTGCCCCTTTTTATTTCCTCATATCCTTTCCTTTTTCTCTCTTTTGTTAGAGCACTCATATCCTGAAATAATATAGCAAGTGGTAGTAACCAAGATAACTCGAGCATTTAATTCACGGGGAAAAACAGAAATGTTTTTGGCTATTCTCTCTCGGATTAGGAGTAGAATACTTTTGGGTGGCTCTGGAGATGGAAATGAGTGGATATATGTGGATGCGTACTTCCGGAGTAGAAGCAGCATGTGTGAGTGAACGTGCAAGTGAATCTTGATTTAACCACATGACAAGCTCCTAAGGGTCTACACAGCTTGACCACACTCAATGCTCAGAAGCAGTAAAAAGTAAATGTGTGGCTCAAAGTCTAGCAAGCATGTATATATAGCTGTGGTAGGAATTTAAACTTTCATCATATAGGAACTCATCATGTGATATTTTAAAGATTTTCAAAGATAAAATTCTCCAGATTTCTAGCATCTCTATGAAAAGATAAACAGCAGCTCAACCTTCCCATATCATATCCGTTAACAAATTAGACTTCAGATCAAGTTCTCTTCCCACAAGTTCAGGTTTAGAGCAAGCTTTAAATTATAACAGTTATGTCTAAACTTGAGAGAGAACTTCAAATTTGAAAATTAGGCAGAGCAACTATTCATCATATCCATGCTAGAGTTTTATTACGATTTAGTTTAGCATAGCAACTTTATTTATTTATTAAGCACAAAATGTAGATAGAAATACTTAGCGGGATAAATGTAGATAGAAATATGTATATATATATAAGCACAAAAAGTGGGGGTATTTCATGGTTATGTAAAATATGTAGATAGAAATACTTAGCACAAAAAGTATATATATATATAAGCACAAAATCTTTATTTGGGTTTTTCATGGTTATGTATATATATATATATATTTATTATTTTTTCTATTTTAATATAGTATAAGTATAAATGTAGATAGAAATACTTAGCGGGATAAATGGAGGTGCTCTCCCCCAAGCTAGATTTTGACGTAATTTCTTTGGAAAAAGTCTACATAACCCCCCAAACAATTAAGGGTGGACTACTTCACCCCCCGAACTATAAAACCGGATATTCTACCCCGTGAACTTTCAAAACCGCTCAAATAACCCTGGTTTTGGATGGTGGTTTTGTCTCTTTCTTTTTTATTTATTTCTGCTAAATCTTTGAAAAATCATAATAAATTATAGAAAAATCATAAAATGAAAATTTCAATTTTGTTGGACTTCTGATGAGTAGATCTACACAGTGAATATATAATATGATATACTTTAGTATAAAGTTTTTGTTGTAGCTTTAAATCTATATTTTTCTGTAATTAAATCGAATAATTGATATATGCAGTTCCTATGATCCAATTGTGGTGAAATTTTTATGGTGAGCTCATTATTGTATGCTTGAACTATGGTAAAAGTTTCGTACCTAGTGGATCATGTATAACTTAGTTATCAATTTATTTAGTTTTATTCTCGTTAAATTTATGCTTTATCTATAACAAAGTTATACGTGATCCAATGAGTATGAAATTTTTACCATAGTTCAAGAATATAATAGTGAGCCCACCATAAAAATTTTACCACAATTGGACCACAGAAACTGCATATATGAATTATTCAAATTAATTACAGAAAAACATAGATTTAAAGGTACAACAAAAACTTTATACTAAAGTAAACCGTATTATATATTCACTGTGCAAATCAACTCATCAGGAGTCCAACAAAATTAAAATTTTCATTTTATGATTCTTTTTATGATTTATTATGATTTTTCAAAGATTTAGCAAAAATAAATAAAAAAGAAAAAGACAAAACCACCCACCAAAACCACTCGAGGGGGTTATTTGACCGGTTTTGAAAGTTCAGGGGGTAGAATATCCAGTTTAATAGTTCGGGGGGTTATGTAGTCCACCCTAGATAGATTGGGGGTTTATGTAGACTTTTTCCTAATTTCTTCTGATGTAGCTAGCAGGTGGTGGAGGTATATTTGAAAGTCGGCAGCACCCTGACAATGATTAGAATGTCCTCCATCTAATTGTCCTCTTGATCCTTGAATTATATGGAGCTCAAATAGACAACAAAGCTTTGTGGAACTGATTAGGTGTTAGCATAAATATCTAGCCCTTTATCATGTTGAGCCTCTTCAAGAAATGCTACTTTCTTTGGTAGAATCACAATTTTATTTTTATATTTTTATAGAGGAGAAGAATATTTTTATTTTATTATTTTTTTATGCCACCACAGTGAATGTACTTATGAGTTTTATGCCCCTTGTATACTCACATAGGGCTTACTGGTTTTAACATTTTTCTTATTAGGATAGTATAAACATAATTAACTAAGCAAACTATTTTAAATAAATGAAAGGAAAAGGATAACTACCAAGTCTACCTCTTGGCAAGGCGTTCGGTGTTTTTAAGTACTCTGAACGGGACTCTCTGTTTTCTCAATTTTCCTGGGATTCACTGGATGGAGTAGTCAGTGGTTCCGGCGGCGCCTCCTCTTCTCTCTCCACACCTGACTCGGTGCTACAGTCTCCTCAGGACAATTCTGTTCAAGCTATATGTCTTCAGACCTTACCACTTCTCCTTCGTAGTCTGCCCATCCGTCCTTGATGATTTGCCTCCTCTGGTTGTGGTTGCGTCGTCTTCTTCTTGATCTGACCTGCTTAGAGTCTTCAACTATATAGTTAGGGTCAGTAAAATAGCGGCGTACCTTCTCTGAGGGGAAGTGCATGTGGACTTCTCCAGTTCCAATGTAGATGATTGCTTTAACAGTGCTGAGGAAAGGTCTCCCAAGGATGATGGGTGGATCGTACTCATCTTCTCCCATGTCAATAACCTAAAAATCTATATGGATAAAATGATCGTCTATTTTGATAGGGACATCAGTTACTATACCTTCAACCTTTTGGAATGTTGGATCTCCCATCTGAAGCTGAATGTATGTCGGTTTTAGGGGCATGGTTCCGAACAGGAGCCGATAGGTGACTGCGGCCATTATGTTGACGTCTGATCCGGTGTCGCAAAGCGTCTTGTAGAAGTTGTACCCATTAATGGAGCACTGGATGCTTGGCATACCTGGGTCGTCCTTCTTGGTCAGGAACGGTGACTTAAGTCGACGGTCTTGACCTCCTTGAACTGCAGTGACCATCTTAGCTGACTCGGTCCACACTTGCTTGTTCCTGTTCCTCCTGTTGGTCCTCTTCCTTGGTTCATGTCGGGATTGCTCTAGGATTTGTGTAGTATTATTCTTGAAGGAAAACGTCTTCTTCCTTCCCTTGATGTAGAAACTGATCTTGGCAGTACTAGCGTAGATGACAGCTCCTAAGGTGTTCAGGAATGGCCTCCCTAAGATGACGGGTGCCCTCTCAGCATGAACAAAGCCTGCTGGGGCGTACAAGGTACCAACTCGGACGCAGAGGTTCTTCAATATTCTCTTTGGGAAACTTAGCGTCTGATCTGCAAGCTGCAAACACATGGTTGTTTCTAATAAAGGATGTGTAAAGAATTTTTCATAGAATACCCTGGGCATAATGTTGACACTAGAGCCAAAGTCGCAGAGTGCTTCTGGGAAGTCCACCATGCCGATGGAGATCGGGATGACGGGGCGTCCTGGATCGCCTCTCTTGACCGGTAGAAGGTCAGTAGTAACTTCCACAGCGGGGTTACTCTAGTAGTTACCTGTATCAAACATGTCTACAAGATTTGCAGATTCTAATCCTTCCGGTTGTGATGGTATACCGGGGTTAGTAGCAAAACAGCAGCAGCTATTTGATTTAACTGAGATTCAATCATTTTATTAAAGCTAATTTGATTCTTGATGGCACTAGAGAAATTATCCATAATATTATTTATATTTTCCAACATTTTATCATTAGATGCCAATTTCTTGGATAGGTTATCCATTAGCTTTCCTTGATTAGACACTAATTCTCTCAGAGATGGAAAATTATTATTATTATTGTAAAAATTGTTACCTTGATAATTACCTGAGTAGTTAGGCCTTTGTTGATTCCAAACTTGATTTTGTTGAGGACGGTTGTAGTAGTTGTTGTTGTTATTGTTGTTGATGTAGTTCATGTCCTCAAGCATCTCAGGGCAGTGATTGCCTAAGTGTCTAGTATCTCCACACTCCTCACAAGTCATGTGAGAGTCGTAGACGTGCATAACTTCCTTCTTATCTCCAGCTTTATCATCGAGCTTCTTCATGAGAAGGTCTAGCTTGGCAGACAGCATGTGTACCTCCTTGAGCTGGTGCATACCTCCACCTCTCTTGCGTGTCTAGGTCCTTTCTTCATTCTAGCCTTGGTTGGACGCCATCTTCAACAGAAGAGCTGTGGCTTGTGGTATGGTGAGTGATAAGAATGCTCCTCCAGCTGCAGCATCCGTGGTCTCACGGGTGTTGGGTATTTTAAACGCAAACAGAAAAATCCGCAAGCTCACGGATACCGATGTAGCTTTCACCCGGGAGTATTCCAGAGTATCGATTTTCCATAGAGAACATGAGTGTACTAATTAAGATCCAAAATCGCCCAAGGATAACTATATAATTATTTTTGGTGGGAAGAGAGGAAGTTTCCTGAGAGTTCTCTAATTGATCTAAGAATCAAGAATTACTTCAAGATTATCTATTTCGGGACATCAGAACACTAACCACAGAAAGAGATGAGAAGGGGGCTAGGAAGCTCCGACTACGGTCCTACAAACACCGATCCGAACGAGGTGGAATACGTCGACCGTTAGGGCTGTCACTACCCTAAGGTTACCACAACAATCCGCAGGATTGGGTGCAAGACTAAACACCACGTCTAATCTATTAATTACTACTCTAGCGTTATAAAGACTAGAGCACTTGATGCAAGCGGGAATCCAATAAATAACTTGAATGTAAATAAAAGTAATTAGAGAACTCAGGAATTATGAATTGAAGAACCTGGAGAATGATGAAGAACGAACCAGTTGCTGCAAAAGTACAATGTTGAGGAAGATCCGACAGATCTGGCTCCTCCTCCGCTCTCCTCTTCTCTCTCCCTATTTTCTAGATTACAACTAGAACTAACTAGAACTAGAACTAGAGGAACTAGAACTAGAACTAGATGAACTAGAACTAGAACTAGATGAACTAGAGGTAGAACTAGAAGAACTAGAGGGATCCTCTCTACTTGGATGAAGAATTGAAACCCTAACTTTGATTCTGTAGAAGAGGTATGATCTCCAGGGGCCAGGGGGCCTTGCTTATATAGTCTTTTCAGATGAATCTAGGCCGTCGGATCAAACCGACATTAATCGCACGGTTTTCCTTGGTCCCTTAGGTCGGTGGAGCACGATCCGCAAAGTTGAAGCTGATTGGTTACTGTAGCTGGGCGGGCACCCAAGGGACTTGGGCGGGCACCCTGCCCTCGGGCCCGATCGGCCTCCCGTTCGTTCCCGTGGCTTCTGGAGTCTTCTAGATGGTAGAAAATTGCACAGCACATTAATATCTCTATGTAAACCCGACGTGTGGGCCTTTCTTTCATATTTCCGGATAACCCCCTGCAGAAATAGACAAACACCAAAACTCGTGGAATTCTGTGAGATAAAACCCTAAGTCTAGGTGTTGGCTGCATATAAGTCTTTTTCCATGATTAGTTGATGGTTAAATGTGAGCATTAAGGACCGTCAACAAGCTCCCCTAAGCTTAACCTTTGCTCGTCCCTGAGCAAAGATGAACTCAAGAATTTCTGCAGTGGTTTCAATACATGCGTTCAAACAAGATCTCATCTCTGGGTTAGGGTAAACTGTTAAGATTTAAATTTACTTATTTTTCCTTCCACCATGGGGCTTGCAACCATCACTTGTGTCTTGAGTAGTTAAAAGATAGAACGGTCTAGTCAAGCGCCATGTCTCTTGTTCTTCGATTAACTATAGCTCTGGAGTTTTTGCAGATTTTCAAATAAAACTCAGAGATTCCTTGTATGACTCTCTCTAGTCTCTCTTTTGTGGTATTTCTAGATCCTTACCAAGGCAGTGATGGTATATGCCTTCTCTCAAAGTATGTGGTATTTGTGGTATAAGGCATAGTGGCATTGCCTTCTCTCATACCCTACTCTAATAAGGTTTTGATATCTGGAGCTCATAGGTGGGAGACAGCTAATACATACTTACAAGACATTTATTGTATAGTCAAACCATGGATCCAGAAGAACAAGTCAATAAGTCAAATCAAGATGTGCATGTGTGGCGAATGAATGGTGTATGGTGATGATGGTGATAACAATGGTGAAAGTCTAATTCTACTTATGCTCTTTTAAGGGGATACATACCTTCCTTGCTCTTTTGAAACTTTTTGAGGAGAATGAGATGCTCTATATTTTATTTTTCTTTTCTCTCAGGTGGGTATCTTGTACCCCTAATTCTACTGTCGGACACTTGTACATTTTTACCTCTCGTCTCACTTTTTCTTTTCTTCGAGGTTCCGGGCACTTGCCCCTTTTTATTTCCTCGTATCTCTTTTTTTATCAGAGCACTCGTTTCCTGAAATAATATAGCAAGTGGTAGTAACCAAGATAACTTGAGCATTTATTTCATAGGGGAAAAACAGAAATATTTTTGGCTATTCTCTCCCGGATTAGGAGTAGAATATTTTTGGGTGGTTCTGGAGACCGAAATGAGTGGATATATGTGGATGCGTACTTCCAGAGTAGAAGCAGCATGTATGAGTGAACGTGCAAGTGAATCTTGATTTAACCACATGACAAGCTCCTAAGGGTCTACACAGCTTGACCACACTCAATGCTCATAAACAGTAAAAAGTAAATGTGTGGCTCAAAGTTTAACAAGCATGTATATATAGCTGTAGTAGGAATTTAAAGTCTCATCATACAGGAACTCATCATGCAACATTTTAAAGATTTTCAAAGATAAAATTCTCTAGAATTCTAGCATCTATAGGAACAGATAAACAGCAGCTCAACCTTCCCATATCGTATCCGTTAACGACTTAGACTTTAGATCAAGTACTCTCCCCACAAGTTTAGGTTTAGATCAAATCTTAATTAATACCAGTCATGCCTAAACTTGAGAGAAATTTCAGTTTAAGAACTAGCCATGGCAGAGCAATTATACATCATTTCCATGTGAGAGCTTATCATGAGGGTTCATAGCAAACTTTATTTATTTATTTATTTAGCAAACTAAGCAAAGATATAAATATATAAGCACAAAATCTTTATTTGGGTTTTTATGATTATGCATCTTTTTATTATTAGAGTAAAGTATAAACGTGAGTAGAATACTAAGCTGGATAAATAGGGGTGCTCTCCCCCAAGCTGGATTTTGACATAATTCCTTCTAATGTAGCTAGCAGGTGGTGGAGGTGTATTTGAATGTCGGCAGCACCCTGACATCGATTAGGATGTCCTCCGTCTGCTAGTCGTCTTTCATCCTTGAATTCTGTGGAGCTCAAATAGACAACAAAGCTTTGTGGAACTGGTTAAGTGTTAGCATAAGTATCTAGCCTTTATCATGTTGAGCCTCCTCAATAAATGTTACTCTCTTAGTAGGATCATTTATTTTTACAATTTTATTTTTATAGGACAGGAATATATTTATTTCATTTTTATGCCACCACAGTGAATGTACTTATGGGTTTTATGCCATGAGCATAATCACATGAGGCTTACTATTTTTATTTTCTTTTCAAGATGATATGAACCTGATTAACTAAGCAAACCATTTAAAAATAATTGAAAGGGAAAGGATAACTACCAAGTTTACCTCTTGGCAAGGCGTTCGGTGTTTTTAAGTCCTCCGAACGGGACCCTCCGTTTTCTCAGTCGTCCTGGGATTCGCTGGATGGCGTAGTCGGTGGTTCCGGCGGCGCCTGCTCTTCATGTATAAATATCTTCTCTCTACACACCTGACTCGGTGCTACGGTCTCCTCAGGATAGTTCTGTTCAAGTTTTATGTCTTCAGACCTTACAACTTCTTCATAGTCTACCCATCCGTCCTTGATGATTTTGCCTTCTCTGGTTACGGTTGCGTCGTCTTCTTCTTGTCCTGACTTGCTTAGAGTCTTCAACTATATAATTAAGGTCAGTAAAATAGCGGCGTACCTTGTTAGAGGGGAGGTGCATGTGGACTTCTCTGGTTCCAATCTAGATGATTGCTTTAACAGTGCTGAGGAACGGTCTTCCAAGGATGATGGGTGGATCGTGCTCATCTTCTCCCATGTCAATAACCTTCAACCTTTCGGAATGTCTGATCTTCCATCTGGAGCTAAATGTATGTCGGTTTTAGGGGGATGGTTCCGAACAGGAGTTGATAGATGACTGCGGCCATAATGTTGATGCCTGACCCGGTGTCGCAAAGCGTCTTCTGGAAGTTGTATCCATTAATGGAGCACTGGATGCTTGGCATGCCTGGGTCGTCCTTTTTGGTCAGGAACGGTGACTTAAATAGATGATCTTGACCTCCTTGAACTGCAGTGACCATCTTAGCTGACTCGGTCCACACTTGCTTGTTCCTGTTCCTCCTGTTGGTCCTCTTCCTTGGTTCATGTCGGGAATGCTCTGAGATTTGTGTAGTCTTGTTCTTGAAGGAAAACGTCTCCTACCTCCCCTTGATGTAGAAACTGATCTTGGCAGCACTAACATAGATGACAGCTCCCGAGGTGTTCAGGAATGGCCTCCCTAAGATGGGTGCCCTCTCATCAGTACCAGTCTCTATCACCACGAAGTTTGCTGGGGCGTAAAAGGTACCAACTCGGACGCAGAGGTTCTTCAATATTCCCTTTGGGAAACTTAGTGTCTGATCTGCAGGCTGCAAGCACACGGTTGTTTCTAGTAAAGGATGTGTAAAGAATTTTTTCATAGAGTACCTTGGGCATAATGTTGACGCTGGAGCCAAAGTTGCAGAGTGCTTCTAGGAAGTCCACCATGCCGATGGAGATCGGGATGACGGGGCGTCCTGGGTTGTCTCTCTTGATCGGCAGAAGGTCAGTAATTACTTCCACAACAGGGTTACTCCAGTAGTTACGTCCTCAAGCATCTCAAGGCAGTGATTGCCTGAGTGTCCAGTTTCTCCACTGTGTTTGTGCTCGTAGATCTAGGTTCTTCACTTAGTGGAGTCTGGGAGTTGTAAAAGTCCTTCATATTTTGCTCGAAGTGTACCTGCTCATAGAGACAAGGTAGAGATCAAGTGCATGGGCCCTGTTGGTGGAAAACACCAACAGAACCAAAAGTGTATTTGTTCTTCTCTAACCTTAAGCATAGTGAGCAAGACAAAGTTGATGGATAATAAGATCATGAGTGTAGCATTTAAAACATTCGTCACATCAGATCACTCAACCTAATGGAAAGATAATCTATCTATACTTATCTCTTTATATATATATATCTTCCAAAGACTGAGTGTGCAACACTTTAGCTCATATGATTAGGAGTGTGGGATCACAAAGGTGGAAGGACCAAACATGTTGAATCAGTTGGGTTGGTTAATCTGGAGTTATAAATCATACGTGTTTGTCTCTTTTATTCATGTGAACGCCAGAACCAAGGAGAAGCTTTATAAAAGTGATAGTCAAGTACCTTAAGATGTTACCTTACTTGAAGAGTGATGGTACAGTATCACGTTGTGGAAGCTTTCCTTTCTTAGCAGTTGTGCATCGTGTTTGTGGCACCCTCCATGGATCATCTCTTGTGAGCTATGCCTTCCTTGTGTAAATTGTTAACCTTCATGCGTCTCTCTCTTTGTCTCCAATGTGAGTTTATCTCAGGACTTCCCAGGTCGATATTGAAAGTTTTCCTACAGGGGTTAGTCCAACAAAATATCTCATATCTTCTGTAGCATACTATCGGCTCAAAAATCAACCTAGACACCATGTCTAATTTGATTCAGGAGGGCATTTTAACCTAAGCATCATGCTTAATTTAAAATCCTTTGGAAGTAAGAGCATCATTCCTAAACTAAGCACCATGCTTGATTAAGAGATAAATGAAACTATTCCAAACCTAGACATATACTAAAGCAAATAAAGGTAGCATGAGAGCATTTATAGAGATCTACTCAAGTGGAGATAAAGTAGTGTGATTAGTATTTACCAAATTGAGCATGTCTCAAAGGTAGGGACAACCAACATAGCAACATGGCAAAGGATGTTTTTATGTAAAGTACTCCCCCGAGCTTGAATTTTGCAAAATTCAAGTTTGGATGAGTTTAATTCAATGTTGTATGATGATTGGTTGGACATACCTTGTGCTTGTCATTCATCCGATCTTCTTGCTCCAATCCTTGAAAGGTTAGTGACAAGAATACCCGAAGGAATATTTTTACAATTATCCTTATATGCTCAACACACAAGGTAATGTTGCAAATAATTAAAAGCTCATGTTACAATCTGATCAGTGCTTGTTTTAGGACACTAAGCTTGTCCTTGAGAAACCATCAATTTATGTCGCCGAAGTGGTTTCCCCTCCAACGCTGACCTATACCAAGATCAACTCAACGAGATCTACAATATTTAATATAGACATATGCATCGACAACCGCCCTTTTAAAGTTTTTATAAATAGAAAGGATGAGGGGGTTGGAGATATCAAATGTGGTGATGTTGGAAAAACCAATGGATTGGGAAGATGTTGCATATGAGCATGGAGTAAATGAAGTGGCCATGAAATAAATTCCATCCTCATTAATGCTTAGAATGAAATCCATGTGGTATGGTGAAAATGATAAGGTGAGTGTGGTAAAAAAGGAAAAGAAAAAGGATACACGGACGACTTGGTTCAAAACTAGCACAGCTACTGTTCCCCGGCAACGGCGCCAGAAAGCTTGTTGGGTATTTTAAACGCAAACAGAAAAATCCGCAAGCGCACGCATACCGATGTAGCTTTCACCCGGGAGTATTCCAGAGTATCGATTTTCCACAGAGAACGTGAGTGTACTAATTAAGATCCAAAATTGCCCAAGGATAACTATATAATTGTTTTTGGTGGGAAGAGAGGAAGTTTCCTGAGAGTTCTCTAATTGACCTAAGAATCAAGAATTACTTCAAGATTATCTATTTTGGGACATCAGAACACTAACCACAGAAAGAGATGAGAAGGGGGCTAGGAAGCTCCGACTACGGTCCTACAAACACTGATCCGAACGAGGTGGAATACGTCGACCGTTAGGGCTGTCACTACCCTAAGGCTACCACAACAATACGCAGGATTGGGTGCAACTCCAGGTAATCGCAAGACTAAACACCACGTCTAATCTATTAATTACTACTCTAGCGTTATAAAGACTAGAGCACTTGATGCAAGCGGGAATCCAATAAATAACTTGAATGTAAATAAAAGTAATTAGAGAACTCAGGAATTATGAATTGAAGAACCTGGAGAACGATGAAGAACGAACCAGTTGCTGCAAAAGTACAATGTTGAGGAAGATCCGACAGATCCGGCTCCTCCTCCGCTCTCCTCTTCTCTCTCCCTATTTTCTAGATTACAACTAGAACTAACTAGAACTAGAACTAGAGGAACTGGAACTAGAACTAGATGAACTAGAGGTAGAACTAGAAGAACTAGAGGGATCCTCTCTACTTGGATGAAGAATTGAAACCCTAACTTTGATTCTGTAGAAGAGGTATGATCTCCAGGGGCCAGGGGGCCTTGCTTATATAGTCTTTTCAGATGAATCTGGGCCGTCGGATCAAGCCGACATTAATCGCACGGTTTTCCTTGGTCCCTTAGGTCAGTGGAGCACGATCCGCGAAGTTGAAGCTGATTGGTTACTGTAGCTAGGCGGGCACCCAAGGGACTTGGGTGGGCGCCCTGCCCCCGGGCCCGATCGTCCTCCCGTTCGTTCCCGTGGCTTCTGGAGTCTTCTAGATGGTAGAAATTTGCACGGCACGTTAATATCTCTATGTAAACCCGACGTGTGGGCCTTTCTTTCATATTTCCTGATAACCCCCTGCAGAAATAGACAAACACCAAAACTCATGGAATTCTGTCAGATAAAACCCTAAGTCTAGGTGTTGGCTGCATATAAGTCTTTTTCCATGATTAGTTGATGGTTAAATGTGAGCATTAAGGACCGTCAACAATGGGCACTATTGCCGAGCCCATGATAAAACGTCTGTATCAGTAGCCACCTCTCCATTCCATGATGGGGACATTCTAGGATGTAGTCTTGGAAGCGCTCCCATGCTTCTGGAACGGATTCATCATGTTGTTGCTGAAAACATGGAATTTTCCCACAGAGAGCATTGGTCTTGCCCATGGGAAAGAACTTAGCCAGAAAGTTCGTGGAGCAGAGTGCCCACGTAGTATTCTTCTCCTTTGTAGCGTAGAACCACTGCTTCGCTCTGCCTAACAGTGAGAATGGGAAGAGGTGAAGTAGTATAGCATCTCTGGGGACTCCTGACATGGTGAATGTGCTGCAAATCTCCAGGAAGTGTTGGAGATGAGCACTAGCATCTTCGTGCGCCTTTCCATAGAACTGGTTGGCTTGCACCATGTTGATGAGCCCAGGCTTGAGCTCAAAGTTACAGTCGATCTCCACAGTAGGTCCAGTGCGGATGTTGTCCATAGTGGGAGCTGAGTACTCGTGGATCGACTTGTTCGCCATGGCTCCAAACTCAGTCGACAAGTTCTGGATGAAACTTCGGCGATCTTCTGAATTGGACGAAGGTTTGTGCTGAAGTGTTGACGATGTCTTCTTGAGCTTGGCTCTTGTTTTTCTGAATAATGCTTCGGGACCGTCAACAAAATTTCCTAGAAGCTGTCTTCTATTTATACATTACCCTGCATAAAAAAATCAAAATAGAAAAATACAGGGGTAGAACTGTATGAGAGAATTGATAATCTCGATCCTATTAGTGATGCGAATGATGACTCCAAATTTGGTATTCATTCCTTATTAGTAATCAACCTTCCCCGGCAACGGCGTCAAAAATGCTTGTTGGACATTCTTAACGTCATTACCAAAAGTAGACTTAGTTTTCTAATTCTGATAACGGCGCCAAAAATGCTAAACCTATCCCTCATGCCACTTAAGCCAAGTTGTCATCCCAGCATGATATGAGAGACGCGGTATTGAAATATGCAATTGCTCTTCAGAATGAATAATAAATGAGATATGCAAGCGCACAGATTAATACCGATGTAGCATTTTAATCGGGAAGTATTCCAGGTATCGTTATTTATATTTTTACCACTAGGAAGGGATTGCTAATCATCAATGTTGATTATGGAATGAAATATGGAGTTGAGTATCTATCATTGCAAGTGTAATAGAGAGCATTTATCTATCTCTTTCATACAGGGATAAATGTCACATAAAATATAGATAAAGTATGAATGGTGACAAAGATAATTAATCTGATCAGCATAACTAGCCACATATAATAATGATAAGCACCTAAACAGATATTCTAGCAAATCATTAGCATGGAATTAGGATGAACTGCAATAATATTTCCTAAGTTATTCTTAACTATAAAGTCTAGCATATCATAGTTAGTGCAATTGTACTTGGCAATCATTGCGAGACAGGACTACGCCCATGCATAGTGATATTATCAAGGAAAATGAGAAACATAGCAATCACTCCCCTGTAATAATATTGCTCTACCCGCCCTATACACGAGAGGGGGACTATATAAGAATCAATGGAGCTGTCACCACCACGAACTACCTCGTGACCCGACATATAGGGTACAATCGTAGATAAATACGATATAGGCACTACGCCTACACAATACTTATCATTTACCCACTGTACACATGGATAAACGCTATACGATCCTAAACATGTATATAATTTCAATCTAACTAAGCCAAGCATATAACTATGATAAACTAAGAACGATATAATTGCAAATATAAACAAGTAGAGCAAAGTCATATTGACAATATTGAAGAACAATGATGAACAAATGAAGAACAGTAGAGGAATTACCAAGAATCCTCTTGACAGATCCGAAAACTAATCGAAGATTGACTCCTTCTAGTTCTAATCCTATGTAGCTATGCTAAACTAGAGATCTAGTTGATGTGGTGGCTCTAGGGCTTGATCAGAGACTTCTTCTCCCGAGATGAATGAATGAATTAGGGTTTCAGAGGTCCTCTCCTGCAGAGGCGAGGGGGCCTGCTTATACAGTCCTTCCAAATGAATATGGACCGTCGGATCAAACCGACCTTAATCGCATGATTTTCCTTAATCCCTTAGGTTGGTGGAGCATGATTCGCGAGGTGGAGCCTGATTGGCTCTTAGGCCAGGGCGGGCGCCCAAGGGGGGAAGGCAGGTGCCCTGTCCCCGGGTCCGCTCAGCCTCCCGCTCGTTCCCGTGGCTTCTGGACTCTTCTAGATGTTGGATAATTGCGGTGCACGTTAATATCTCTATGTAAACCCGACGTGTGGGCCTTTCCTCCATAATTCCTAATAACCCCCGGTAGAAATAGACAAACACCAAAACTCGTGGAATTCTGTCAGATAAAACCCTATGTCTGGGTGTCGGTTGCATTTGGATCCTTTTCTTTGTTTATTTGTTGATTATATTTGATACTTAAGGACCGTCAACAACCTATTATGTGTGATGCCCAAACAAATGCATAAGTAATTTAGGTTAACCTAACTCAATTGAATTTCAATTTTTAGAGTGTTACAAACCTACCCCCTTAAAATAATCTCGTCCTCGAGATTAGGCTGCTTACCGAAATAACTGTGGATATTTTTCCCTCAAATAATCTTCTATTTCCCATGTCGCTTCAGCCTCAGAGTATCGATTCCACTGAACCTTGCACATCTTAATAACTCTGTTTCTAGTTACTCTTTATGCTGTCTCCAAAACTTTAACTGGATATTCCTCATATGTAAGATCCTCTTCAACAGTAAGCTCATCTAATGGTATTTGCTCTTCTGGTACTCGCAAACACTTCTTAAGTTGAGACACATGGAACACATCATGCACTCCGGCTAGGTTCTCAGTCAACTCTAACTGATATGCAACTTCGCCACACCTAGCTATAATTTTAAAAGACCCAACATATCTTGGTGGTAGTTTACCCTTCATATTAAATCTCTTCACACTTCGCATAGGTGACACCTTCAAATAAACATAGTCACCTACATTAAAAGCCAAATCTCTTCTTCTATTATCAGCATAGCTCTTATGGCGAGACCGTGCAATTCTCAAATTTTCTCCAATCTTCAGCACTTGTTCTTCAGTATCCTTGAGCACATCTGGTCCAAACACTTTGCCTTCACCAGTTTGGTTCCAAAACAAAGGTGTTCTACACTTACGCCCATACAATGCTTCAAAAGGTGCCATCTTGATACTCTACTGATAGTTATTATTATAGGAGAACTCTGCATAAGGCAAACTATTATCCCAACTATTACCATGTTGCAATGAACAAGCTCTCAACATGTCTTCCAATATCTGATTAGTTCTTTTAGCCTGTCCATCTGTCTGAGGGTGATAGGCTGTAGTGAAATTCAAAATAGTTCCCAATGACTCATGCACCTAGTGCCAAAAGTGAGATGTGAACTGTGAGCCTCTAACAGACACAATCTTCTTGGGCAATCCATGTATACATACAATTCTCTCCATATACAATTGTGCCAACTTTGGCCCATGATAAGTAGTCTTCACCAGAATAAAATGAGCAACTTTAGTCAACCTATCCACAATTACCCAAATAGAATCATAACCATTCTGGGTACGAGGTAAACCAACTATAAAGTCCATACCTACTTCTTCCCACTTCCATTCATGAATCTTCATAGTTTACAACAGTCCTGTGTGTCTCTGATGTTTCGCTTTCACCCTCTGACAAGTATCACATAATGCAACATACTCAGCTACATCTCGCTTTAAACCAACCCACCAATACTTTTCTTTCAAATCCATATACATCTTTGTACTACCAGGATGTATAGAATAAGCAGACTCATGAGCGTCACGCAAAATTACCTGTCTTATAGATTTATCTTCAGGCACACATATATGCTTACCAAACCATAGAGTTCCCTTATCATCCATATGGAAACCAGGTGACATACAAATCACTAAATTCTCTACTATCTCCTTCAATTTCTCATCCTTCAATTGACCTTCACGTATCTCTTGCTCTAGTGTGGGCTCAGTTACCATCTCCACTGCAATAGCAAGAATTCCCAAATTCAAATGTGTAAATTCAGTACACAACTCCTCTGACATAGAAGACATTTCCAACTCATTAACACCACTTTTTCTGCTAAGAGCATCTACAACAACATTAGCTTTGCCAGGGTGATAATGCACATCCAAATCATAATCTTTAATCAACTCCAACCACCTAGGCTGTCTCAAGTTCAGATCAGACTGAGTAAAAATATACTTCAAACTCTTGTGATCAGTATAAATGTCAATCTTATGGCCAATCAAATAATGTCTCCATATTTTCAAAGCATGAACAACAGCTGCTAATTTTAAATCATGAGTAGGATAATTCACTTCATGCTTTCTCAACTGTCAAGATGCATAAGCAACAACTCTACCATCTTGCATAAGAACACATCCCAAACCTCTACGAGATGCATCACAATAGATAGAGAATTTCTTACTCAGATCTGGTAGAACCAACATTGGTGCTGTAGTCAACCTCTTCTTCATCTCATCAAAGCTTTCTTGGCATTTATTAGACCATACAAACTTAGCATTCTTCTCTAATAAAGGAGTCATAGGCTTAGCAATTTTGGAAAATCCTTCGATGAATCTCCGGTAGTATCCAGCTAACCCAAGAAAACTGCGAATCTCCCTAACATCAGTTGGTGGTTTCCAATTAAGCACATCTTTCACCTTGCTTGGATCAATAGAAATACCACCATTAGAAACAATATGACCAAGAAAAGAAACTTCCTTCAACCAAAAGTCACACTTGCTTCTCTTAGCATACAACTTGTGCTCTCTAAGCTTCTGCAATACTAATCTCAAGTGTTCAGCATGTTCTTCTTTAGTTTTAGAGAATACCAATGTATCATCAATAAAGACTACAACAAACTTATCCAGATATTCCATAAACACCTTATTCATCATGTACATAAAGTATGCAGGTGCATTGGTCAAACCAAAAGACATAACTGTATACTCATGCAAGCCATACCTTGTAGTAAAAGCTGTCTTTGGTATATCAGAATTACGAATCTTCAATTGATGATAACTGTTGACGGTCCTTAAGTATCAAATTTAATTATCAAATAAACAAAGAAAAGGATCCAAATGAAATCAATATCTAGACTTAGGGTTTTATCTGACAGAATTCCACGAGTTTTGGTGTTTGTTTATTTCTGCAGGGGGTTATCAGGAAATACGGAAGAAAGGCCCACACGTCGTGATTACATAGAGATATTAACGTGTCGCGCAATTATCTTACATCTAGAAGACTCCATAAGCCACGGGAAGAAAGCGGAGGCCGAACGGGGCCAGAGGCAGGGCGCCCGCCCTCCTGCCCTGGGCGCCCGCCCTGACTTGGAGTCCAAACAGGACTCTGTTTCGTGGGAGATCTCCACCGACCTAAAGGATCAAGGATAACCGTTCAATCAATGTCGGTTAGATCCAACGGCCCATATTCACTTGAAGGGACTATAAAACCAGACCCCCTGGCCCTTGGAGGAGAGAGCCTCTCAACCCTAATTCATTATTCCTCAAGGGAGAAGAAGCCCCTGATCAAGATTAGAGCCACCACATCAATTAGATATCTAGATTAGCATAACTACGTAGGATTAGAACTAGAAGGAGTCAATCTTCAATTGGTTTCCGGATCTGTCAAGAGGATTCTTGGTAATTCTCTAATTGTGCTTCTAATTGTTCTTCTAATCATCTTTGTTCTTTAATATTATGAATATGACTTTGTTCTACTTCAATATATTGCTTATGACTTTGCTCTACTTGTTTATATTCAAGATTACATTGTTCTTAGTTTATCATAGTTATGTACTTGGCTTAGTTAGATTGGATCCATATACATGCTTAGGATCGTATAGCGTTTATCCATCGGATCCATGGGTAAATGATAGATATTGTGTAGGCATGGTGCTTATACCGTATTTATCTGCGATTGTACCCAATATGCTAGATCATGGGGTAGTTCGTGATAGTGACAGCTTCATTGATTCTTATATAGTCCCCCTCTCGTGTCTTGGGCTGGCAGAGCAATATTATTACAAGGGAGTGATTGCTATGTTTCTCATATTCCTTGCTAATATCACTATGCATGGCCGTAGTCTTGTCTCGCAATGATTGCTAAGTATGCTTGCACTAATTATGATAATGCTAGATTATATAGTTGAGAATAACTTAGGAAATATTCTTGTAGTTCGTTCTAATTCCATGCTAATGACTTTCTAGAGTATCTAATTGAGGTACTTATCATATTTATTATGTGGCTAATTTATGATCAGATTAATTATCTTTGTCACTATTCATTATTTCATATATCTTTTATGTGACACTTACCCCTGTATGAAAGAGTTAGATAAATGTTCTCAATTATATATGCAATGATAGATACTCAATCTCATATTCTATTATGTAATCAATATTGATGACTGTTAATCCCTTCCCAGTGGTAAAAATATAAATAAGGATACCTAGAATACTTCCCGGTTAAAATGCTGCATCGGTATTAATCTGTGCGCTTGCAGATCCCATTCATTATTTATTTAGAAGAGCAATTGCATATTTCAATACCGCGTCTGTCATGTCATGCTGGGGATGACAACTTGGCTTAAGTGGTGTGAGGGATAGGTTTGACATTTTTGGCACCGTTACTAGAATTAGAGAACTGTCTACTTTTGGTAATGATGTTAAGAATACCCTACAATAACCAGAACAAAGATCAATCTTCGAGAACACACAAGCACCACTGAATTGATCAAACAAATCATCAATTCTAGGCAAAGGATACTTGTTCTTAATTATGACCTCATTAAGTGATCTATAATCAACACACATCCTTTGACCACCATCCTTCTTGTCAACAAATATAACAGGTGCACCCCATGGTGAAGAACTAGGACGAATAAAACCTTTATCTTGTAATTCCCTTAATTGTTTCTTGAGTTCTTCTAATTCATTTACTCCCATTCTATATGGACGTTTAGCTATAGGTGCAGTTCCAGGCAATAACTCAATAAGAAATTCAATGTCTCGGTCAGGTGGCATACCTGACAAATCATCTGGGAAGACATCTGGAAAGTCATCCACAACTGAATCCTTCTGATTAGCTCCATCAACAATCTGATTCATTGTGGCAGTCTTTGGTTTCTGCACAACTACATCAACATTGATCTCATCACCCTTTGGTGTAGTGAGAGTCACCACTTTATCTCTACACTTTATGTTTGCACCATACTGCTTCATCCAGTCCAAACCCAATATCACATCAATTCTAGAATTTCTCAACACAATAGGACTAATCTGAAACTCTACCCCCCTTAAAATAAGATTGACTGAGGGGCAACAGTAACCAGCTGATATGGGTCCTCCAGGTGAATTTATTAACATCTGGTTCTTCATGGATACTAATGGTATACTATGCATGGTAACAAATGTATGAGAAATAAAAGTATGTGAAGCTCCAGAATCAAAAAGAACTGTAGCAGGGATGGAGATGATGTCAAACGTACCCATCATAACCTCAGGTGACTCCCAAGCTGTAGAAGTAGACATGTGGTTCACGTTTCCAGAATTGGGAGTTGGCTGAGAAAACTTCCCTCTATTGCCACTATTATTGTTCTGGTTCTGCTTCTAAGGACAATGATTAGCATAATGTCCTACATCTCCACAATGAAAGCATACAACTGGAGTAGCAGGTGAAGATGCATTCTTCTTCATTGGAGTGGAGCTGGGGCCTTGGCGAGGAGTCTTTTGTCCATCATGCTGCTGATTTTGCTGATGGCCTTGCTGATTCTGATGCCTCTGCTGATACTGGGAACCTTTCTGATTCTGATTGTGATTCCACTGACTAACTGGTCCTTGGAACCTCTGCTAAAAACTAGAATAAGAATTGGAGCGATTGTGACCGTTGCTCCCAGAGAACTGAGCTTTCCTCTTTCTCTTCCTGTCCATTTCGTTGCGCGCATTATCAAGCACAATGGCACGATTCACCAGAGTCTAAAAGTCTAGATATACATTGCCCTTTAGCTGCAACCTAAGATCATAATAAATTCCCTTCAAGAAAAGGCGCTGCTTATCTGAATCTTCTTTCACTTCATTAGGAGCATAGCGAGCCAACTGAGAGAACCTATCATGATATTCACTCACAGACATATGTCTCATCCTGAGGTTGCAAAATTCCTCCTGCTTCAACTCAATGACACCATCAGGACTATGGCGAGCCTTGAAGTCTCTAGAGAACTGCTGCTAGGTGACGGGGGTAGCATTTTTGGGGCGTGCAGCTTGATATGATTCTCACCAAGTCTGGGCTGCACCCTATAGCTGACCAGAAGCATAAAGCACCTTCTGGGCGTCATCACACTGAACCACATTCAATTGCCTCTCCACTGCTCTCAGCCATTCATCTGCCTCCAGGGGATCAGCTGCATGAGAGAACACTAGGGGATGACCTTGCAAGACTTCCCTGCGCTTATTAGGGGCTCCACCTGGTTGATTCTGTGCCTGTTGCACCAAAGCTTGCAACAGTGAGTCTGCAATGCCATTGCCTGCTCCAAGTTCATTGGCGGTGGTGGAGGCGGTGGGTTAGGACCTCCACGTCCACGACCTCTTCCACCACTACAAGAAGTGTGTGGCTTTTTGACATTCTATTATGTCATAATATATGCAATTTATGTCACAAATTGAGTCTTATGACAACAAGATGATATAAATTGTAATGTCAAAAAGTCACTGTCACAAAATGATCTTATGACATCTTTTTTGCTAAATGTCATAAGTTTATGACGTGTGATTTCAGTGTCATATAACCTTATGACACTGGTTTAGTGTCATTAAATCCTAGCCTTGCCATGTAGGCAATGCCACATAGGATGAACTGCTGACTTGGCAGGAAGGAGAAAAATGTGAAAAAATGAAATTTGGCCTACGGGAGCCCATATACCACGCAGTTGTCTTTCAGCCTATTTAGCTTTTTTAGTCCACTAATTTCAGCCCATGTTTTTTAGCCCATTGATTTCAGTCATATTTTCTTTTCCAGCCCACGAATTTCAGTCCAATTTTTTTTCCTAACCTTCACAATTTGGCTCATATTTTTTTCCAACCAATAGAATTTGGCCCAGCCTATTTCTTGCCCATAGAATCTAGCCCATCAATACAATTCAGTCCAGCTTGTTTTATGACCCATACTATTAATCCTGTCTTTTTTCCAACCTACAATACAATTCAGCCCATACAACATCCAGCCCACATAAACAATTCAGCCATACAACCAGATTCAAATAAGTAATCTCCACAAATCATTGCAATATCACAAGCATTCAAGTTTTAAAATGCAATACAATTACAACATTATAAGTAGCATACACACTAATGTTTGCCTGGTTTAAAATATTCACATGATGACAAGTGTAGTGGAACATCAACAAATACTAAAGGAGGTTCTCTACATGTTAGTAAAGCTACACTTATCACCATTGACCCAATGCCAATCGACATGAAAGGCAAGGTGCTTCCCTGCTGCCCTACGCCGCCATGTGCATCCACGTTAGATAGCACCAACTCCATGCCTGTTTCCATGCCGTAGGTCTGTGGGCTCTATATTTTGGAACATAGAATGCGAAAAAACATGAGCAATGGGTCCTAGATAATCCAACTACGAGCTAATTTAATATAAATATTAACTTAGCCAATAGATACCTGCATCACATGATCCTAGATAGTCCAACTACGAGCCAATTTAATAGAAATATTAACTTAGCCAATAGATACCTGCATCCCAGTCACTTGTAATTAAATATGTGCACTATATGCCTAAAATAAGGAAGCAATAAGCAGTTAAAATAATACTGATTGTGGAACAAGATATAATGGTTCTAGTTTAATTAGATAGATCAGCTCAGGACTACATACTAAAAGCATGTAGATCTTTTAGATACATCTATAACAATGTTCTCAACTTACTAATTTTGTGGTCTAGTTGCAATGTCATAGTGTCGTGCTCTAGTGCCCTGCTGTGGTTCCTTAATATAGCCTGCAGGCTATGCTTAGTCTGAAAAATAGCAAGAATGCATTAATTTCTTAACATACTCCGTACTGATTATCAGATGTTCCTAGCATATTAATTCTCAAACATTCGTATCCTGTTATACCTACAGATGTGCCTTTCAACTCATCATGCACCAAAGTAGATTGAGTAAAAATAATTTTATTCAGTAGATGACCAGCACACATCCTCACAAAATTCATCCTCAAATCAAATCACTAACGATCCCTATTCAATCTCATTAGTTGTATACCACATAGCAGCAGACGAACATCTCCATGGAACCACCGGCCCAAGCACTACTGCTCGCTATCCAGAAGGCAAATCCAGTCTGGTCACATCTTGCATCAACATGAAATAAGATTGGTTACTTTACAAATCACAGGTGCAAACAAATCACAAAAAAATCTAACAAATACACAAGTGCTTGTGTCAGGAACTCAGGATGCAGAAGTAGATTTCTAGAAAAACAACTAAGTAACGCCTCAGTTCTACAGCTACTTTTATTCTAGTTTTCTCTAGGCAAGACAATCACTAGTTAATGGAGCAAAACACATTATCAACAAATCACTAAGTATCGCCCATATGCAGAATTTTTGCTGCTACTCTTATTTGCCCTGATTCAGTACATAGTGAAGATCCACTGCATATAACAAATACATGCCTCAGAAAGCTCATTTTGGTTCTCTTACCTGTCAAAGATAGCATCAAAGGTTGGCCTTTCCAATTCCTTCATACTGACCATACAGAAAACACCCATGCTAGTTTACCAAAATCTAAAACACCCTATGGATGAAACATATGCTACTTACGGTACAAAATAGGCTAATGGGAAAGATGTGTTAGACGCACCTTTACTACTGCAGTATAATTCAAGCTTTTCATTTCCCTACTTCAGTTAGATGTACCAATAAGGACTCAGTAACTCATCAGGCCAAAAAATTATAAGAATAATAAATAACAACACATACATTCATGCAACTAAACTGTAGCGGTAGGAATAGACCTTGAATCTGCGATGGTCGGTTTCCTAACTCTGCTCTCAGGAAGTCTTCATCAGGGAAATCTGCAAGTGTGTTTGCATTGCATTAATCTATCAGCAAGATCGATTTTCAGTTCAGAGTGGAGAGGGATCTTGTTTTAGACTATGGCTTCTGTTTGGAGATATACAAAAATACATTATATTTCATCATTGAAATTGTGTTAAGAAAGCATCAAAATAAGTCAGCAAAACAAGAACCCTACAGGCAGACGGAGTCACCAAATCATCATTAGATCTACTTCTCCTCCTCCCCTTCACTAGATCTGCAGCATGGATATTGAAATCAAAGCCAAATCGATTTGATTAGGATTAGGGAGGGGAACCTACTGGGCACGAGTTGCAACTTTGGGCCTGGATGGACAGCCGCCAGGGGACTGGCCCTGCGAAGAGCTTGATGGGTGCATGCACCAGCGTCTTGGGGTCGTGCCAGGCCACGTCGCCGCCCAAGGAGCGCACCGTTGCCTCGAGAATGTGCCGTGGCTTGGGGTCGAGGGAAGGGGACGGGAGGGCGCTGCAGCTCTGGTCTGCGCTGCTGCTCAGCTTCACATGCCGGCGCCGGAGGGTGTGTCGTCGCTCTACTCCGCGTCGAGCCGAAGGGGCACGCCGCCGCTCCTGAGAGATGCGAGGAGGAGAGGGCATGACTGTGTGAGGTTGAGGTGTGGGTGTATGGCTAGGGTTTGGGCGCGGTCATTTATGTGTCCACGGGCACAACCTTTGGGCCGGCTAAAAGGCCAACCCAGTAATTACATGCTATAGATAATGTATATAGAATAAAATACGTTAAGTAGCTAAAACACCTACGTAGCTTAGTGGTTGATACACCTATATGTGAAGCCAAGGTCTTTGGTTCAAAGCTCAAAGCGCACGATTATTTAGGCAATTTTGGAGATTTTTCTGCACCTGCGTAGCTCAACGGTTAGTACAGGCTTTTTTTGCGATTTTGGAGATTTTTTCTGATGGGGGCACTGACTACGGCGATTTTTCTTTTGGGCGCTGGTGGGTCGCGGATTGGACCCAGGTTGGCCCATTTAGGGGATCGACCAGATTCGTTTAGGCATTCATTTAATTTATAGATGTTTCAATTAGACGAAAAAATGGTGAGCTAACATAATTTTTTTTTAAAAAAATGAGGTGACATAGTAATGTTTCTTGCATAATTTTTAGAAAACATGAGGTGACGTGGCAATGTTCTTTGCAAATTATCTAAAAATAATTCAATAAATATTTTCTGACATATAAATAGACCTTATAACTATCAAATATCGTCACTAGATGTTGTGACATATAAATAGACGTTATGACATATCAAATATCGTCACTAGATGAAATTGGACTAGTTATATGACATTTGTTGTGACATATAATTTTTATTGTCACTAAGTCAAGGTGTCTAAAATATAATGTCATAAAACAGATAATATAATGACATTATAGACAATTGTCATGCTAAATACGTCAAAAAGCCACCCACCCCATGTAGTGCATGATTAGCCATCTATAATCCGAACATGCCAAAGTTTAGATATCCAAATTAATGACCATATATAGAGATAAATAATGCAATCTAGAAATTTCTGGGTAAGCTCAAAAAATCAGCAGTGCAGTAAAATATCAATATCTCGAGTTCCAAAATTCCAATGTGGTCAAATCTTATATGGTTGGAAAGATAAAGAAATTATATACAAAAACTATTTCATGACATTTTCCCAGATTCTGACTCCAAGATAAGGTAGAACAGTGAAACAAATTCTCTGTCTCAATGGTAGAAGGGGATCCTTTTGGTGGAAGGATGTGTTTAAGCTTATTGGTAAATACAAAGATATGTCCTTTATCACAGTGGGAGATGGCTCAACATGTTTACTCTGGTCGGATGCCTGGCATGGACCTCCGCTTAGTATCCAATATCCGGAGCTCTACTCTTTTTCCAGGTATAACAATGTTTCAGTTTCCACATTCCAGGATGCTGTACATAAGGAAAGTTTCTTTTACCTGCCTTTCTCTGTAGAGGCCTTTGGTCAATATCAAACCTTGCTCTTGGATCTGGACTCTTTGAATCTTAATCAAACCAGGGACAGCTGGTCTTACAATTGGGGCTCTGGCCTGTTCCTATCTGCTAAAGCCTATCAGCATTTACTTGGGACTGTTATAGTCTCTCAGGTTTTCCAGTGGCTATGGAAATCAAGTGCTCTACCAAAAAGGAAAGTCTTTTTTTGGTTAGCTCTCGTGGATCGTCTAAACACAAGAGAAATTCTACGAAGAAGGAATATGGACCTTCTGAGCCACAACTGTGTTTTGTGCCTTTTTAATGAGGAAGAAACCTTGAGGCACCTTTTTCTGGATTGCCCCTTTGCGATTTCCTACTGGAACATGCTCGGGCTGGCTCAGTTGATTCAACCAAATCTCTTTGATACAATCCCTCTCTTCAGTTCGCTGATTAACAAGCCTTTCTTCATGGAGATAATTATTGCAATGTTCTGGGGTATTTGGTCTGCTCGAAATGATGTCATTTTTAAGAATAGGAGCCATTCTCTGCAGGCTGTTAAAATCATCTTCAAGCAGGAATTAGCTTGGGTTACACTCAGGGCTAATAAGTCTGTCAGCTCCCAGTTAAAGTTATGGCTAGACAACTTTGTGTAATTTTTCTTATTTTCTTTGTTACTTTCTTTGTTTCATGAGGGATATAGTTTGTAAGTTGTAAGCTGTAAACATTGGTTTTTTTAATAAAATACAGTAGGGGGAAACCCCTCCTGAGTTCCTCAAAAAAAATTTCTGTCAGCCCATCAACTTCAACTTGAAACTGTTATATCTCACAAACCGTAATAGCTAATTAGGTGATTCCAGTTTGAGATGAAATATACTTATGTCTAGTTATTCCCATTAAAATTTCATAACCATTAGATGAACAGAATTCGTGATATACCAGAATCAATGCAGGCTGCTCCAGAAATCAGCATGTAGAGAAAAGATATAACTACCCCATACTCTTTGTATTAAACTTATAACTAAAGATCCTTAACAATGGAACTTGTGAACATGTCCACAAAGTTCCAGCATTCATTACAAAGAACCAAATCAATCATTAGCACAATAATAAATCATTCAAGCATATATTAATCGTACCACACGAAAAACTTGACACAACCAATGATTCTAAACGTTCTAATTTCAAAAATGGGTTTTACACTAGCTAAAAGGGGTAGGGTGATAAGAGTATGTTAAGGAACATCTAGAGTTAGACTAAGGTAGGATTATAATGGAATAAAAACTTTGCAATAGAATAAAGGAAAAAAGGTATAAAAACTTTAGGAAATAGCAAGACCAAAGGATGTAAGCAAGAACAGCCAAAGCAGGGATACTAATTCGACCATTACTAACTAGGCTTGTGACCTACAGTCAACACGGCTCTGATACCAATTTGTCACACCCAATTTTAAGAATAAAATTGAATGCATAAATACTTATCCATCACACACATAAGCTGACAAACCATAAATAGTACCATCACACATGTTTATTACAAAAATATTTCAGAGTCTTAGCGGAAATATAAATGATAACTAGTTATGGGGCCTTCATAACCACAGGGAACGGCTGACTGGTTGACAACACGCCTAGTACTCATTACGGTAATCATCAATCCAATCCTGATCTATTGTTTGGGAATTAGCAAAAGTGAGTCCATGTCGAACTCAGCAAACATAACATGGATTTATGAAAGCTCAAAAGGCTAGACACTGGTTTAACTGCATTAGCTTTTTATGATAAATAACATGGCCATTAGGTAGCATCAAGAATAATCCAAATCCATGATAAACTGATGATCAATTGTAATAAGAATAATAACCAGCAATAATTAACAAGATAATAATTAAAAATAAACATGGCATAAACAGGTGATCAACTATTCCATAAGAATCCCTTGGCCACCTGTAACCGTGGGCACGGCTAGTATACCAGTTTATTAAACTCTACGCAGAGGTGTACACTTTACCTGTGAGTCATAATTTCCAAATGCTTGGGTTTATAACTCCCAAACACTTGTAAACCATATCAAGCTATTTAAATGTTCTTCTAACAAGTTAGGGCCGTAAGGTTTCCGTGGCAACCAAATATTGGAACCCCCTTGCCTGATGGCACATTCCATCACGGCTATACACATGAGATTAGAGGCTGTCCAATACCCATCTCGGCACGCCCCTTTCGCGCCATAAAGGTAACCACTAACAAGCTAGAAGAGGTCTTACAAACAACTAAAGCCAGAGCCATATAGCCCCCATAGCTGTACTGGAAATCCCGGATGATCACTTACAGAATAAGTCCTTATGGAGAGAAACTAGAGTCACAAAACCCCAAACTCTAGCCCCCTTGAACAATAAGTAAAACAACATTAAATATGATGGCATAACCATTAGTCAAACTACAAGATCATCGTTTATTAAGCGCTAGCATAAGCTACCCAAATGCTCAACCCATAGGTGTCAAGGGATCAAGATATCAAAACTTATGAATCATCACTAGGGTTAACAAGGAGGACACATGCACATGAATATAGTGGTTATTAGTGAATAGGTAACAAGGAAATCAGATGCTATACTTGCCTTCTTTGTAGTATTCCTGCTGGTCCTGCTGATATGGATCACAATAATACTCTGAATCACCACCAAATTGCTCACCTGACCAGCTGATATGGATCACAATAATACTCTGAATCACCACCAAATTGCTCACCGTCTATTATCGATCATCAAACAACGCCAAGCAATCAACCGGCAAACATACACAAAGCAAACAAAGTCTATAACTAGAACAATAAACCAAACAGTAGCAAATGAACATGAAAAGCATAATAAAATACTCTACTTATGGCTATGGTCATAGAAAAGTTTAATTCAATAAAATCGGATTTAAAACGATGAAGTTATAGCTTTTCTACGCTCTCTAGTAATTAAATATTAATTTATATATGAGCTCAAAATTAAAAAAACTGGAAACACTAAACCATGGCACTACTGCGTAGATCTCATCGATACGAATCCTACGCAATTTGAACGACTTGATTTGGACTTAAAATGAGCAAGTTATTAGCATTTTAGTTGAGTGGCAATTCTTTAAACAACCTGAACAGTTTTCGGTTTAAAATTAATAAAACAAATGCTGAAATCTCATTAGGCTATGGACTGCGGGTTCAAAAAGTAGGAAGCTTAGGGTGTCTTAATCAAAATCGCTAATGAACGGGTACCGCTTGCTCTCAGCCGTTGGATTTAAAATGGACAGTGGAGATTAGAAGGCAGGTATCAGGAGGGGCTTCCCAGCACGCAGTAACTCCGGCGACGAGCTCCATTGCCGGCGTCGCGGTGCTGGCCGGACTTCGCTGTTTGCGCTCTACAGTCCACCAAATGACATGGAATCTTCACAGGGAGAAAGAGGAGAACAAGGGGGTTTCACCTAGGTATGTTACGGGGTCTGGAACGGCTCACGGGGTCGAGCTGAGTTAAGGCACGAGAAGAGGGGAAAAAAGGAGGAAAAGGTCCATATATGCTCGGGATGGCAATTGGATTCCTTTAGGCCTCTTACCGACGCTTGCGGAATACCGAGAAGTTCCAAACCGCGAACACCCGACAGCTCGACGGGATTTGCACAGCGACGGTGGCGCTGCATCGCGAGGGGGTTAGGGCTCGGCTAGGGCGTCAAAACAGAAAAGCGAGGCGGTGCATAGGGCAATGGACTATATAGGGTTCAGTCGGGAGGTCGATTCGAGCACGGTGCTTGCATCCGACTCGGGTCATGCCTTGAGTTTGGTTCGTAAACGAGCAGGGGAGGAATGAAGCCTGCGGCTGTTCCTTCCAAGGCCGGCTTCTGGTGATTTGCTGGGCCACTTGCCACAGCTGCTGCTGGTTACTGCGCCAGAAGAAAAGAGGAGGAAGGAACTGGGCCTCTCGGCCAACTCAGGCAGGGGAGGGTTTTCTTTATTTTCTTTTCCTCTCTCCTTTTATTTTCTTTTCTGTTTCATGTTATCTTCTCTATTCTTTACTGTTTTCTCTCTTCACTTTTGCTAACTGTTTTCAAATATAATTGCAGCTGAAACTGAACTACAGCTAGGTCTCTAAGGTCAGCAGTAGCACAATACTCGTTTTTTTATTGATGGCATGTAGACATTATCACTACTAATTACCAACTCAAGACCAGCTTAAGCTAAAATAAAATAATAGCTAACAAAACATATGAGCTAAAAACATAACGGCATGTATATAAAAAGAAAATATGCACCAGCATGTATGCAACACCAAAGGAAAAAAATAAACTTTATGATGTATTTTGATTGAACAAAAAATATTGACCTACTAAGTGTGATACCCAAACAAATGCATAAGTAATTTAGGTTAACCTAATTCAATTGAATTTCAATTTTTAGGGTGTTACAATGATCCACACATGCTCAACAAAATCATGAGCATATAAAAGATCTATTTGGTTGGATGGCTAACTCTTAACTAAGCTTCACAAAATCACCTTTGAACTGTTTGGTTGCTTGTTTTGAATCCAAAGCTAGGCTCTAGCAAACCACCAAGAAGGCCTTAGCGTGGCTCCACGAGAACGGAGGGAGCGGCCTTTTTTTTAGAGCCAGGTCCAAAGTCCTCTCACCTCCTTCGTATGTACACACCGCCGTGCCACTTCTTTTGTGGCCTCTGTCCACGCCCTGGTGCCGGACGAGATCCCTGCTCCCCCTCTTCCAATCCGTTCACGCCACTCCTCCTCCCCACCGGAGATCCCCTGCTGCTCCTCCTCCTAGTACGCGTGTGCTCCCGATCTTGCGGCTGACAGTGGGCGAACGTATCCACAACCGGCAAGGCGTGCGCCTCGTGGAGGAGCAGCGCTCGCTGTGCGTTCCTGGAGCTTGCTGTGGGCGACTGCGTGCTGCATGCCCCACCGACGCCGCCCCACCGCCGACGTCATGGGCGGTCCATGCAGTCCGGCAGCGCGAGGTGCTTAGCGTGCTCCATTCTCCGCGTCACCACGTGAGCTCCCTTCATTGCACGGAGCTGAGCTGCCTGAGGTGCTCGTTGCGTGCTCGCTGATTAGCTGTGCTCGTTGATTCACGAGCTCCCTTCTTTGCGCGAGATCAGCCTTGATATGATGTTCTCGTTACTTGGTTGCTGAAGTGGTTGCTGTGCTCGTTGAGCTGCTCGCCGTGCTCGCCATGCATCCATTCAAGAGGTACCTACTACATATTCGAAGTAGTTCCTCAATCGAGTAAACTTACTCACTGGAAGCTGAGGTGATTGAATGCCAACCAAACACACTAATTGCTAGCCAGGCTTTGTCGACGAAAGCTGGTCGGCAGTCTAACTTGGGGTATACCTACGGTAGTAGTTTATCGGTAGACGGTGCGCAAACTACGAACTCGATGGTGACGCAAGACACGGACAAGTTTTTTATCCAGGTTCGGCCGCCGAGTTGGCGTAATACCTACGTGCTGCGTCTGGTTATATTGATTTGTGTTGAGAGAATATGATCTGTCCTAGGGGGGTCCCTTGCCCCTCCTTATATAGTCTGGAGGGCAGGGTTACAGATGTGGAAACTAATCCTAGTCGGTTACAATTGCCATGGATAATTCGATATCAATTCCTATTCTAACCGACTAGAATCCTACTTGATTTCCACATCTTGTTTCCTTGCGCGAAACTCCAGGTTGTCGGATCAAGCCTTGAACTCGTCTCGTAATGGGCCAAGCCTCCTGGCCGAAGTCTAGCCGTAAGGGTATAGGGGTTTATACCCCCACAGCTAGTCCCCGAGCACCATGTATTGTGATGTAACACGCCGTCTTGAGCTTCTTCGATCAGTGAGACTTGACGTCTTCAATAAGTGGGAAAGTCGCCCAAACAGTTGCAACGGTTCTTTGACCAACTCGAAAGACAGTTGATCAACATTGACATCGAAGAGGCGGGTTGTTCGAAGAATGCATGGTGCTCTAAATTAAAAAAGATATCTTTCCTGGTGAAGTGTGCCCACTTTACTTTTTTGAAAGGTATAAACATCAAAAAAGCAAGCATATTCACCGCAAGGTGAAGTGTGCCCACTTAGTCCCCGAGCCTGGTAGTAGGTGACGTAGGCACGTGGTGCCAGGGTCAAAAGAAAATTCCTCAAAGAAATTCTGAAACTGAGATGCATCGCCAGATGCATCGTACCGATGTAGTCCCCGAGCTTGCTGGAAGGAGAAGTATGAGCCTTGTAGCAAGGTCTAAAAAATTGAATTTACCAGTCCGTCTGCAATTGAATAGACTAATCGACCAGTCCCAGAGCATATAACGCTCGGTGGTCGGTACAGTCCCCGAATTCTCAAATTAGTGGGCTGGTCGACCAGTCCCCGAACGTGTAGTGCTCGGTGGTCGGTACAGTCCAAAAACTCTCAAATTGGTGAGCTGATCGAACAGTCCCCGAGCGTATAGTGCTCGGTGGTCGGCACAGTCCCCGAGCACGGCGTAGGGACCGGTGGACAAGTCCCCGAGCGTGGTTGGGAACGTAAACGTGCTCGGTGTTCGGCACAGTCTTCGAGCACAGCATAGAGAGTAGTCGACAAGTCCCCGAGCGTGGTTGGGAACGTAAACGTGCTCGGTGGTCGGAGCAGTCCCCGGGCACAGCGTAGGGAATAGTCGACGAGTCTCCAAGCGTAGCTTGTCGACTGGGCCAAACTCCTGAAAAATAAATATAAAGAATAGGTAGTATATGATGTATAAATAAACTCTAGATAAAAAATCAGTACTAAGATAAGTTTTAGATTTTTTGTTATAAAATTAGCACGAGTACTTAATTCATCCTAGAGCTTGTACCAGCTCTGATCTAGCCAACAATCAGCATGAGGTGCGGAACCTAGGCACGCGTAGGATTGTCAGCCACGTCAGAGAGCTACTGCCGACCACCCGGAACGCAGAGGGCGGATCTCGTGCACGTGTAGGGAGGAGTCGGAGACAGTACCGGCTCTGGAAAGCTCGTGTAGGAGAAAAAACTAGTCGGCTAAAAAAAGTTGTTAAGAATAATAATCTTAAAAATATTATGCCATAAATAAATAAAATATTAGAATTGTACTTATCTTTGGACGAAAGTTTGGTCAGGAGAGTTGCTTGACTTGTTGTCGTGATGGTGGTCGCGGCTGTCGTAGCGCCGTTTTTCGCGGCGATTATTATTGCGACTCGTGGTCAGAGCAAGTAGGCCAAACAACTTGGTCGATAGCCTGAGCAGGTCGGTGTCGTCGATCTGCCTCCCTTTGTAGGAGAGAAGCGGGTGACGCGTTGTCGGCGTGGTCGGAGACGTTGCTGGAGTAGTTGGAGTCGTAGCCAGCGTGGTTGAAGCCGCCGCCGACGTCGATGAAGAAGTGGTTGGCGCAGATCGGATCTACACCTCCTCCGTGGTCGTGGCGGTGAAGCTGTTGAAGCTGACGGTGAACGTGAAGTCGCCCGCCATGGCCACGAAGTCGGGGATGATGACCATCTCGTTCGTCGAAGAAGTTGTACGCACACCCCCTACCTGGCGCGCCACTGTCGACGAAAGCTGGTCGGCAGTCTACCTTGGGGTATACCCACGGTAGTAGTTTATCGGTAGACGGTGCGCAAACTACGAACTCGATGGTGACGCAAGACACGGACAAGCTTTTTATCCAGGTTCGGCCGCCGAGTTGGCGTAATACCTACGTCCTGCGTCTGGTTATATTGATTTGTGTTGAGAAAATATGATCTGTCCTAGGGGGTCCCTTGCCCCTCCTTATATAGTCTGGAGGGCAGGGTTACAGATCTGGAAACTAATCCTAGTCGGTTACAATTGCCATGGATAACTCGATATCAATTCCTATTCTAACCGACTAGAATCCTGCTTGATCTCCACATCTTGTTTCCTTGCGCGAAACTCCAGGTTGTCGGATCAAGCCTTGAACTCGTCTCGTAATGGGCCAAGCCTCCTGGCCGAAGCCTAGCCGTAAGGGTATAGGGGTTTATACCCCCACAGGCTTAGATAATACAATCAACCAAAGAATTAAGGGTTGGCTTGGTGAGAGCAAGCTTAAGCTAGCCAGGCTTAAAAGCTAACCAACTACAAATAAGTCAGCAAATCAAACACACACAAACTGCTTACAAATTCAGGGAGGGAATCTGTCCATATACCTCGGACTGACTCGGGTCCCAACCCAAACCTCTCCTAGCAATGTTATGAGCAACAAAGTTGCAAACTCTTGAAATATTACAAATGGAGTCACAACTAAAATCATCAAGCAATCTATCTCGGAGATCTCTGAAAAGTTCTCCACCAACAGCCAGGTCCATTGGTGAAGATGACAGGGCTTCTTTCATTTGGCTGTCTCCAATACAATCCGAGATAAGCCCAGGTAAGCTGCAGCTTCCAGCGCATATTTGCATGCATAGGATTCTGCCAAGGGAGCATTATGGGTCATCACCAGATTTCTAGCACCAGCAAGGACCGGTTGGCCTTCATGGTTGCGCACAATGAAACCCCAAGCTCCAACATTTGTTTCCTGCGCGAAAGCACCATCGAAATTAATTTTGAGGCATCCTGCAGGTGGCCACCATCTTGGCTGCAGAGTGACAATCGGTGGTCTTTGTTGAGTGATCATCTACTGTATGTTGGCCACCATAGATACAACAGCTAGCGCTGTTCGTTAACATGTAGGCATGAGCTCTCCTGCATTCACTTTGTTTCCCACATCCCACCATTTCCACAATAGCACAGCAT
Source organism: Sorghum bicolor (assembly GCF_000003195.3). NCBI lineage: Eukaryota > Viridiplantae > Streptophyta > Magnoliopsida > Poales > Poaceae > Sorghum > Sorghum bicolor. Next base: position 39,531,776 of record NC_012876.2, on the reverse strand, counting down.
CACTTCTCAGATTCAGCACATCTCGCACAAAGTCTTCTAAGGATTCAGATTTCAGCAGTTTGATCCGTTCCTCCTCGAAATGGAGCTCTCTCCAGCAATGCCTCATCGGCCTGCACTTCAAGAAGCAGTGCCCTCAATATCTTCATCATAATGGTGGCAAACGTGGCAATGTGTATCGAGGATAGCACCACGTCTGCTTATGTTCAGCTTTATAGCAAGGCTATTATGCGCCACACGCCAAAGAAAATGCTTGATCTTCGGAGTAGTTGACAGCTTTCAGATTTTCTTCCATATATTACGTCTCTCAACCACAACTGAAGCAGCCGCGCCTTCCCCTCTCTAGGGCTCTCCGTACTGCTCTTCCCATTCTTCAAGCACATGGTAAGCTGCAGAGCCAGCTCTAAGGGAGGGGCAGACAGTGCGACCGTCGAGGGCCATAGAGTTTGGGAGCCCAAGATCATATAGGTAATTAGTACAAATAATTTTCTATTTGGCTTAATAAATATTTGAAAGTCTAAGACGACAAACCAACCAAAACGTAGATAACTCTTTCTTCCAGTCTTATTCTACATAACGGTAGGGACAGTGGACAACAGATACACACGCCATCACAATAAGCAACACACCAACAACCATGATCGATTAGTAATTTTTATTTTTTTCTTTTTTGTTTTGTGTATGCGCTATGCTTGTACAGTGCTAGAGCCTAGAATTATAAATTTATAATTCAATATATTTATCTAAATATATTAGATGTTACCAAGAAGAATTTGTCCGATACTCAAAAAAGAAAAGAAAAAGAAACGAGAACAAAATATTGTTATGTTTTATGAATTATACATATATTACAAAGTAATTTTTACTATCCGTCATATATAAAGTAATTTTAACATTAAAAGAACAATTGTTTCAGATAGACTTTTAATAAAAAAGGTTTGTTGAACAAGCCCTTATCTTCTTACTTGCCCAAGGCCCCTTAAAATTATAGAGCCAGCCCAGGTAAGCCGACTTCACTCAACCCTATTTGGACAACACCTCCACTAAATTTTCTATGACAACCTTGCAGCACTACCCTCTTGCTCACATTCCTTACTTCTCACTCTCTTCTCTACTCTTCCTACTCTCTTCCTCTCTCCCTAACTCTCCTAGAAAAACTCGAAGTCGAGAGCACCTTGCTAGCTACTAAAATTGAATGTTTGAGATACTGGAAGTGAAGGGAGGATGGTATTAATAGAGGTGGAGCTGGTTGGGCGGGCGCCCAAGTGGTGGGGGTGGCCACCCACTTACTGGCCCCTTTGCCTCTCAAATTTTGTGTCCTCCACTTTGCTTCCTAACTATGACTAGAAAAGAGAAGAGATGGTGGATTTGGCGGTGAAAAAGAGAAGATGGTGATGGTGAGTGGAGGAGGATGAAATAATATGTTATGATGTATCAATTTATGTGAGGTGAAGTCTATGAGATGTGGGACCCATAGTATTGGGGCCCACCATGCACCAAATATATATAAATAATGCAGGAATTAAGAATTAAGAATAAACTAAGTCATATATATATGTATGAAAATATTTTTCTTTTTTTGTGCCACCACAATAAATATTTTTAACAGGTTGTTACACAGAAGAAAAAATTATTTATACGGGGCGTTGGATTTTATAATGCAATGCGATAAAATAAATGTGCCTAAAATTAAATGAATAGAGAAATTAAATGTGGGGTAAATACCGAGTTACCTTCGAGCAAGGATTCTAGTTTTTTAAAGTCCTCCGAACTGGACCTTCCCAATTATTTATTCCGTTGATATTCCTAGAGTTGTTGACTTTGTTGATTCTTCGGTCTTGTCTTGATCTACCATCTTTGCAGAGGATTGGAGTTCTCGTTTTGTCTTGAATGCAATTGCTCTTCTTGTCCATTTATGGTAAACTTGATTTCTCCTTTCCTAATGTCAATGCGTACATTGGCGGTGACCAAAAGGGTCTCCCAAGAATGAGTGACACCTTTGAGTCTAGATGCATGTCCAGTACCATAAAGTCAACTGGCACGAAGAACTCTCTTATCTTGACTAGAATATTTTCGAGAATGCCTAGTGAATATCGAACTGATTGGTCGGCCACTTGTAAATACATTGATGTTCGCTCAAGTGCAGTGTGATTGAGCTTGTAGTAGACAGCAGCGGGCATCACGCTGACATCTTTCTTATGTACTTGGCATACAGATTGTTGAAGTATTGATCTCCAATTATGCAGTCAACGGTCGGACATCCTACTTCTTTCTTCTTTTCTAGTAATCTATTGAGGATGGCCGCACTGCACTCTTCTTATTGAGGATATCTCTGATGTACTTGGCATATGTAGGGACCTGTATGTCATCGACCAGAGGTATATTGACATATAATTTTTGGATTACCTCTACGAATTTACCAAACTGTTCATCTGATTGTTGTGATCTCCTATTTCTATGAGGGAATGGTAAGTAGTTTGTGTCTTGAACATCCTGTCTCCTCTCCTGATCTTGTAATGGATCTAGTAATACTTGTCCAGAAATGTTGTTCTCTTCTTCTACCACTGGTGGTACTACTGCTAGCCTCCTTGCACCTTTTGGATAGGGAGGATCCTTGGTGGATCTCCCTCCTCTTATAGTAATAGACCTTACCTTCTCAGGGTTAGTGGCAACAGGCACTGCAGCAGCTAACTGTGCTATCTTCGTTTCTATCTTTTTATTTTACTCAAATAGATTATTAGTGGTCGACGAGAAACTATCCATTTTATCAATTATATACTCCAAGGTTTTATCATTAACATCAAACCTAGCTTTAATGTCTAGATTTATTTTAGATTGCTGCATAATTAATTCTCTTAAAGCCGGTTGCTTTGTAAAATTACCTGAATTCATGCCTTGGCTATTATGTTGTTGTCTCCAATTGGATTGATGTGGAACCTTCCTGACAGCGGGACTCGAGCTCTGTTTATATGTTGCTTCAATCGCCCTCTGGTCTTCCTTGTACTTGGCCTTCTGGCCTAGCAAGTGGAGCAAGTCATCCATCTGGGTAGATAGTGCATTTACTTCTTCAGTTTGATGACAATGTTGAATATAGTATCAGGACCAGCTTTGATTATCTCCTATCTTCTCCATAAGATTCTTAGCTTTCCCAAGAGTGACTGATAAAAATGATCCTTCAGGAGTGGCATCTAGGTGCTCATGCATCTTCTTGGTTAATCCATGATAAAAGCCTTGCATGAGTAACTATTCTTCCATCTCATGATGAGGAAAATCTTGAATGTATCTTTACAAACACTCCTATGCTCCTAAAATGGTTTCTGTCTTCTACTATTGGAAATTGGTGATCTTTCCTCTTAATGCATTTTTTTGTCTATTGGGAAGAATTTTGGTAGAAAGGCCTTGGAACACTTCTCCCATGTGTTAGCTATGTAGTATGATACCTTGATTTACTCCTTCTATGGAAATAGTGCTTCCAATTTCCATGAAGTCCTGTAAATGTGCACTTGGATCTTCATGTACCTTCCCACTGAAATGGATTGCTTGTACCATGTTAATGAGGCTTGCCTTGAGCTAAAACTCAAGATTTTCTATTTCCAGTGCTGGACCTATGTGGATATTCTCAACTATTAATTGGAGCAGAGAACTCCAACAAGGTCTTTTCAGCAACAGCTTCAGGTATTGGTGATGAGCTTCCTTCTTGATCGATCCAATTTGATGATAGAGAGTTGAATGAATCAGATTCAATCCGGCTAATACCCTGTATAAAATATAGATATAGAAAACAAATAGGGGTAAACCTACCAAAGTAGAGGTGGCTAGTGACAATCACTCATTCTCTAAGTATCTGTTTAAGCAATTTTCTCAAAAGCTTATTCCTTCCTCGGTAGCGGCGCCATAAATGCTTATTGATACTTCCAACATCACTTAAGCTAATTTGTCATCCCTAGCATGGCACCAGAAGTGTGGGTAAAAAAACTGCTCCTTTAATAAATATAGGATCCCCAAGCGTACAGATTAAGTACCACTGCAGCACTTCACCGGGAAGTATTCATGGTATCGTTATTTATATTTAGCTCAAGGGAAAGAATTAAGGACTTAAACAACGAGATAAACTTGCAAAACATGACTACTTATGAGTGATTGATTGCACAGTCAATTACTTTGGCAGGGGGTAGAACATGATTGATAAATATGATAAAGTATAAAGATCAGGGAATAAATCACACAGAGATTAGAAATAGACTACTCAGCATAAAGGTAGGTTGACATTTGATTAGTTCAAGAGATAGAATTTCTAGTTAGGTTCTAATATATTAAGTCATTCATCCACTCTAACGCTATACTATCATATATATAGCATAAAAGACTCTTCATCTATATATAAGGATCATTGCTATAAAAATCTGAGACATAGTAGGACTTCCTAGGCAACTTTGGTTCTGCTAGTCCTATCAACAGGGGATAGAATACGAAGGTCTGAACGAAACTGTCACTTCTGCAATCTACCACATGACCCGGCTAATAGGGTGCATTCACAGGTAAATAGCATCTAAGCACCATGTTTACATGAAATCTACCACCTAAGCCTCCTATGAAGAGAGCTAAGTGCTTTGGAAACATATACATAAACTCGTTATCAATCATAACCATATCAAATGCAGAACTAGAATAAACAAGGAACATAATAAATAGAAACATAACGATATTAGAATAAAGTCACAAGAAAAGATACAAGATAATACCAATCCTTGATGATGGAGATCTAGAATTCTGAACACAGGCACCCAATTCATCCTCTATCTAGTCTAAACCTATGTAGAACTTGAAGATTTGGAGTAGCTTTATGGGTCTTGCTTATATAGCCCCCTAGGATGCACCGTAGCCTTCGGATCAAACCGACCTACATAGATGGCTGAGATTGCTCCTCAAAGTCAGTCGAGGCAGGATCTAGTGCTTGCACCACATTGGTTAAGGTAGAGGGGTGGGCGCCCATAGGGGCTGGGTGGCCGCCGAACCACCTGACAGGTGGACCCTCCCCTTCGGGGTGCTGCCTTCGTGAGTCTTCTAGATTATTCTTGAGTTGCTAGATGTGGTGTTTTCTCTATGTAAATTCGACATGTGGGCCTCTTTTGGTTATTTTCTGGTTTCCCCCTATAGAAACAGACATTAACCAAAACTCATGGAAATTGTCATTGAAAAACCCTAAGTTTATGGTGATGTTCATTTTATGCCCCTTTTTCTCTTGTTGACATATAAAATTGATGGTTAACAACCATCAACAGCTTGGTATTCAGACTTAGTCTTACATTTATTATCGCTAGTCCACACGGATAGTTCGTGGGCCCTAGCAAGATGTCATAGATCTTACCTAGCTTTGTTCTTAAAAGGGGCGCTAGCAAGATGTCATTGTTCTTTCCCACCATGTTCGGGCTAGTTCTTAAAAGGCAAGGCATCCCTAAGCCAAGTAGTCGCTTTAGTAGAGGTTCTGTCTTCTAGTGTCTCGGCTATCCCTCACGCACAAGTAGCAAGAAACCAAGCTAGTTATGTTAGCTACCTATTAGGATTAAGTTCATAGAAATAAAGTTTGATACATAAGAGTCCTAAACTCTTTTGTTGTCCTCCCACCAAGCTAACACTCTACTAGTCATCTTTAGATTAGACTCTTTACTATCACATTTACCTATCCTTCTTATAATTCATTTACCCCCTTCTTCACTATTTGATACCATATTGTTGTAGACATAAGAATCTCTCTCCCTTTTTATTAAATACTCATAGCTACCGCTTTCTCTTGGGATAAAACAAATAACGATACCTTGGAATACTCATCCTCGGTGTAGTGCTACATTGGTACATTCTGTACCGCTTGCAGAATAACTTAATAGACATGAGAATTACCCCCCAGGACTTAATAGTGTCATTGCCAATCTTTGGTAGTGATGCTATGAATTATCAACAAGCATTTCTCGTGCTATTGCCAGGGTAAGCGTTAGCCTTGGAATTTTAATAAAAGTGAATATGGAGTCTACTATCGGTCTAGTTATCAAGTAGTGTTAGGGGCTTACCCCTCACCTGTCTTGTTTTTTGTTATCATGAAACTTGAAGGTGCATGAGTGGTTTCCAAGTTTCATCAAACTTTGTTGAAGATCCTAAGCAGTTGTTGAGGAGAATTAGACGTCGTCAAGTTCCACCTTAAAGGTTCATCTCAAATCTAAATCCGCTTTCAGAAGGAGGCTCCACACACCAGTCATCAAAGAAACCATGGCCCAAAAGACCATCTTAGAATACTCTGCACAGTCGGCTAACTACATCGCCATGGGTCCGTAGCTAAACTTGGGGATACAATTTTGTGCTTAAGACGATGCTCATCAATATGGTGCAAGCCATCCCATTCTATGGGAAGCTGCACGAGGACGCAAAGGCCCATCTCCAACACTTCTTGGAGGTGTGTGGTACCTTAACCATCAAGAATGTTTCTACAGATGTTGGGTATTTTAATCGCAAACAGAGAAATCTTTAAGTGCACGGATACCGATGTAGCTTTCACCCGGGAGCATTCCAAAGTATTGATTTTCCACAAAGAACGTGAAGTGTACTAATCAAGGTTCAAGATCATCCAACGGTAAAGGTCAAAGTATTTTTACTAGGTAGAGAGGATGTTTCTAAGGGTTCTCTAATGGATCTATAAATCGAATTGACTTTAAAGTCTACTTATTTTGGGATATCAGAACACTAGCCACAGACATATGAGCATGGGGACTAGGAAGCTTCGACTACGGTCCTACAACACCAATCCAAACGTGGTGGAGTACGTCAGCCGTCAGGGCTGTCACCACCTAGGGCTACCACAACTATCCATAGAACTGGGTGTAATTCTAGGTAATATATAGACTAAGCTCCACGCCTAACCTATTAATTACTACTCTAGCGTTGTAAAGACTAGAGCACTTGATGCAAGCGAGAAACTAATAAATGAACTTAAAGTACTAAAATGAAGTAAATAAAGAACTTAGAATAGTAATTAAGGCACCTAAAGATTGCTAAATGATGAACCAGATATTGCAAAAGTACAATGTTGAGAAAGATCCGACAGATCCAGCTCCTCCTATGCTCTCTCCTCTTCTCTCTCCCTCTTCTAATTATAACTAGATGAACTAGAACTAGAACTAGAAGATCTAGAACTAGATGAACTAGAACTAGAACTAGAAGAACTAGAACTAGATGAATTAGAGGGACACTACGAACCCTAATTTGTGTAGAGAATATGAAGCACTGGGGTGTAGAATGCCTCAAGGAGGGGGCCTTGGGCATCCTTATATAGGCTGAGGTGGAGTAGGGGGAAAGGTACCACCACATCAGCGATCTGCGTCTTCATCTCGTGTGCACCATCGGATCAAATTGACTTAAAATCGATCTAGGGATACTCTAGAAGGCGGCGGCCATCGGGCGAAATAGGGCGCCGAACGGCCCCACCTTGTTTCGTCTGCAGATCTCGTTCCTTCGGGTGACTTCTAGACCCTTCCCGAGCTTGATGATGATATTTTCCATCGCGGATAAGTTTCGTGATAATTATGCATCTAATCCTTCTTTTATGCTTTTCTGGAATAATCCCTGGGAAATACGAAACATGCAAAACTCATGGAAATTGTCAGTTAAAACCTTAGACTAGTGGGTATTCATGTATCCTTTCATATCTATAGTTCTAATAAAAGTTGACGTTATCCACCATCAACAAGTTCCCCCACACTTGCTCTGCTCGTCCTCGAGTAAAGGTTAAATATGAGCTGCAGATATCAAAGCCTTATTAGAGTAGGATGAGAGAGAAGGCAATGTCACTATGCCTTATACTAAAAATACCACATACTTTGAGAGAAGGCATATACCATCACTGCCTTGGTAAGGATCTAGAAATACCATAAAAGAGAGATCTGAGAGAGTCATACAAAGGAATCTCTAAGTTTTATTTGAAAAACTGCAAAAACTCCAGAGCTATAGTTGATCAAGAATAAGAGACAAGGCGCTTGGCTAGACCATTCTATCTTTTAACGGCTCAAGACATAAGTGATGGTTGCAAGCCCCATGGTGAAAGGTAAAATGAGTAAGTTTTTAGGTCTTAACAGTTTACTCTAACTCAGAGATGAGACCTCATTTGAAAGCATGTGTACCATCAACATTTTAAGGCATTACAGCAACTTCCGATCCATCACTGAGACTATCCTTGCTCAAGGACGAGCAAGAGGTAAGCTTGGGGGAGTTTGTTGACGGTCCTTAAGTATCAAATATAATCATCAAATAAATAAAAGAAACGGATCCAAATGTGACAAACACCCAGACTTAGGGTTTTATCTGATAGAATTCCACGAGTTTTGGTGTTTGTCTATTTCTGTAGGGGGTTATCAGAGAATATGGAGGAAGGGTCCACACGTCGGGTTTACATAGAGATATTAACGTGCACCGCAATTATCCAACATTTAGAAGAGTCCAGAAGCCACGGGAACGAGCGGGAGGCCGAGCGGGCCCAGGGGCTGGGCGCTCGCCCTCCCCCCTTGGGCGCCCACCCAAGGCTCTCAGCCAATCAAGCTCTGTCTCGCGGATAATGCTCCACCAACCTAAAGAATTAAGGAAAACCGTGCGATTAAAGTCGGTTTGATTCGACGGCCCATATTCATTTGGAGGGGCTATATAAGCAGGCCCCCTGGCCCCTGGAGGACTCAAACTCATTCTCATTCCTCAAACCCTAATTCATTCATCCGGAGGAGAGTCTCTGATCAAGCCCTAGAGCTACCACATCAACTAGATCTCTAGTTTAGCATAGCTACATAGGATTAGAACTAGAAGGAGTCAATCTTCGATTGGTTTCCGGATCTGTCAAGAGGATTCTTGGTAATTCCTCTACTGTTCTTCATTTGTTCATCATTGTTCTTCAATATTATGAATACAACTTTATTCGATTTCAATATATTGATTATGACTTTACTCTACTTGTTTATATTTGCAATTATATCATTCTTAGTTTATCATAGTTATATGCTTGGCTTAGTTAGACTGGAATTATATACATGTTTAGGATCGTATAGCGTTTATCCATCGGATCCATGGGTAAATGATAGATATTGTGTAGGCGTGGTGCCTATACTGTATTTATCTACGATTGTACCCTATATGTCGGATCGCGGGGTAGTTCATGGTAGTGACAGCTCCATTGATTCTTATATAGTCCCCCTCCCATGTATAGGGCAGGCATAGCAATATTATTACAGGGGAGTGATTGCTATGTTTCTCATCTTCCTTGAAAATATCACTATGCATGGGCATAGTCCTTTCTCGCAATGATTGCCAAGTATAATTGCACTAACTATGATATGCTAGACTTTATAGTTAAGAATAACTTAGGAAATATTCTTGTAGTTCATCCTAAACCCATGCTAATGACTTGCTAGAATATCTGTTGAGGTGCTTATCATTATTATATGTGGCTAATTATGCTGATCAGATTAGTTATCTTTGTCACCATACATACTTTATCTATATTTTATGTGACATTTATCCCTGTATGCAAGAGATAGATGAATGCTCTCTATTACAGATACAATGATAGATACTCAGTTCCATATTTCATTTCATAATCAACACTGATGTTAGTAATCCCTTCCTAGTGGTAAAAATATAAATAACGATACCTGTAATACTTTCCGGTTAAAATGCTACATCGGTATTAATCTGTGCGCTTTGTTAGGTATTTTAAGCGCAAACAGAAAAATCCGCAAGCGCACGGATACGATGTAGCTTTCACCCGGAAGTATTCCAGAGTATCGATTTTCCACAGAGAACGTGAGTGCACTAATTAAGATCCAAGATCGCCCAAGGATAACTATATAATTATTTTTGGTGGGAAGAGAGGAAGTTTCGTGAGAGTTCTCTAGTTGATCTAACAATCAAGAATTACTTCAAAGATTATTTATATCGGGACATCAGAGCACTAACCACAGAAAAAGATGAGAAGGGGGCTAGGAAGATCTAACTACGGTCCTACAAACACCGATCCGAACGAGGTGGAATACGTCGACCGTTAGGGCTGTCACTACCCTAGGGCTACCACAACAATCCGCAGGATTGGGTGCAATTCTAGGTAATTGCAAGACTAAACACCACGTCTAATCTATTAATTACTACTCTAATGTTTCAAATATTAGAGCACTTGATGCAAGTGGGAATCCAATAAATAACTTGAATGTAAATAAAAGTAATTAAAGAACTCAGGAATTGTGAATTGAAGAACCTGGAGAACGATGAAGAACGAACCAGTTGCTGCAAAAGTACAATGTTGAGGAAGATCCGACAGATCCGGCTCCTCCTCCACTCTCCTCTTCTCTCTCCCTATTTTCTAGATTACAACTAGAACTAACTAGAACTAGAACTAGAGGAACTAGAACTAGAACTAGAAGAACTAGAGGGATCCTCTCTACTTGGATGAAGAATTGAAACCCTAGCTTTGATTCTGTATAAGAGGTATGATCTCCAGGGGCCAGGGGGCCTTGCTTATATAGTCTTTTCACATGAATCTGGGCTGTCGGATCAAACCGACATTAATCACATGGTTTTCCTTGATCCTTTAGGTCGGTGGAGTGTGATCTGTGAAACGTGTGAGAGTAGGGCTGTGCCCAGGAGAGTAGGGCGGGCGCCCTGTCCCTGAGCCCTCTCGGCTTCCCGTTCGTTCCCGTGGCTTCTGGAGTCTTCTAGATGATAGAAAATTGCGCAGCATGTTAATATCTCTATGTAAACCCGACGTGTGGGCCTTTCTTCCGTATTTTCTAATAACCCCCTGCAGAAATAGACAAACACCAAAACTCGTAGAATTCTGTTTGATAAAACACTAAGTTTGGGTGTTGGTTGCATTTGGATCCTTTTTCATGATTAGTTGATGGTTAAATGTGAGCATTAAGGACCGTCAATAAGCTCCCCCAAGCTTAATCTTTGCTCGTCCCTGAGCAAAGATGGACTCAAGAGTTTCTGCAGTGGTTTCATGCCTCATAGATACACATGCATTCAAATAAGATCTCATCTCTGGGTTTAGGTAAACTGTTAAGATTTAAACTTACTCATTTTACCTTCCACCATGGGGCTTGCAACCGTCACTTGTGTCTTGAGCAGTTAAAAGATAGAACGGTCTAGTCAAGCGCCATGTCTCTTGTTCTTCGATTAACTATAGCTCTGGAGTTTTTGCAGATTTTTAAATAAAACTCAAAGATTCCTTGTATGACTCTCTCTAGTCTCTCTTTTGTGGTATTTCTGGATCCTTACCAAGGCATTAATGGTGTATGCCTTCTCTCAAAGTATGTGGTATTTTTGGTATGAGGCATAGTGACATTGCCTTCTCTCTCACCCTACTCTAATAAGACTTTTGATATCTAGAGCTCATAGGTGGGAGACAACTAATACATACTTACAAGAAATTTATTGCATAGTCAAACCATGGATCCAGAAGATCAAGTCAATAAGTCAAATCAAGATGTGCATGTGTGGCGAATGAATGGTGATAATGGTGATGATGGTGATAACAATGGTGAAAGTATAATTCTACTTATGCTCTTTTGAGGGGATAGATAACTTTCTTGCTCTTTTGAAACTTTTTGAGGAGAATGAGATGCTCTATATTTTCTTTTTCGTTTCTCTCAGGTGGGTATCTTGTACCCCTAATTCTACTGTCGGACACTTGTCCATTTTTACCTCTCGTCTCACTTTTTCTTTTCTTTCGAGGTTCCAGGCACTTGCCCCTTTTTATTTCCTCGTATTCTTTCTTTTTTTCTCTCTTTTTTTTAGAGCACTCATCTCCTGAAATAATATAGCAAGTGGTAGTAACCAAGATAACTTGAGCATTTATTTTACAGGGAAAAACAGAAATGTTTTTGGCTATTCTCTCCCGGATTAGGAGTAGGATATTTTTAGGTGATTCTGGAGATGGAAATGGGTGGATATATGTGGATGCGTACTTCCGGAGTAGAAGCAGCATGTGTGAGTGAACGTGCAAGTGAATCTTGACTTAACCACATGACAAGCTTCTAAGGGTCTACACAGCTTGACCACACTCAATGCTCATAAGCAGTAAAAAGTAAATGTGTGGCTCAAAGTCTAGCAAGCATGTATATATGGCTGTGGTAGGAATTTAAACTCTCATCATACAGGAACTCATCATGTGATATTTTAAAGATTTTGAAAGATAAAATTCTCCAGAATTCTAGCATCTCTAGGAACAGATAAACAGCAGCTCAACCTTCCCATATCATATCCGTTAACGACTTAGACTTCAGATCAAGTACTCTTCCCACAAGTTCAGATTTAGAGCAGGTTTAAATTATAACAGTTATGCCTAAACTTGAGAGAAAACTTAAACTTGAAAACTAGGTACATGGCAGAGCAACTATTCATCATTTCCATGTGAGAGCTTATCATGGGGGTTGATAGCAAATTTTATTTATTTATTTATTTAGCAAACTAAGCAAAGATATATATGTAAGCACAAAATCATTATTTGGGTTTATATGATTATGCATCTTTTTATTATTAGAGTAAAGTATAAACGTGAGTAGAATACTTAGCTGGATAAATGGGGGTGCTCTCCCCCAAGCTGGATTTTGACGTAATTTCTTCTGATGTAGCTAGTAGGTGGCGGAGGTGTATTTGAATATCGGCAGCACTCTGATAGCAATTAGGATGTCCTCCGTCTGCTAGTCTTCTTTGATCCGTAAATTCTGTGGAGCTCAAATAGACAACAAAGCTTTCTGGAACTAGTTAAGTGTTAGCATAAATATTTAGCCTTTATCATGTTGAGCCTCCTCAATAAATGTTACACTCTTTAGTAGGATCATAAATTTATTTTTACAATTTTATTTTTATAGGATAGGAATATATTTATTTTATTTTTACGCCACCACAGTGAATGTACTTATAGGTTTTATGCCATGAGCATACTCACATGGGGCTTACTATTTTTAACATTTTTATTTTCTTTTCAAGATGATATGAACCAGATTAACTAAGCAAACTATTTTAAGATAATTGAAAAGAAAAGGATAACTACCAAGTTTACCTCTTGGCGAGGCGTTCGGTGTTTTTAAGTCCTCCGAACGGGACTCTCCGTTTCCTCAGTCGTCCTGGGATTCGCTGGATGGCGTAGTCTGCCCATCTGTCCTTGATGATTTGCCTTCTTTGGTTGCGGTTGCGTTGTCTTCTTCTTGTCCTAACCTACTTAGAGTCTTCAACTATATAGTTAGGGTCAGTAAAATAGTGGCGTACCTTCTCAGAGGGGAAGTGCATGTGGACTTCTCCGGTTCCAATGTAGATGATTGCTTTAACGGTGCTGAGGAACGGTCTCCCAAGGATGATGGGTGGATCGTACTCGTCTTCTCCCATGTCAATAACCTTCAACCTTTCGAAATGTCTGATCTGCTATCTGGAGCTAGGTCATCCTTCTTGGTCAGGAACGGTGACTTGGGTCGACGATCTTGACCTTCTTGAACTGCAGTGACCATCTTAGCTTTCTCGGTCCACACTTGCTTGTTCCTATCCCTCCTGTTGGTCCTCTTCCTTGGTTCATGTCGGGATTGCTCTGAGACTTGTGTAGTCTTGTTCTTGAAGGAAAATGTCTCCTTCCTCCCCTTGATGTAGAAACTGATCTTGGCAGCACTAGCATGGATGACAGCTCCCGAGGTGTTCAGGAATGGCCTCCCTAGGATGATGGGTGCCCTCTCATCAGTACCAGTCTCTATCACCACGAAGTCTGCTGGGGCGTACAAGGTACCAACTCGGACGCAGAGGTTCTTCAATATTCTCTTTTGGAAACTTAGCGTACGATCTGCAAGCTGCAAACACATGGCTGTTTCTAATACAGGATTTGTAAAGAATTTTTCATAGAGTACCCTGGGCATAATGTTGACGCTGGAGCCAAAGTCGCAGAGTGCTTCTGGGAAGTCCACCATGCCAATGGAGATCGGGATGACAGGGCGTCCTAGATTGTCTCTCTTGACCGGCAGAAGGTCAGTAATTACTTCCACAATGGGGTTACTCCAGTAGTTACATCCTCAAGCATCTCAAGGTAGTGATTGCCTGAGTGTCCAGTATCTCCAGTGTGTTTGTGCTCGTAGATCTAGGTTCTTCACTTGGTGGAGTCTGGGAGTTGTAAAAGTCCTTCATATTTTGCTCGAAGTGTACCTACTCATGGAGACAAGGCAAAGATCAAGTGCATGGGCTCTGTTGGTGAAAAACACCAACAGAACCAAAAGTGTATTTGTTCTCTCTAACCTTAAGCATAGTGAGCAAGACAAAGTTGATGGATAATAAGATCATGAGTATAGCATTTAAAACATTTGTCAGATCAGATTGCTCAACCTAATGGAAAGATAATCTAACTATACTTATCTTTATATATATATATACATATATATATATATCTTCCAAAGATTGCGTGTGCAACATTTTAGCTCGTATGATTAGGAGTGTGGAATCACAAAGGTGGAAGGAATAAACATGTTGAATCGATTGGGTTGGTTAATCTAGAGTTGTAAATCATACATGTTTGTCTCTTTTATTCATGTGAACACCGGAAATAAGGAGAAGCTTATAAAAGTGATAGTCAAGTACCTTAAGATGTTACCTTACTTGAAGAGTGATGGTAAAATATTACCTTGTGGAAGCTTTCCTTTCTTAGCGGTTATGCATCATGTTGTGGCACCCTCCATGGATCATCTCTTGTGAGCTATGCCTTCCTTGTGTAAATTGTTAACCTTCATGTGTCTCTCTATTTGTCTCCAATGTGAGTTTATCTTAGGACTTCCCAGGTCGATATTGAAAGTTTTCTTGCAGGGGTTAGTCCAACAAAATATCCCATATCTGCTATAGCATACTATCGGCTCAAAAATCAACCTAGACACCATGTCTAATTTGATTTAGGAGGGCATTTTAACCTAAGCATTATGCTTAATTTAAACTCCCTTGGAAGTAAGATCACCAGCCCTAAACTAAGCACCATGCTTAATTAAGAGATAAATGAAACTACTCCAAGCCTAGACATATAATAAAGCAAATAAAGGTAGTAATTTTCCACAGAGAACGTGAGTGTACTAATTAAGATCCAAGATCGCCCAAGGATAACTATATAATTATTTTTGGTGGGAAGACAGGAAGTTTCCTGAGAGTTCTCTAGTTGATCTAAGAATCAAGAATTACTTCAAAGATTATTTATATTGGGACATCAGAGCACTAACCACAGAAAGGGATGAGAAGGGGGCTAGGAAGGTCTGACTACGGTCCTACAAACACCGATCCGAACAAGGTGGAATACGTCGACCGTTAGGGCTGTCACTACCCTAGGGCTACCACAACAATCCGCAGGATTGGGTGCAATTCCAGGTAATTGCAAGACTAAACACCACGTCTAATCTATTAATTACTACTCTAATGTTTCAAAGATTAGAGCACATGATGCAAGCGGGAATCTAATAAATAACTTGAATGTAAATAAAAGTAATTAAAGAACTCAGGAATTGTGAATTGAAGAACCTGGAGAACGATGAAGAACGAACCAGTTGCTGCAAAAGTACAATGTTGAGGAAGATCCGACAGATCCGGCACCTCCTCCACTCTCCTCTTCTCTCTCCCTATTTTCTAGATTACAAATAGAACTAACTAGAACTAGAACTAGAGGAACTAGAACTAGAACTAGATGAACTAGAACTACATCTAGATGAACTAGAGGTAGAACTAGAAGAACTAGAGGGATCCGCTCTACTTGGATGAAGAATTGAAACCCTAGCTTTGATTCTGTAGAAGAGGTATGATCTCCAGGGGCCAGGGGGCCTTGCTTATATAGTCTTTTCACATGAATCTGGGCCGTCGGATCAAACCGACATTAATCGCACGGTTTTCCTTGATCCTTTATGTCGGTGGAGCGTGATCTGCGAAACGTGTCCTGACTGGACTCTGGAAGTGGGCGGGCGCCCTGTCCCTGAGCCCTCTCGGCTTCCCGTTCGTTCCCGTGGCTTCTGGAGTCTTCTAGATGATAGAAAATTGCGCGGCATGTTAATATCTCTATGTAAACCCGACGTGTGGGCCTTTCTTCCGTATTTCCTGATAACCCCCTGCAGAAATAGACAAACACCAAAACTTGTAGAATTCTGTCAGATAAAACCCTAAGTCTGGGTGTTGGTTGCATTTGGATCCTTTTCCATGATTAGTTGGTGGTTAAATGTGAGCATTAAGGACCGTCAACACGCTTGTAGATCTCATTTATTATTTATTCAGAAGAGCAATTCTATATTTCAATACCGCATCTCTCATGTCATGCTAGCGATGACAACTTGGCTTAAGTGGCATGAGGGATAGGTTTGGCAATTTTTGGCGCCGTTATCAGAAATAGAAAACTAAGTCTACTTTTGGTAATGACGTTAAGAATGCCCAACAATTTCTATCACCTTCTTTGTTTTAGTTTGTTTTAAATTGAATAAAATGCTTTCACTTAAAAGTTATCATTCCTAGAATTAGTGATTAATTAATGATAAACTTGTTGATGTCTTTTTTCTCATGGCATGAACCTGATTTTCTATGGTATAAATTACTAGAAGTAAACTTGAGATATAAGAACAAAATGATTAGTAAAGAAATGAACTAAACTTGAGTCCAGTCTTTAGCAAGATGAATCTATGGAGCCTTAATTTTTAACTACTATAAAACTTACTCTAGTATTTCTATGGCAATTGAAACACCTACCAAGGCCAAATATTCCATGCACTTTAGTAGAAAGGAAATCCCACTATGCTGCATGCTAGTATTGAGATTAATCAAGCTTTTTTCGAGTCTTAGTTGAGAACCTCGTCATGCTAATAAGATCAAGAATCACGTACACCTACCTATATATTGCTACTCTCACACCGAGAGGTATGCACGAACATGCCCATAACATCATACTCTACTCTATGGCAAACATTTACTCCTCATAATTTAATTGTCAAATCTAGGTATGGCTATCTAAAAAAAGAGAGACAAGTGTCTTTGTAAAAATAAATAAAGAGAGAGATAGCCATACCCCATACAATCAAGAGAAGAAATGCCTTGATAGAGTAACCACCATAGTTATCACACATGCACACTTCTTGATCTATAGTATGACTTGTTGCTCCTTTGATCCAATTGCTTGACTTCGCAACACCATGCTTAGCATTGTATGCACCGCATCCCTTCCTATTTAGAAACTCCATAAATCACAAGTGATAGGATTGAAGGCATCATGCATGGCCTTTATGGTGAAGATATATTTCCACTTACATATGAGAGACTGAGGGTGCCACAGAAATAACTAGACATGCATTCTTTGGAAAAAAATGCATGAAAAACTCCATATGATTTGATTGAGCAAAAAGGCATGGGTAATAAACCCTCTTTCTAGCTAGCATGAGTTCTAATCTTAAGTGCAGGGAAGGTGATGAGTTCTATGGTAATGAAGGTGAGGGGCACTTATTTTATGATTTCAACATGTTAATCAGAGATCAATCATCTAATTAAGGTATACTATATTAAGATTTAGTCTTTGCTCAGGGACGAGCAAAAGTCAAGCTTGGGGGAGCTTGTTGATGCTCACTAAATGCATATTTTAACCATCAACAAGACATCAATTCATGGATGAAAGAGACATAGATGAT
The DNA here is from genome assembly GCF_000003195.3 of Sorghum bicolor. Lineage (NCBI taxonomy): Eukaryota > Viridiplantae > Streptophyta > Magnoliopsida > Poales > Poaceae > Sorghum > Sorghum bicolor. The sequence continues at coordinate 39,514,089 of NC_012876.2, read as the reverse complement.
AGAGAATTTGGTTTAAACTAATGGAATTCCCCTTGTACATGAGTTTTATTTGTATGCAGGGAAAATGTCAAAAATGTACAAGAATTTGATCACCAAGAGGCATTCTAGCACCTGTGGGCCCACTGGGGCCTAGGAGGGTGGTGGGCGCCAGGTCCAGGTGGTGGCCGCCATGGCCCACCTGGCGGGCACCACCCCACCTCCTCTGCCACGTCACTGATCCACGTGATTTCATCTATGGCAACATCTGGAACGTTGAATTAAAGTTGGTTTCATCTGAATGCAGGGAACAAGTGTCACATGGATTGTGGTTTTCCACGACATGCACAAACGTTTCTAACATGTGCCAACCGACATACCCGTGAAGCAAACCGCATGTGAGCATGATCTGGAGCCATCAGATGCTATGACGGTTCAAGGGAGGTGGTGGCCGCTGTAGGATCCTGGCACCTGCCACTCCACTTCATGCCAGGAGCCTCCCAGTCACCTCTGTCCTATAAATACCCCCCTGGTTTGACTATATTCAGAGAGCTAATGTTGAGAGAAAGCTAGTTGAGTCATTTGTGCTTATGTAGTCCACTATCTAATGAGACTAGTAGTGAAAGTGAGAGTGAAGAGTGGAGCAGAGTACTAGAGAGGAGTCTTCTGGACCCTCTAGTATAGCTCTTGTATTACCCTCTTTGTAAGTACTATTGCATTATCTATTTCTACTTTCAGCATTTACTTTGAGTACGTCAACTATTGCATTGAGTGCCTTTACTTATTGCATTGAGTGATATACTTATTGCTTGATTGCTGGTAGTTTAGTTATAGATAGTTTAGTTGTCTTGTTTACTTCTAGTATGGGTTCTTCGCCTCTAGCCGGTGCCCTAGTTCTTGCGTAGAATTAGAGTAGTATCTCATAGTGTAGGCGTGGTGCTTAAACTATACGTTACGTTGGATAGTGGCTAGCCCTCCGGATAGCTGTGGTAGTGGTAGATGGTGACAACCCTGTTTTCCTATATATTCCACCACGTTGAGGCAAGTTTTTAAATCATAGACCTCGTTGTGCGTCCTGCGTGGTGAACCTTGTGGTGAGTTCAAGACTCATACGATCAAAAGTACTAGTTAGGATTCTTGATTGCTAGATTAGATATTCTTGGGCTAGATAGAAGTATTGCTTACACACTCTATGACCTCTCCTATTACATCTAGATTGTCTCCTATTTGGTCGTAGCTAGGTCATTACTTAGTCTATAACCCATATCTAATTTAGGTTGTTCTTAGTAAGTTTATTATAGTCATTTTTAGCCATATATAGTAATCCTTATGGAAATAGATACGATACTTGGTACTCCCAAGTAAAGTGCTACAACCGATATATTCTGTGCGCTTGCGGAATTTCAAATAGACATAAGAATAATCAGTAATATTTCTAGTGTCATTATTTAGAGTAGGGAATTATCTCTAATTCTAGTAGTGACGTTAAGAAGTATCAACAGGCAATTCTAGCGCCATTGCCGGGGACTAGGCTTTGTGTCTTCCTTTGGTGATCACATTAAGATTTGCCAACAAGGATCATCTACCCTTGATCTTACTCCTCTACTACAGCATGAGTCATCTAAATCTTGCAGTAGCTATGATACATCACAACCTGCAACAAGTGGGAATAAACCCTGAGTATGAGAATTTAGTCAGCTAGACTTACCCATCATAAACCAAAAATAAAATGACACCAAGGAGTATGCAAGGTTGATATATAAGTGGAGCTTGCTGGACAATATTTTGCATAAAAAGCTTAAGTACAAATAATTAAACATTTCTTATTTAGCATCAAATTAATAATCATTAACCTGCCAACTAGATTAGCACCTGTGCTATAGCAAACACTTGATTAATATCAATCAATAATAACCATATTAGGTTTATCAGGCTATAAACATCATCATCATCATCATCATCATCATAGAACCATTAAGTTATTTAGTGAATGCTACGTTTGCTGCTGCTCTACCAAGTTCTCACTATCTAGGAGAGACGACGATTTGAATCGATTCCTATCTAGGTGGAGGGTTATTCCTAGCACTCACCCATGCTTCCCCCATTGGAGAGCAAGTATGTCACCTTTGGTATGACTCAGAAATCGTTGTCCCAATCAGTGCCGCATTATTAGGGCTGCCACTCTGCTAGGACGATCAGGACTTTTAAATCACCTGCCCTTGGTCTTACGACAATGGCTCTCCGCACACTGCACTTCCTTGAGTAGTGCGTACTTTATACTTGCCGGCCTCCAGCCTGAGTCATACTACCCGGCTTCGCGGTCGGAACGACTTATCCGGCCAACTAAGTGTTTGGCATGCGTTCAACATGACAAGAGGACATACAACGGTTGGTCCTTAATCAACACAGACGGGGATAGATCCACACCTAAGACCTCCATGCCTTGTTGCATCACTATCATCATCCCGCCTAGTCTCCTTTCATATTATTAACACATGGTTCTTTTCCACGATAGCAAATATAGCCAACCATGATCTGGAATCCATCTATATTTTGCAGGTGACAAGAAATCACGTGGCTTCTACAGATCTAAGTCTGGCTAAGCATAGACATGATCCTAACTAATTAGGATTCAGGTTATGTATACTGGACAAGGAAAGGTATATATGCAGCAAGGGTTTCATCCAACTCCTATACTTAATGCAACAATACATATATAACATATATACTCATTCACTTTTAGAAAGTAGGACGCTTATAATGCTCCGGGTCTTGCCTGGAATATGACACTGAGTCAGATCAGTTAGTTAGCTCCATCTTGGTGACATCTAAGGTCATAATACTTGCTTAATCCTTTCATCTTTAGGATCATCAAACACCATCTTCGGGTTCGCTTCCACACAATCCTTCACGTGGTTCATCTAGCATACCTAGATGAGATGCGAGATGCAAGTGCATGAACACATGGAAGTGCAATAAACAATGCATCACACATAAGCAAGGCAAGTACAAGATTACACAAGATCACATGTATACTAATTAACACCACCAAGACATGAGTCACTTATAACCACACACAAAGTAAAGTAATCAAGCATTCATGCATTTTCAGCAACTCTGGACATACATGCAGCAGCTGAGTAATTAAATTATAACTGGAGTTCTACAAATCCAAAAGCCATGAAACAAAGACATTCTGGAAAGCTCATAAAATTGTATACAATTCATCTTTAATCATCTTAGCATAATTAGTAAATTAACCTAGTCAAACATGCATATTTACAGAATCTGGTCCAGGAATTCTAGATAAAAAGCATTTCGATAGATGAACTTCATACCAATATAACTCACAAACCATTTATCCAAATGATATGAAACTTCAACACATGCTAGATGAAAGTGTTATCTACAACTTTTATATAGACAAGTTTTACAGCAAACATCATTCATACCATGGAATTAATTGCACAATCACAACTGCTCATTTTGCCCCAAACAGTAGGGTACAATATAGATAAAAAACTGTTAGGCACTTCAAGAAAACATAACTGTAGTTGTAAACCTCCAACAAACATGATTCTTAACTTCACAGAAAGATTACTAAATTTTGAATAGCTTTGTTATAAACATCTAGAGCTAATTCTGTCACTAACAAAGTGTCACATAGTAATATACCAAGCAAACAACTATAAAAGGAATCTATCATTTTTAGGACTGCACACAACAGCTGCTTGTTTAAATCATAACTGGAGTTACACAACACATAAAGATATGCAAGAAGACATTCTAGAAAGCTTACAAATTATCTACATTTCATCTTTAGACATCCAAGCATGATTCACATGTTTAGTAGGTTGAAATTACAAAGTTGCAGAATCTGTCCCTGACAAACAAAGAGCAACCATTTCTGGAACCTAACTTTGAACAGACAAAACTCATGAACCACATGACAAAATGCTACCAAATTTTAGCAGCAGCTAGATGGATAAATTTTCTACAACTTAGTTATAAATACGTTTCCCAGAAAACATCATTTACATGGTGCAATCCAAACAGTTTCAGAAACTGTTCAGAAACAACAATTGCAAGCAATTAATTATTAACTTATATTTCAAACATGCACTTGGGCAAAACTATTGTTACCAAAAGTTTCCTCATATCAAATAAACACCATAAAACCTAGTGGTCATTACCAAATAAATTTATTTAATGCCTTTCTTAATTTATTTGGATAATAAGGAGAATTAAAGAACATCTACCAACAGTGCAAATTAAATTCTACCAAAATTACAGTAGCCTCTACATACTATAAACAGAATACTATACAAATTTCATTGCATTTGAACAAACATAGCAGTCTCTATGAAAAGACAAATTGCTATTGCAATTAACCATGTGAGAGCAAGATAAATGCAAAACTCATATTTTCTTCAAACACATGACCATATTATATATCAACATGATACAACAATATCATGGAATGGTAGTGGAACAACATTTTCTATTTTACATTTTAATTTATAATAATAAACCATTTATCAAGCCATAAGAAAGTTAAATTAATAACTCATTTATACTGCAACCGAAAATTATGAAACTTTTACCATACCTCAAGCATCACATAAATAGCATGCCACAGAAGTTTCACTTTAATTGGATCTATACAACAACAGTTATCAAAAGGACAAACACAACTGGCATTAAAAATCTAGGTGCATAGATCTATTTCTACAGCTAAAACTTTAAACTAAAACATGCAATGTTATAGACCTTTACTACATAGATAATTTCACAAGGATTCCAAAAAGTCATCATTTATTATTTTATGGTTTCTCTACGATTTTATATGGATTTTCAAAGTTTCAGCATCTTTCAAACAAAGTCCCTGGAGCACTATTCACGTGAGTCACTAGTCCTACAGGAAACCCAGGATATAGTCCAATTTGAACCCGTGGTCCCTGACGGGATTGACACAGAGGAGATCGTCGGAGAGCTCCCGATTCAGCACTGGGAGGCCAACACGCACTCGCAGGGCCGCTCGGTTGGGCCCAAGCTAGTCCACGGTGCCCTGGCCATGCGCGGGCGCCGATGGCGGTGGTGGCGGTGCTCTGGTGACCACGGTGGCAAAGGGAGGCCGAGAAAGGGCGCGTCATGCACGGCGCATGGAGGGGAAGACGGTGCTGTGGCCGGTTTGGATAGAGTGAGGTCGGAGGCATTGGGCGGTGGAGCTCCATGGGGGCGGCAATGGTGGACGCGGCTGCGTTTTCGCGCGGTGGAGAGCGACGGCTCGCTGAGAGAGCGAGGGAGAGGGAGAGGGAGTTCAGCGACCACGTTTGCTAGTGCTTGGGCGAGGTGGTGAGCAGGGCAAGGGTGCTGCCGAGGCCAGGAGTGCATGGTGGCCACGTCCAGGGCACGTGTCGCCCTTTGTGACATTTTCCTGAGCACGTGGCGGGTGACGGTGTGGCTGATGTGGGAAGCAAATTTGGGCCATTTCTATGTCGAATTTGGAGATGGTCCAAACATAAAGTTTGTCAAGCTCTACCTTCTCTACAACATTGATTAAGGTGCCATGATCATTAGAGAGACGATTTAGGAGACAAACAACTGACCACTCACTAGTGTCAAAGCCTTAATGAAGATTAGCAAAACTCGAAATTGATGATCAAGATGAAGTCAAACTCGATGCAACTTTTTGCATGCTCTTCTCCAAATAATTATCTCCAACTTTTATTTTTGGACCAACTTAAGTTGCTTAATAAAAACACGAGAACACGACATGCCAATGGCTCCATGTCCGTTTAGCGACAAAGTAAACTTTTTCTGTTTTAGGAGCTATTTTTGAAGATCCAACTGAACTCCAAATTTGATGACACTTGATCCATGGTATCCATCATGAAAGGTAATCCAACTCATATCAAGGAATGCAATTGAGTTACCATATGAATTTGAACGCTAAAATGTCGCCAAGAAGTTAACTCACTGCTGTCATGTTAGGGACAGAATGTTTCTAAACTGCAGCAGATTTGATATAGTGATCCTTATATGACATGGTTAGATAAAGATTCAAACTTATGCCCTTGAGAAAATTTTGTAGTAGACAAACTAATCTACAACTTTTGTTAAAGGATCTTTGACTGGTTCGGCCTGTTTAGCCAGATACAGAGCTTCCAACTAGGATCCCCGAAACCGAACACCTTGATGACTTAGCCAAAATTCTGAGATCCAAAACAACACTGCTTTGGATCTTGTGAGCTCAATTTGATTAGGTTAAATACGAAACTGGGTCTTGACACTTAAATAAAGTTTGTTCTACAGAAGCAATACTATAACGTTTATTTAAGGTCAAACCTCAGAACTGCTACAGAAGTCAAACTTTCACTTTGATCAAAGCAGCAACTTGATAAAGCTCAAACTAAGGTTTTAGACCAAATGAATCATTTTCTTGGCACAAGCTCAACATTAACCCTTCATGACTTTTGTTGTAGAGTTCATATAGAGTCCTTTGGACAAGGTTGCAAATTGATGACCCATGGTTCCGTTCACTTAATGAGGTCACTCCAACAAGCATGTAACTTATCATTTCATGCGACCTTTTGAATCAAAACTTCGTAAACCTTCTTCAGGTATCCATATATGTAGAGATGGAGATGAGATAGATGATAGAAGCACCATCAACATCCACATGCTTCATTATGCATGATCATCAAGCATTCACTTGTTGCAACATAAAAGTGCCAAGATGCAAGACAAACACCTAGGGTGGGACATTTAGTCCCGAAACCTTAGCCCCGATTCCGTAGCCGGGACTAAAGGCGCTTACGGCCCGGGGCTAAAGCCCTTCCCTGTACTAGTGTACATGGATCATGGAGATGGAGATCACCATGATGAATAGATCCATGGAGATGGAGATTCCCAAAGTGATAATGGGCTATACCAAGTCATATATGTGTCAATGTCGTTCTTACTATGTTTCTACTTTCATATGCGATGATGTTTTGTCTACATGCATGCAGTAGTGAAGTAGAACGATCCCTCAGCAATGTTTAAGTTACATGCTTCCCCAAACTTTGCAATGTCATGTGTCTTGTATAATTGGTGGTAGGACTATGAAATTAGGGTGCCACTGGTTTTGCTTGACTAGGCAGGTTCATATATCGGATACTCACTACAGAAGGGTTGGTTACTTGAACAAGGTCATCCTAACGGCTAGGGACCTTGGAGCATCAGTAGTTGGGCAACACAAGCATAGAGATGCCACCCCAACAACAATAGTCATATGTGATATGATTAGCAAGGAGTTGCTTACTGATGTACCATGTCTACTAGCGGTGATGCTAAAGCTCACTAGTATACTTGTTAGTTGTGGGTCTTGAATCACTAAGTATCAATCGAGGGATATTCATTTTAGTGGGAGTAGATTTTATTTAATATTATTTACTTTGTCTTGGATACATTGTCTTAGTATTTTGCATTACTTTTGTTGTAGATTAATGGCACCCACCAATCAAACATTTACTTTGCGCTCAATTCTTGAGAATGATAAGTTGAATGGAACAAAATATGCGGATTGGATCTACAACCTAAGAATTGTTCTCAGGGCTGAGAAAAAGGAAGAAATTCTAGACACCCCATTACCGGATGAGCCTGCTGATAATGCACATGCTACAGAGAAAAATGCTTACAAGAGAGCATGTGATGCTGATCTTGAAGTGAGTTTCCTCATGCGCTAGTATGGAACCAGAATTGCAAATGCAGTTTGACAATAATCATGCGTTTTATGATATGATCGTGGCGCTTAATAATATGTTCAAAGCCAAGGCTAGGACTGCAAGGTTCCATGTCTCAAAGGCCTTTGTTGAATGCAAGCTAGAAGAGGGCGCAACAGTTGGCCCACATATATATAATCAAGATGGTTGGTTACACTCAGAGGTTGGAGAAGCTAGGCTTCCGAATTGGCCAAGAATTAGTCACTGATTTCATTCTCTTGTCTCTTCCATCCTAGTTATGGAAACTTCATCTCTAACTACCATATGCATGGGGTGGAGAAAGGCTTGAATGAATTGTGTGGCATGCTGAAAACAGCAGAGGCCGACGTCAAGAAAGGTGCAGGTAGTAGCCAAGTGTTGGCTGTCCAAAACAAGCCTAACTTTAAGAGAAAGAAGGGCAATGCTTGGAAGAAGAAAAAGGGTAAGGCTAAGGATGAGATCCATAAGCAAAACCCACCTGCACATAAGGCTGGACCAGCTCCTGATGAAGATTGCTTTCATTGTAAGGGGAAAGGTCACTAGAAGAGGAACTGCAAGTTGTACTTGACATCCTTGAAAATGGATGGCGGTAGTAAAGGTACTCCCACTGCTCATACAATTGTTGTTTATGTTACAGATATTTTCCTTGCTGACTCATATTAATTCTTGGGTGTTTGATACCGGATCGGTTGCAATACGATGCAGGGAATGATAAGAAGTAGAAGCATGGAAAAGGAAGAAGTTGATATCTGCATGGGAAATAATGCAAGAGTTGATGCATTGAACATCAGGACAATGCAACTCCACCTACCATCAGGATTTATTTTGGAATTGAATAATTATTATTTTGTTCCTAGTTTAAGTCGAAGCATTGTGTCACCTTCATGTTTGACGAAGGAAGGTTATTCATTTGTGAGTAAAGACAATGGTTGTGTGATATCTAAAAATGACACATTTGTGGCTTTTGCATCCATTGTGAATGGGCTATTTATTTTGAATCTTGATGATGCACCTATATGTAATGCTAGTGCTAAAAGGCCTCGACTTAATGAGTTAAGTCCTACCTATATGTGGCATTGTCGTTTGTGTCATATAAGTGAGAATCGCACGAATAGGCTCCATGCTTATGGGCTTTTAACTTTGTTTGATTCTGAATCATACGAGACATGTGAGTCTTGCTTACTAGGAAAGATGACCAAGGTGTCTTTCACAGGTTTTCATGAGAGAGCGTCTGAGTTGTTGGAACTTGTGCATCCTGATGTGTGTGGACCAATGAGCACGATAGCTAGAGGCGAATTCAAATACTTCATAACTTTTGCTGATGATTTTAGTAGATATGGATATGTCTACTTAATGAAACATAAGTCTGAAACCTTTGAAAAGTTAAAAAGTTCAAAGAATTTAAGAATGAAGTAGAGAATCGACGTGGCAAAAAAAATTAAGGCTTTGTGATCTGATCGTGGAGGCGAATATTTGATTCATAAATTTAGCAATCATCTAAAGAGTTGTGGAATTGTTCCACAACTTAGGCTATGTGGAACTCCTAGAGGAATGGAGTGTCCGAGCGACGTAATCAAACTTTGTTGGACACTTCACTCTGTGATGAGCCAGTTGGACATACTTTTATTGTTTTTGGGACACGCTCTAGAAACAGCCACTTTCACTTTAAATAGGGTATCATCTAAGTCTGTAGTTAAGACATCATATGAGATGTGTACTGGTAAATGTCCCAGATTGTCTTTTCTGAAAATTTGGGATTGTGAAGTTTATGTCGAATGACTGATATCAGATAAACTAACACCCAAATTGGACTAGTGCTTTTTCATGGGATACCCAAATGAAAATTTAGGGTATTATGTCTATAACCGGATAGAGGGCAAAGTGTTTGTTACTCAAAATGGTGTTTTCTTAGAGAAAGAGTTTCTCAAAACGGAGAACAATGGATAGAAGGTTTATCTTGAAGAAGTTCAAGATGAGTCAGTTGGGAATGACTCTACAAGTTGATGCCAATGTAGCAGAACAAGTTGAGACACCCGTGGTAGTAGAAACACCACCACTGCCATGAAGATCAGCAAGACTTCACGAAGTACATGGGGAATTGTTACTTTTAGACGATGACGAACCTACAAATTATGCGAAGCAATGATGGACCTAGATTCTAAGAAATGGCAAAGTGCCTTGAGATCCAAGATATAGATTCTATGAGAGATAATCAAGTTTTGAACTTGGTTGATTAACCTAATGGGGTTAGACCCATAGAGTGCAAATGGATCTATAAGAAGAAAAAGGATATGGATCGAAATGTTCACGTCTATAAAGCTTCACTTGTCGCAAAAGGTTTTAGAAAAGTTCAAGGAATTGACTATGATGAGACTTTCTTGCCAGTAGAGATGCTCAAATCTATCCAGATCATTCTAGCAATCGCTGCATATTTTGATTATGAGATATGGCAGATGGATGTTAAAACAGCCTTTCTAAATGCAAATTTGGAAGGAATCATGAATATGATACAGCCCAAAGATTTTGTTGATCCTAATAATACTGGAAAATATGCAAGCTTAAGAAATTCCATTTATGGGTTAAAGCAAGCATCTCAGAGTTGGAATATTTGTTTTGATGATGTGGTCAAAGGATTTGGCTTTCGTCAGAATGAAGAAAAACATTGTGTTTACAAGAAGGAAAGTGGGAGCGTTGTTGTATTTCTAATCTTATATGTGGATGACATATTATTGATTGGGAATGACATTCCAATGTTGCAATTAGTAAATACTTCACTAAATAATAGTTTTCTATGAAGGATTTAGGAGAAACGACATACATTTTAGACATTAAGATCTATAGAGATTGGTCCAAAAGGCTAATAGGATCAAGCCAAGATACGTACATAGACAAGGTGTTGAAGCGGTTCAACATGGAACAATCTAAAAGAGGATTCTTGCCTATGTCACATGGTATGTGTTTTAGTGATAAGCAGTGTCCTTCATCACATGAAGAGCTCAAACGCGTGAGTAAGGTTCCATACGCTTCGCCAATTGGTTCCATTATGTATGCCATGATATGTACTAACCTAGATGTCTCATATGCTCTAAGTGTTGCAAGCAGATACCAAACTAATCTAGGTGAAAGTCACTAGACACTTGTTAAAACCATTCTTACGTACTTGAGAAGGACTAAAGATGTGTTCCTAATATATGGAGGTGAGGAGGAGCTCATTGTAAATGGTTACACGATGCTAGCTTCCAAACTGACATAGATGATTCATAATCTCAATCAGGTTTTGTGTTCACTATAATTGGTGGTGCAGTAAGCTGGAAAAGTTCCAAGCAAGCAATGTTGTCTGATTCTACAACAAAGGTCGAGTATATTGTAGCTTCTGAATCTGCAAATGAAGGTATTTGGGTGAGGAGGTTCCTCATTGAACTTGGTGTGTTTCCTAATGTGTTGAGCCCATTGAATCTACATTGTAACAATAATGGGGCATTGCTCAGGCAAGGAAACTAGGAATCACCAAAAGAACAAATATGTGTTGCGGAAGTTTCACCTTATTTGAGAATTTGTTAGGCGAGGTAAAATTAAGATGTGCAAGATACATATGGATTCGAATATTGCAAATCCTTTGACAAAGGCTCTTCCATAGCCTAAGCATGAGGCACACTTGAGGTCTATGGGTATTAGATATCTTAGAGATTAACTCTAGTCCAAGTGGGAGACTGATGGGAATATGCCCTAGAGGTAATCATAGAGATGATGATATTACGATTGTATCCATGACATATATTATGATTTCAATGAATATCCATAATAGACAAACTTGTATCGATTAACAATTATGTGTATTGTTTGTGAAACACTTTTACTTGTATGGTTATTCTAAAGTTGTCCCTAATCAGAGTTCGTGTGAGGACACACATGAATATTAGATTAGCACATGTATTAGTTGATGACATTGTTTCACAAGTCATAGATGTTGGGTATTCTTAACGTCATTACCAAAAGTAGACTTAGTCTTCTAATTCTGATAACGGCGCCAAAAATGCCAAACCTATCCTTCGTGCCACTTAAGCCAAGTTGTCATCCCCAGCATGACATGAGAGACGCGGTATTGAAATATGCAATCGCTCTTCTGAATAAATAATAAATGAGATCTGCAAGCGCACAGATTAATAACGATGTAGCATTTTAACCGGGAAGTATTCCAGGTATCGTTATTTATATTTTTACCACTGGGAAGGGATTACTAACACCAATATTGATTATGGAATGAAATATATGGAACTGAGTATCTATCATTGCATGTGTAATAGAGAGCATTCATCTATCTCATACATGCAGGGATAAATGTCACATAAAATATAGATAAAGTATGAATGGTGACAAAGATAACTAATCTGATCAGCATAACTAGCCACATATAATAATGAATAGCACCTCCACAGATATTCTAGCAAGCCATTAGCATGGAATTAGGATGAACTATAAGAATATTCCCTAAGTTATTCTTAACTATAAAGTCTAGCATATCATAGTTAGTGCAATTATACTTGGCAATCATTGCGAGACGGGATTACGCCCATGCATAGTGATATTATCAAGGAAGATGAGAAACATAGCAATCACTCCCCTATAATAATGTTGCTCTGCCTGCCCTATACACGAGAGGCGGACTATATAAGAATCAACGAAGCTGTCACCATCGCGGACTACCCCACGATCCGGCATATAGGGTACAATCATAGATAACTACGGTATAGGAACCACGTCTACACAATATTTATCATTTACCCACTGTACACATGGATAAACACTATACGATCCTAAACATGTATATAATTCCAATCTAACTAAGCCAAGAATATAACTATGATAAACTAAGAACAATATAATTGAAAATATAAACAAGTAGAGCAAAGTCATAATCAATATATTGAAATAGAACAAAGTCACATTCATAATATTGAAGAACAATAATGAACAAATGAAGATCAATAGAGGAATTACCAAGAATCCTCTTGACTGATCCAGAAACCAATAGAAGATTGACTCCTTCTAGTTCTAATCCTATGTAGATATGCTAAACTAGAGATCTAGTTGATGTGGTGGCTCTAGGGCTTGATCAGAGACTCTCCTCCTGAGATGAATGAATGAATTAGGGTTTTAGAGGTGCCTCCTCCAGGGGCCAGGGGGCCTTCTTATATAGCCCCTCCAAATGAACGTGGGCCGTCAGATCAAACCGACCTTAATCGCACGGTTTTACTTAATCCCTTAGGTCGGTGGAGCATGATCCGCGGGGCAGGGTCGGATTGGCCGAGACACCTAGGCGGGCGCCCAAGGGGGGAGGGCGGGCACCCAGTCCTCGGGCCTACTCGGCCTCCCGCTCGTTCCCGTGGCTTCTGGACTCCTCTAGATGATAGAAAATCGTCGCACACATTAATATCTCTATGTAACTCCGACGTGTGGGCCTTTCCTCCATATTTCCTGATAACCCCCAATAGAAATAGACAAACACCAAAACTCATGGAATTCTATCAGATAAAACCTTAAGTCTGGGTGTTGGTTGCATTTGGATCCTTTTCTTTATTTATTTGATGATTAAATTTGGTACTTAATGACCGTCAACAAACTCCCCCAAACTTACCTCTTGCTTGTCCCTGAGCAAGGGTAGACTCAGTGATGTATCAGAAGTTGCTGTAATGCCTTTGAACGTTGACGGTACACATGCTTTCAAATGAAGTCTTATCTCTGAGTTAGAGTAAATTGTCAAGACTTAAAACTTACTCATTTTACCTTTCAACATGAGGCTTGCAACTGTCACTTGTGTCTTGAGCAGTTAAAAGATAGAACAGTCTAGTCAAGCACCATGTCTCTTATTCTTTGGTCACCTATAGCTCTGGAGTTTTTGTAGATTTTCAAATAAAACTCAGAGATTCCTTGTATGACTCTCTTATATCTCTCTTTTGTGGTATTTCTGGATCCTTACCAAGGGAGTGATGTTATATGCCTTCTCTCAAAGTATGGCTATTTGTGGTATGAGGTAGAGTGACATTGCCTTCTCTCTCATCCAACTCTAATAAGGCTTTGATATCTGGAGCTTATTGGTGGGAGATAAAGTATACATACTTACAAGACATTTATTGCATAGTCAAACCATGGATCCAGAGAAACAAGTCAATAAGTCAAATCAAGATGTGCATGTGTGGCGAATGAATGGTGTATGGTAATGATGGTGATAATGGTGAGAGTCTAATTCTACTTTTGCTCTTTTTGAGGGGATACATACCTTTCTTGCGCTTTTGAAGCTTTTTGAGGATAATGAGATGCTCTATATTTTCTCTGTCTCTTTTTTCAGGTGGGTATCTTGCACCCCTAATTCTACTGTCGGACACTTGTCCATTTTTACCTCTCATCTCAGTTTTTCTTTTCTTCGAGGTTCCGGGCACTTGCCCCTTTTTATTTCCTCATATTCATTTTATTAGAGCACTCGCCCTCCCTAAATAGTATGGCAAGCGATGGTAACCAAAATAACTGGAGCATTTATTTCATAGGGAAAAACAGGATTAGGAGAATGTTTTTGGTTATTCTCTCCCGGATAGGAGTAAAATACTATTAGATGGATCTAGAGATGGAAATGAGTGGATGTATGTGGATGCGTACTTCCAGAGTAGAAGCAGCATGTATGAGTGGGCGTGCAAGTGAATCTTGATTTTTAACCGCATGACAAGCTCCTAAGGGTCTACACAGCTTGACCACACTCAATGCTCATAAGCAGTAAAAAGTAAATGTATGGTTCATAGTCTAGCAAGCATGTATGGCTGTGGTAGGAATTTAAACTCTCATCATACAGGAACTCATCATGCAACATTTTAAAGATTTTGAAAGATAAAATTCTCCAGAATTCTAGCATCTCTAGGAACAGATAAACAGCAGCTCAACCTTCCCATATCATATCCGTTAACGACTTAGACTTTAGATCAAGTTCTCTTCCCACAAGTTCAGGTTTAGAGCGAGCTTTAAATTATAATAGTTATGTCTAAACTTGAGAGAAAGAGCTTCAAATTTGAAAATGAGGCAGAGCAACTATTCATCATATCCATGCTAGAGTCTATTAAGTATTTAGTTTTGCGTAGCCACTTTATTTATTTAATAAACAAGCTAAGCAAAGATATATATATATATATAAGTACAAAATAGTTATGTCTAAACTTGAGAGAAAGAGCTTCAAATTTGAAAATGAGGCAGAGCAACTATTCATCATATCCATGCTAGAGTCTATTAAGTATTTAGTTTTGCGTAGCCACTTTATTTATTTAATAAACAAGCTAAGCAAAGATATATATATATATATAAGTACAAAATCTTTATTTGGGTTTTCATTATTATGTATATTTTTATTTTAATATAGTATAGGTATAAATATAGATAGAAATACTTAGTGGGATAAATGTGGGTGCTCTCCCCCAAGCTGGATTTTGACGTAATTTCTTCTGATGTAGCTAGCAGGTGGCAGAGGTGCATTTGAATGTCGGCAGCACCCTGACAGCGATTAGGATGTCCTCCGTCTGCTAGTCTTCTTGATTCTTGAATTCTGTGGAGCTTAAATAGACAACAAAGCTTTGTGGAACTGGTTAAGTATTTACATAAATATCTAGCCTTTATCATGTTGAGCTTCCTCAATAAATGTTACTCTCTTTGGTAGGATGACAATTTTATTTTTGTATTCTCATTTTTTATAGAGCAGAGGAATATTTTTCTTTTTTTTGAGATGGTATAAACACGATTAACTAAACAAGCTAATAACTGAAAGGAAAGTGATAACTACCAAGTTTACCTCTTGGCATGGTCTTCGGTGTTTTTAAGTCCTCCGAACGGGACTCATTGTATGCTTAGGCGTTCTGGGATTCGCTAGATGGCGTAGATGGTGGTCCCGGCGGCGCCTCTTCTTCTTGTACAACTATCTTCTCTCTCCACACCTGACTTGGTGCTACGGTCTCCTATTCAAGCTGTATATCCTTAGACCTTATCACTTTTCCTTCGTAGTCTGCCCATCCGTCCTTGATGATTTGCCTCCTCTGGTTGCTGTTGCGTCGCCTTCTTCTGGTCTGACATGCTTAGAATCTTCAACTATATAGTTATGGTCATTAAAGTAACGGCGTACCTTCTCAGAGGGGAAGTGCATGTGGACTTGTCCGGTTCCAATGTAGATGATCGCTTTGATGGTGCTGAGGAACGGTCTTCCTAGGATGACGGGTGGGTTGTACTCATCTTCTCCCATGTCAATGACCTGTAAATCTGTACGGACAAAATGGTCATTTATTTTGACAGAGACATCAGTTACTATACCTTCAAACTTTTAGAATGTCTGGTCTGCCATCTGGAGCTGAATGTATGTTAGTTGAAGGGGCATGGTTCTGTACAGGAGGTGATAGGTGATTGCGGCCATTATGTTGACGCCCGATCCGATGTCACAATGTGTCTTATGAAAGGAGTATCCATTGATTGAGCACTTGATGCTTGGCACACTTGGGTCGTCCTTCTTGATCAGGAAAGGTGACTTGAGTCGACGATCTCGACCTCTTTGAACTGCAGTGACCATCTTAGCTGATTCGGTCCACACTTGCTTCTTGCTCTTGTTCCTCCTATTAGTCCTCATCCTTGGTTCATATTGGGTTGCTCTGAGATTTATGCAGTCTTGTTCTTGAAGGAAAATGTCTCCTTCCTCCCCTTGATGTTGAAGTTGATCTTCGCAACACTAGCGTAGATGACAGCTCCCGAGGTGTTCAGGAATGGCCTCCCTAGGATGATGGGTGACCTCTAATCAGCACCGGTCTCTTTCACCATGAAGTCTGCTGGGACATCTGAGATACCAACTCGGATACAGATGTTCTTCAATATTCCTTTTGGGAAGCTCAGTGTCCGATCTGCAAGCTGCAAACACATGGTTGTTTCTAATAAAGGATGTGTAAAGAATTTTTCATAGAGTACCCTGGGCATAATGTTGACGCTGGTGCCAAAGTCGCAGAGTGCTTCTGGGAAGCCCACTATGCCGATGGAGATCGGGATGACAGGGCATCCTGGATCGCCTCTCTTGGCTGGCAGAAGGTCATTATGTACTTCCACAACGGGGTTACTCTAGTAGTTATCTGCATCAAACATATCTACAAGATTTGCAGAGTCTAATCCTTCCGGTTGTGATGGTATACCGGGGTTAGTAGCAGGAACAACAGCAGCTATTTGATTCAACTGAGATTCAATCATTTTATTAAAGCTAATCTGGTTCTTGATGGCAGTAGAAAAATTATCGATTATATTATTTATATTTTCTAGCATTTTATCATTTGATGCCAATTTCTTAGACAGGTTATCCATTAGCTTTCCTTGATTAGACACTAACTGTCTCAAAGGTGGAAAATTGTTATTATTATTGTAAGAATTATTACCTTGATAATTACCTGAGTAGTTACCTGAGTAGTTAGGCCTCTATTGATTCCAACCTTGATTTTGTTGAGGACGGTTGTAGTAGTAGTAGTTGTTGTTGATGTAGTTCACGTCCTCATGCACCTTAGGGCAGTGATTGCCTGAGTGTCCAATATCTACACACTCCTCACAAGTCATGTGAGAGTCGTAGACGTGCATGACTTCTTTCTTGTCTCCAGCTTTATCATCGAGCTTCTTCATGAGCAGGTCGAGCTTTGCAGACAGCATGTCTACCTCCTTGAGCTAGTGCATACCTCCACCCTTCTTGCGTGTCTAGGTCCTGTCTTCATTCCAACCTTGGTTGGATGCCATCTTCTCCACAAGAGCTGTGGCTTGTGGTATGGTGAGTGACAGGAATGCTCCTCCAGCTGCAGCATCCATAGTTTCACAGGCGCTATTGCCAAGCCCATGATAGAACGTCTGCATCAGCAGATAGCTCTCCATTCCATGATGGGGACATTCTAGGATGTAGTCTTGGAAGTGCTCCCATGCCTGTGGAACGAATTCATCATGTTGTTGCTAAAAACTTGTAATCTTCCCACGAAGAGCATTGGTCTTGCCCATGGGAAAGAACTTGGCCAGAAAGTTCGTGGAGCAGAGTGCCCACATAGTATTCTTCTCATTCGTTGCATAGAACCACTGCTTCGCACTCCCCAACAGTGAGAATGGGAAGAGACGAAGTAGTATGGCGTCTCTGGGGACTTCTGACATGGTAAATGTGCTGCAAATATCCAGGAAGTGTTGGAGATGAGCACTAGCATCTTCGTGCGCCTTCCCACAGAACTGATTGGCTTGCACCATGTTGATGAGCCCAGGCTTGCGCTAAAAGTTTCGGTCGATCTCCACAGCAGGTACAGTGCGGATGTTGCCCGTGGTGGGAGCTGAGAACTCACGCATCGTCTTGTTCGCCATGGCTTCAAACTCCGATGACAAGTTCCGGATGAAACTTCGACAATCTTCTTGATTTGATGGAGCTTTACGCTAAAGTGTTGACGATCTAACTTTCTTGAGCTTGGCTCTTGTTTTTCTGATTATTGCTTCGGGGTCATCAACAAAATTATCTGGAAGATTTCTTCTATTCATACATCACCCTGCATAAATAATAAAAATAGCAAAGTACAGGGGTAAAGCCGTACGAGAGAATTGATGATCTCAATCATATTAGTGATGCGAATGATGACTCATTATTCCTTATTCATTCCTATTAGTAAATCAACCTTCCCCGGCAACGGCGCCAAAAATGCTTGTTGTGCATTCTTAACGTCATTACAAAAAGTAGACTTAGTTTTCTAATTCTGATAACGGTGCCAAAAATGCCAAACCTATCCCTCATGCCACTTAAGCCAAGTTATCATCCCCATCATGACATGAGAGACACGATATTGAAATAGGCAATTGCTCTTTTGAATAAATAACAAATGAGATCTGCAAGCGCACAGATTAATACCGATGTAGCATTTTAACCGAGAAGTATTCCAAGTATCGTTATTTATATTTTTACCACTAGGAAGGGATTACTAACACCAATATTCATTATGGAATGAAATATATGGAACTGAGTATCTATCATTGCATGTGTAATAGAGAGCATTCATCTATCTCATACATACAGGGATAAATGTCACATAAAATATAGATAAAGTATGAACGGTGACAAAGATAACTAATCTGATCAGCATAACTAGCCACATATAATAATGAATAGCACCTCAACAGATATTCTAGCAAGTCATTAGCATGGAATTAGGATGAACTACAAGAATATTCCCTAAGTTATTCTTAACTATAAAGTCTAGCATATCATAGTTAGTGCAATTATACTTGGCAATCATTGCAAGATAGGATTACGCCCATGCATAGTGATATTATCAAGGAAGATGAGAAACATAGCAATCACTCCCCTGTAATAATGTTGCTCTGCCTGCCCTATACACGGGAGGGTGACTATATAAGAATCAACAAAGCTGTCACCATTGCGAACTACCCCACAATCCGGCATATAGTGTACAATCCCACATAAATACTGTATGGGCACCACGCCTACACAATATTTATCATTTACCCACTGTAGACATGGATAAATGCTATACGATCCTAAACTTGTATATAATTCCAATCTAACTAAGCCAAGCATATAACTATGATAAACTAAGAACAATATAATTGAAAATATAAACAAGTTGAGCAAAGTCATAATCAATATATTGAAATAGAACAAAGTCATATTCATAATATTGAAGAACATTGATGAACAAATGAAGAACAGTAGAGGAATTAACAAGAATCCTCTTGACAGATCCAGAAACCAATCAAAAATTGACTCCTTCTAGTTCTAATTCTATGTAGCTATGCTAAACTAGAGATCTAGTTGATGTGGTGGCTCTAGGGCTTGATTAGAGACTCTCCTCCTAAGATGAATGAATGAATTAGGGTTTCAGAGGTGCCTCCTCCAGGGGCTAGGGGGCCTGCTTATATAGCCCCTCCAAATGAACGTGGGCCGTCGGATCAAAACCGACTTTAATCGCACAGTTTTCCTTAATCCCTTAGGTCGATGGAGCATGATCCGTGAGGCGGGGCTTGATTGGCCGAGACACCTAGGCTGGCGCCTAAGGGGTGAGGGCGGGCGCCCAGTTCCCGGGCCTACTCGGCCTCCCGCTTGTTCTCGTGGCTTCTGGACTCTTCTAGATGATAGAAAATCGGCGCACACATTAATATCTCCATGTAAACCCGACGTGTGGGCCTTTGCTCTATATTTCATGTTAACCCCCTGTAGAAATAGACAAACACCAAAAGTCACGGAATTCTATCAGATAAAACCCTAAGTCTGGGTGTTGGTTGCATTTGGATCCTTTTCTTTATTTATTTGATGATTAAATTTGGTACTTAAGGACCGTCAACAAACTCCCCCAAGCTTACCTATTGCTCGTCCCTGAGCGAGGATAGACTCAGTGATGGATCAGAAGTTGCTGTAATGCCTTTGAACTTTGATGGTACACATGCTTTCAAATGAAGTCTTATCTCTCAGTTAGACTAAAATGTCAAGACTTAAAACTTACTCATTTTACCTTTCACCATGGGGCTTGCAACCGTCACTTGTGTCTTGAGGAGTTAAAAGATAGAACGGTCTAGTCAAGCGCCATGTCTCTTATTCTTTGGTCAGCTATACCTTTAGAATTTTTTGCAGATTTTCAAATAAAACTCAGAGATTCCTTGTATGACTCTCTCAGATCTCTCTTTTGTGGTACTTCTGGATCCTTACCAAGGCAATGATGGTATATGCCTTCTCTCAAAGTATGTGGTATTTGTGGTATGAGGCAGAGTGACATTGCCTTCTCTCTCATCCTAGTCTAATAAGGCTTTGATATCTAGAGCTTATTGGTGGGAGATAAAGTATACATACTTACAAGACATTTATTGCATAGTCAAACCATGGATCTAGAGAAACAAGTCAATAAGTCAAATCAATATGTGCATGTGTGGCGAATGAATGGTGTATGGTAATGATGGTTGTTGACACTTGCTAACACCACTTGAATACTAGGTTGTCAACCCCAGCATGGCACTAGAGTGTACTATGGTATTTATATGCACATAGATAAATCCGCAAGCGCACGGATACCGTTGTAGCTTTTACCGGGTTAAAGGTTTTATCGTATCAATAGGGAAACAGGAGAACCAACTATGCTCTAACTTTGCCAAGATAGATAGATAAGTGTAAATAGGAAAGATGATAGAATTGAATAAGAACAATATTAAAGGTAAGATAACAATGGGTGATAATATGGGAATAGAGAGTAGAGCAATCTAGTATATGGGCGATGGTAGCAGAATAGAGAGGATAACTATGGTTTCTCTACTTCAAAGGGGTATGTCTATGTCTGGGATGAACCACGTGATAAGAATACACCACAAAGGATGCTTATCCATAGGCCGATAAACCCTACCCGTCTTGCTAACAGGAGGTGGACTACAGGGGACCAACATAACTGTCACCTACGCGGCCTACCACATGATCCAGCTAGACAGGGGATACCCATAAGTAATCTAGGTCTAAACACCACACTTACACATATACTACAACTCTAACCTATAGGGTCCTATAGATTAGAAGTACTCAAAAGAGTTGTGAACCAGAACATACATGATTAGTAATTGCATAACGAATTAGAAGTAGATTACTAGAGTCATCCCATGAGCAAGCTTGATTAGAGCTTGATCATGACGAAGTACAACCGGAGGAAGAACCGATAGGCCGGCCTCTCCTCCAATCCTCCCTCGCTCTCCATATCGCTACTATCTAGATCTACTATAGTTTAGAGAAGAGGGGAGAGCTCTCATCTCCAAACCCTAGCTTTTGCTCTGTCTATGAATAATGAATAATGATCAAGGGGTGCCTCCTCCAAGGGCCAGGGGGTCTGCTTATATAGTCCCCTCAAGTGAATCTGGGCCGTCGGATTAAACCGACATTGATTGAACGGTTATTCTTGATCCTTTAGGTCGGTGGAGCATAATCCCCGAAGAGAGTCATGATTGGACTCTGGGACAGGGCGGGCGCCCAAGGGGGGAGGGCGGGCGCCCTGCCCCCGAGCCCGCTCGGCCTCCCGTTCGTTCCTATGGCTTCTGGAGTCTTCTAGATGATAGAAAATTGCGCGGCACGTTCATATCTCTATGTAAACCCGACATGTGGGCCTTTCCTCCATATTTCCTGATAACCCCCTACAGAAATAGACAAACACCAAAACTCGTGGAATTCTGTCAGATAAAACCCTAAGTTTAGATGTTGGTTGTATTTGGATCCTTTTCTTTGTTTATTTGCTGATTATATTTGGTACTTAAGGACCGTCAACAACTCCCCCAAGCTTACCTCTTGCTCGTCCCTGAGCAAGGATGGACTCAAGAGTTTCTACAGTGGTTTTATGCCTTAAAGGTATACATGCGTTTAAACAAGATCTCATCTCTAGGTTAGGGTAAATTGTTAAGATTTAAAACTTACTCATATTACCTTTCACCATGGGGCTTGCAACCGTCACTTGTGTCTTGAGCAGTTAAAAGATAGAACGGTCAAGTCAAGCACCATGTCTCTTGTTCTATGATTAACTAAAGCTCCGGTGTTTTGCAGATTTTCAAATAAAACTCAGAGATTCCTTGTATGACTCTCTCTAGTCTTTCTTTTGTGGTATTTCTGGATCCTTACCAAGGCAGTGATGATATATGCCTTCTCTCAAAGTATGTGGTATTTTTGGTATGAGGCATAGTGACATTGCCTTCTCTCTCATCCAACTCTAATAAGGTTTTGATATCTGGAGCTCATAGGTGGGAGACAGATAATACATACTTACAAGACATTTATTGCATAGTCAAACCATGGATCCTGAGAAACAAGTCAATAAGTCAAATCAAGATGTGCATGTGTGGCGAATGAATGGTGTATGGTGATGATGGTGATAATGGTGAAAACAATGGTGAAAGTCTAATTCTACTTTTCCTCTTTTGAGGGGATATATACCTTTCTTGCACTTTGAAGCTTTTTGAGGGGAATGACATGCTCTATATTTTCTTTTTCTTTTCTCTCAGGTGGGTATCTTGTACCTCTAATTCTACTATCGGACACTTGTCCATTTTTACCTCTCGTCTCACTTTTTCTTTTCTTCGAGGTTCCGAGCACTTGCCCCTTTTTATTTCCTCATATTCACTTTTTTTTCAGAGGACTCACCCTCCTGGAATAATATAGCAAGTGGTAGTAACTAAATATCTCGAGCATTTATTTCATAGGGAAAGATAGGAATGGGATAATGTTTTTGGCTATTCTCTCCCGGATAGGAGTAGAATAATTTTGGGTGAATCTGGAGATGGAAATGAGTGGATGTATGTGGATGCGTACTTCCGGAGTAGAAGCAGCATGTATGATAGAACGTGCAAGTGAATCTTGATTTTAACCGCATGACAAGCTCCTAAGGGTCTACACGGCTTGACCACACTCAATGCTCATAAGCAGTAAAAAGTATATGTATGGTTCATAGTCTAATAGGCATGTATATATGGCTGTTGTAGGATTTTTTAAACTCTCATCATACAGGAACTCATCATGCAACATTTTAAATATTTTCAAAGATAAAATTCTCCAGAATTCTAGCATCTCTAGGAACAGATAAATAGCATCTCAACCATCCCATATCATATCCCTTAACGACTTAGACTTTAGATCAAGTACTCTTCCCACAAGTTCAATTTTAGAGAAAATCTTAATTAATAACAATCATGCCTAAACTTGAGAGAGAATTCAATTTCGAGAAGTAGTCATGGCAGAGCAACTATTCATCATTTCCATGTGAGAGCTTATCATGAGGATTCATAGAAAACTGTATTTACTTATTTATTTAGCAAACTAAGAAAAGATATATATAAGCACAAAATCTTTATTTGGGTTTTTATGATTATGCATCTTTTTATTATTTGAGTAAAGTATAAACGCGAGTAGAAACTCTTAGCTGGATAAATGGGGGTGCTCTCCCCCAAGCTGAATTTGATGTAATTTCTTTTGATGTAGCTAGCAGGTGGCAGAGGTATATTTGAATGTCGGCAGTACCCTAACAGTGATTAGGATGTCCTCCGTCTGCTAGTCTTCTTTGATCCTTGAATTCTGTGGAGCTCAAATAGACAACAAAGCTTTGTGGAACTGGTTAAGTGTTAGCATAAAATATCTTTACCTTTATCATGTTGAGCTTCCTCTAAAATATTACTCTCTTTGGTAGGATCATAAATTTATTTTTATATTTTCATTTCTATAGGACAGGAATATATTTATTTTATTTTTACGCCACCATAGTGAATGTACTTATGGGTTTCATGCCACGAGCATACTCACATGGGGCTTACTGTTTTTAACTTTTCTAATTTCTATTCAAGATAGCATAATTAACTGACAAGCTATTTGAGGAAAGTAAATAATTTAAGGAAAAAGGGAATACAGAAAGGATAAATATGGGTAACTACCGATTTTACCTTTCGGCGAGGGTTCAATGTTTTAAGTCTTCTGAACAAGACTTCTCACTGTGTTCATTCTTCAGGTTCGTCATTTGATTCAGGTGTGGACCTTGACGTCTGCACCTCTTGATACGGTGTTACCCATGTTCTTCGTTTGCCCAGCAGTTCGAAGTGCGGCGTTGGCAGCACCCTGCTCAGTGTGTTTGTGCTCGTAGATCCAGGTCCTTCACTTGGTGGAATCTGAGAGTTGTAAAACTCCACCATGTTTTGCTCCAAGTGTACCTGCTCATAGAGACAAGGCAGAGATCAAGTGCATGGGCCCTGTTGGTGGAAAACACCAATAGACCCAAAAGTGTATTTGTTCTTCTCTAACCTTAAACATAGTGAGCAAGACAAATTTGATGGATAATAAGATCAGGAGTGTAGCATTTAAAACATTTGTCAGATCAGATCACTCAACCTTATGGAAAGATAATCTATCTATGTATATGTCTTTTTCTTTATATCTTCCCAAAGATTGAATGTGCAACATTTTAGGTCATATGATTAGGAGTGTGGGATCACAAAGGTGGAAGGACTAAACATGTTGAATCAATTGGGTTGGTTAACCTAGAGTTGTAAATCATACATGTTTGTCTCTTTTATACATATGAACGCCAGAACCAAGGAGAAGCTTATAAAAGTGATTGCCAAGTACCTTGAGATGTTACCTTACTTGAAGAGTGATGGTATAGTATCACCTTGTGGAAGCTTTCCTTTCTTAGCGGTTGTGCATCGTGTTTGTGGCACCCTCCATGGATCATCTCTTATGAGCTACGTCTTCCTTGTGTAAATTGTTAAACTTCATGTGTCTCTCTCCTTGTCTCCAATGTGAGTTTATCTAAGGACTTCCCAGGTTGATATTGAAAGTTTTCCTGTAGGGGTTAGTCCGACAAAATATACCAATATCTACTCAAGCAGTTTTTAGTTCAGTAACCAAACTAGACTCCATGTCTAATCAGATTAAGGAAGGCTATTTAACCTAAGCACCATGCTTAATTTAAATGCCAATGGAAGTATGGCGAGTACTTCCAAACCAACACTTGCTAGTAAATAGACAAAGGTAGCATGACAGTATTTATAGAGATCTACTCAATTGCAGGTGAAGTAGTGTGATTAGTATTTAACAAATTGAGCATGTCTCAAAGGTAGGGACAACCAACATAGCAACATGGCAAAGGATGTAAAGTAGTCCCCCAAGCTTGAATTTGGCAAAATTCAAGTTTGGATGAATTTAATTCAATGTTGTATGATGATTGGTTGGACATACCTTGTGCTTGTCATTCATCCGATCTTCTTGCTCCAATCCTGGAAAGGTTAGTGACAAGAATACCCGAAGGAATATTTTTACAATTATCCTTATATGCTCAATACGCAAGGTAATGTTATAAATAATTAAAAGTTCGTGTTACGATCTGATCAGTGCTTATTTTACGACACTAAGCTTGTCCTTGGGAAACCATCAATTTATGTCGGCGAAGTGGTTTCCCTTCCAACGCTGACCTATATCAAGATCAACTCAACGAGATCTGCAATATTTATTATAGACATATGCATCGACAACCGCCCTTTTAAAGTTTTTATAAATAGAAAGAAAGAGGGGGTTGGAGATCTCAAATGTGGTGATGTTGGGGAGACCAATAGATTGGGAAGATGTTGCATATGAGCATGGAGTAAATGAAGTGGCTATGAAATAAATTCCATGCTCATTAATGTTATCTTCGTCTCCAATCTGAATGTTCGGAGTTTTTCCTGGATTGGTCTCACTTATGTCCTCTTCTATAGTTGGATGAATCCTATTTGCAAAGGGAGTCAAGAACTCACCATTTGAAATTGAGCCAAAGTCAGAATCCATTAAGGCTTTTTCCTTATCCATCCATTCTACACATTCTAGCCATTTAGAACTTGTGATCAGGAAAGGGGAGGTGTTAGAATTTTCTATATGGCTTAGCTCTCCTTCACTTAATATGTCATCCTCGACTTCTTCATAACAGGAACCAGGACATTCTCTAAGAGAACCATTATTGCAAGGACTTGGATTATCCCTGCTTGGAGGTTTCTTATGGAACCAAAATTCTAAACCATCAGTATCTGAAAGATTTAAGGTCAGAATTTCTTCCTCCCTTGAAGAATTTTGGGGTATTGATGGTTTAGGATCGATAGCTAAAGTTTGGGATTGAAGTGGATGTGATCTGGCTATCGAGACTTCTTCTTCTTGTCTAGGAACTGGTTCTTTCTCTTTCTCAGAGATATAAAAGCTAGGAGACTCTCCGCTCATTAAATCAATCAAATTCCAAGCATCACTAGCGGATAGGTGATAGAAGGATCCTCTGGAGGCTGTATTCAATGTTTGCTTATTTTCAATACTAAGGCCCTCAAAAAAGTGAATTAGAAGAACTTCTTGTGGAATAGAAAGCTTTGGGCCAGTGAGAGTAAGGTTAATAAAGCGGTCCCATGATTTGCCAAGAGATTCTTCTTCCAGTTGTCTAAAAGAAATAATCTCACGCCGAAGTTCCGCCACTTTAGAGATTGGAAAATATTTTAAAAGAAAACTATTATGTAACTCCTTCCAATCTCCATGAACACTCCCTACTTTGAGTTTATACCAATGTCTAGCTTTTCCTATTAAAGAGAACGGAAAGAGCTTCCATTTAAGGGTCTCATCGGACATGCCTTCTATGCGAAGGAGGTCACAGACTCGATAAAACTCTCTTAGGTGGGTGTATGGGTTTTCCTCACTTTCTCCTAAGAAAGGTTGTTTTTGAACAAATTCTATGTATTCGGGGTCTATCTCACAACTAGATGCTATGATAGGCTTTGAAGATTTTGGTGCTTCGAGATGTGTGCTCGTAGGTCTATGAAACTGATAGATAGACATGTTTGCATTCATGATAGACCAGAAATCAAGGATTAGATAAGAAGAAAGAATAGCAGAGATGAGGCAAAGGATAAAAGGAAAATATATATTTATTTTTATTTTTTTAGAAAATGATTAAGCTAGTTCGCAGTCAACTCAGCAACCGTTTCCCCGGCAACGGCGCCAAAAATGCTTGTTGACACTTGGTAACACCACTTGAATACTAGGTTGTCATCCCCAACATGGCACTAGAGTGTACTATGGTATTTATACGCACATAGATAAATCCACAAGCGCACGGATACCGTTGTAGCTTTTACCCGGTTAAAGGTTTTATCCTATCCACAGGGAAACGAGAGAACCAACTACGCTCTAACTTAGCCAAGATAGATAGATAATTGTAAATAGGAAAGATGATAGAATTGAATAAGAACAATATTAAAGGTAAGATAACAATGGGTGATAATATGGGAATAGAGAGTAGAGCAATCTAGTATATGGGCGATGGTAGCAGAATAGAGAGGATAACTATGGTTTCTGAACTTCAAAGGGGTATGTCTATGTCCGAGACGAACCACGTGATAAGAATACACCACAAAGGATGCTTATCCATAGGCCGATATACCCTACCCGTCCTGCTAATAGGAGGCGGACTACAGGGGACCAATGTAACTGTCACCTACGCGGCCTACCACACGATCTAGCTAGACAAGGGATATCCACAAGTAATCTAGGTCTAAGCACCACGCTTACACCTATACTACAACTCTAACCTATAGGGTCCTATAGATTAGAAGTACTCAAAAGAGTTGTGAACCATAACATACATGATTAGTAATTGCATAATGAATTAGAAGTAGATTACCAGTGTCATCCCATGAGCAAGCTTGATTAGAGCTTGATCATGACGAAGTACAACCGGAGGAAGAACCGACAGGCCGGCCTCTCCTCCAATCCTCCCTCGCTCTCCATCTCGCTACTATCTAGATCTACTCTAGTTTAGAGAAGAGAGGAGATCTCTCATCTCCAAACCCTAGCTTTTGCTCTGTCTATGAATAATGAATAATGATAAAGGGGTGCCTCCTCTAGGGTCTAGGGGGTCTGCTTATATAGTCCCCTCAAGTGAATCTGGGCCGTCGGATCAAACCGACATTGATTGAATGGTTATTCTTGATCCTTTATGTCGCTGGAGCATAATCCCCGATGAGAGTCCTGATTGGACTCTGGGACAGGGCGGGCCCCCAAGGGGGGAGGGCGGGCGCCCTACCCCCGAGCCTGCTGGGCCTTCCGTTCGTTCTCGTGGCTTCTGGAGTCTTCTAGATGATAGAAAATTGCGCGGCACGTTCATATCTCTATGTAAAC
The DNA here is from genome assembly GCF_000003195.3 of Sorghum bicolor. Classification (NCBI taxonomy): domain Eukaryota; kingdom Viridiplantae; phylum Streptophyta; class Magnoliopsida; order Poales; family Poaceae; genus Sorghum; species Sorghum bicolor. The sequence continues at coordinate 39,485,655 of NC_012876.2, read as the reverse complement.
CCGACATATGGGCCTTTCCTCTATATTTCCTGATAACCCCCTGCAGAAATAGATAAACACCAAAACTCGTGGAATTCTATCAGATAAAACCCTAAGTTTAGATGTTGGTTGTATTTGGATCCTTTTCTTTGTTTATTTGCTGATTATATTTGGTACTCAAGGACCGTCAACAATGGTGATAATGGTGAGAGTCTAATTCTACTTTTGCTCTTTTTGAGGGGATACATACCTTTCTTGCACTTTTGAAGCTTTTTGAGGAGAATGAGATGCTCTATATTTTCTCTCTTTTTTTAGGTGGGTATCTTGCACCCCTAATTCTATTGTCGGTCACTTGTCCATTTTTACCTCTCGTCTCACTTTTTCTTTTCTTCGAGGTTCCAGGCACTTTCCCCTTTTTATTTCCTCATATTCATTTTTTTAGAGCACTCGCCCTCCTAGAATAGTATGGCAAGCGGTAGTAACCAAAATAACTGGAGCATTTATTTCATAGGGAAAAATAGGAATAGGAGAATGTTTTTGGCTATTCTCTTCTGGATAGGAGTAAAATACTTTTGGGTGGATCTGAAGATGGAAGTGAGTGGATGTATGTGGATGCATACTTCCGGAGTAGAAGCAGCATGTATGAGTGGGTGTGCAAGTGAATCTTGATTTTTAACCGCATGACAAGCTCCTAAGGGTCTACACAGCTTGACCACACTCAATGCTCATAAGCAGTAAAAAGTAAATGTATGGTTCATAGTCTATCAAGCATGTATGTAAGGCTGTGGTAGGAATTTAAACTCTCATCATACAAGAACTCATCATGCAACATTTTAAAGATTTTCAAAGAGCTTCAAATTTGAAAATTATGCAGAGCAACTATTCATCATATCCATGCTAGAGTCTATTAAGTATTCAGTTTAGCATATCCACTTTATTTATTTAATAAACAAGCTAAGCAAAGATATATATATAAGCACAAAATCTTTATTTGGGTTTTCATTATTATGTATATTTTTATTTTAATATAGTATAGGTATAAATATAGATAGAAATACTTAGCGGGATAAATGGGGGTGCTGTCCCCCAAGCTGGATTTTGATGTAATTTCTTCTAATGTACCCAGCAGGTGGCAGAGGTGTATTTGAATGTCGGCAGCACCCTGACACCGATTAGTATGTCCTCCGTCTGCTAGTCTTCTTGATTCTTGAATTCTGTGGAGCTTAAATAGACAACAAAGCTTTGTGGAACTAGCACAAATATATAGCCTTTATCATGTTGAGCTTCCTCAATAAATGTTTCTCTCTTTGGTAGGATCATAACTTTTTTTTTGTATTTTCATTTTTTATAGAGCAGAGGAATATTTTTTTTGAGATGGTATGAACACTATTAACTAAACAAGCTAATAATAAAAAGGAAAGTGATAACTACCAAATTTACCTTTTGGCACGGTGTTCGGTGTTTTTAAGCCTTCCGAACGGGACTCCTTGTGTGCTCAGGCGTCCTGGGATTCGCTGGATGGCGTAGACGGTGGTCCCGGCAGCGCCTCTTCTTCTTGTACAACTATCTTCTCTCTCCTCACTTGACTTGGTGCTACGGTCTCCTGTTCAAGCTATATATCATCAGACCTTATCACCTCTCCTTCGTAGTCTGCCCATCCGTCCTTGATGATTTGCCTCCTCTGGTTGCGGTTGTGTTGCCTTCTTCTTGTCCTGACCAGCTTAGAATCTTCAACTATATGGTTAGGGTCCCTTCTTAGAGGGGAAGTGCATGTGGACTTCTCCAGTTCCAATGTAGATGATCGCTTTGACGGTGCTGAGGGACGGTCTTCCTAGGATGATGGGTGGGTCGTACTCGTCTTCTCCCATGTCATTGACCTGAAAAATCTATATGGCCAAAATGGTCGTTTATTTTGACAGGGACATCAGTTACTATACCTTCAACCTTTCGGAAGGTCTGGTCTGCCATCTGAAGCTGAATGTATGTTGGTTGAAGGGGCATGGTTCCGTACAGGAGCTGATAGGTGACCGCGGCCATTATGTTGACGCCCGATCTGGTGTCGCAGAGTGTCTTCTGAAAGGAGTATCCACTGATTGAGCACTCAATGCTTGGTACACCTACGTCGTCCATCTTGATCAGGAAAGACGACTTGAGTCGACGATCTTGACCTCTGTGAACTGCAGTGACCATCTCAGCTGATTCGGTCCACACTTGCTTCTTGCTCTTGTTCCTCCTGTTAGTCCTCTTCCTTGGTTCATATTAGGGTTGCTCTGAGATTTGTGCAGTCTTGTTCTTAAAGGAAAACGTCTCCTTACTCACCTTGATGTTGAAGTTGATCTTCGCAGTACTAGCGTAGATGACAGCTCCTGAGGTGTTCAGGAATGACCTCCCCAGGATGATGGGTGACCTCTCATTAGCACCGGTTTCTATCACCACGAAGTCTGCTGGGTGTTGACGGTCCTTAAGTATCAAATTTAACTATCAAATAAACAAAGAAAAGGATCCAAATGAAATCAACATCAAGACTTAGGGTTTTATCTGACAAAATTCCACGAGTTTTGGTGTTTGTCTATTTCTGCAGGGGGTTATCAGGAAATAAGGAAGAAAGGCCCACACATCGGGATTACATAGAGATATCAACGTGCCGCGCAATTATCTTACATCTAGAAGACTCCAGAAGCCACGGGAAGGAATCGGAGACCGAACGGAGTTAGGGACAGGGCGCCCGCCCAAGTCCTTAGGGCGCCCGCCCACCTTTTTCGGCCAATCACGCTCAATCTCGCGGATTATGCTCCACCAACCTAAAGGATCAAGAAAAACCGTTCAATCAATGTCGGTTTGATCCGACGGCCCAGGTTCACTTGAGGGGACTATAAAACCAGACCCCCTGGCCCCTTGAGGAGGCACCCCTTGATCATTATTCATTATTCATAGACAGAGCAAAAGCTAGGGTTTAGAGATGAGAGCTCTCCTCTCTTCTCTAAACTAGAGTAGATCTAGATAGTAGCGAGATGGAGAGCGAAGGAGGATTAGAGGAGAGGCCGGCCTGTCGGTTCTTCCTCCGGTTGTACTTCGCCATGATCAAGCTCTAATCAAGCTTGCTCATGGGATGACTCTAGTAATCTACTTCTAATTCATTATGCAATTACTAATCATGTATGTTCTGGTTCACAACTCTTCTGAGTACTTCTAATCTATAGGACCCTATAGGTTAGAGTTGTAGTATAGGTGTAAGCGTGGTGCTTAGACCTAGATTACTTGTGGATATCCCCTGACTAGCTGGATCGTGTGGTAGGCCGCGTAGGTGACAGTTACGTTGGTCCCCTGTAGTCCACCCCTCGTTAGTAGGACAGGTAGGGTTTATCGGCCTATGGATAAGCATCCTTTGTGGTGTACTCTTATCACGTGGTTCGTCCCAGACATAGACATACCCCTTTAAAGTAGAGAAACCATAGTTATCCTCTCTATTCTGCTACCATCGCCCATATACTAGAATTGCTCTATTCTCTATTCCCATATTATCACTCACTGTTATCTTACCTTTAATATTGTTCTTATTCGATTCTATCATCTTTCCTATTTACACCTATCTATCTATCTTGGTTAAGTTAGAGCGTAGTTGGTTCTCCCGTTTCCCTGTGGATACGATAAAACCTTTAACCGGATAAAAGCTTCAATGGTATCCGTGCGCTTGCGGATTATCTGTGTGCGTATAAATACCATAGTACACTCTAGTGCCATGCTGGGGATGACAACCTAGTATTCAAGTGGTGTTAGCAAGTGTCAACAAGCATTTTTGGCGCCGTTGCCGGGGAAACGGTTGCTGAGTTGACTACGAACTAGTTTAATCATTTTATAAAAAAAATATATATATATAACAAAAAAAATACTTTCCTTTTATCCTTTGCCTCATCTCTGCTATTCTTTCTTCTTATCTAATCCTTGATCTCTGGTCTATTATGAATTCAAACATGTCTATCTATGAATTTCATAGATCTATGGGCACACATCTCGAACCACCAAAATCTTCAAAGCCTATCATAGCATCTAGTTTTGAGATAGACCCCGAATACATAGAATTTATTCAAAAACAACCTTTCTCACGAGAAGGTGAGGAAAACCCATACACACACCTAAGAGAGTTTTATCGAGTCTGTGACCTCCTTCGCATAGAAGGCATGTCCCATGAGACCCTTAAATGGAAGCTCTTTCCGTTCTCTTTAACGGGAAAAGCTAGACATTGGTATAAACTCAAAGTAGGGAGTGTTCATGGAGATTGGAAGGAGTTATATAGTAGTTTTCTTTCTAAATATTTTCCAATCTCCAAAGTGGTGGAACTTCGGCGTGAGATTCGTTCTTTTAGACAACTGGAAGAAGAATCTCTTGGCAAATCATGGGACCGCTTTATTAACCTTACTCTCACTGGCCTAAAACTTTCTATTCCAGAAGAAGTTCTTCTAATTCACTTTTTTCAGGCCCTTAGTAGGAAAAATAAGCAAACCCTTCATGCTGCCTCTGGAGGATCTTTCCACCACCTATCCGCTAGTGAAGCTTGGAATTTGGTTGATTTAATGAGCGGAAAGTCTCCTAGCTTTTATATCCCTGAGAAAGAGAAAGAACCAGTTCCTAGACAAGAAGAAGAAGTTTCGATAGCCAGATTACAACCACTTCAATCCCAAACTTTAGCTATCGATCCTAAACCATCAATACCCCAAAATTCTCCAAGGGAGGAAGGAATTCTGACCTTAAATCTTTTAGATGCTGATGGTTTAGACTTCTAGTTCTATAAGAGACCTTCAAGCAGGGATAATTCAAATCATTGCAATAATGTTTCTCTTAGAGAATGTCCTCATTCCTGTTATGAAGAAGTCGAGGATGACATATCAAGTGAAGGAGAGCTAAGCCATATTAAAAATTCTAACACCTCCCCTTTCCTGATCACAAGTTCTAAATGGCTAGAATGTGTAGAATGGATGGATAAGGAAGAAGCCTTAATAGATTCTGACTTTGGCTCAATTTCAAATGGTGAGTTCTTGACTCCCTTTGAAGATGAGATTCATCCAACTATAGAAGAGGACATAAGTGAGACCAATCCAAGAGAAACTCTGAACATTCAGATTGGAGATGAAGATAACATTAATGAGCATGGAATTTATTTCATAGTCACTTTGTTTACTCCATGCTCATATGCAACATCTTCCCAATCTACTGGTCTCTCCGACATCACCACACTTGAGATCTCCAACCCCCTCTTCCTTTCTATTTATAAAAAACTTTAAAAGGGCGGTTGTCGATGCATATGTCTATAATAAATATTGCAGATCTCGTTGAGTTGATCTAGATATAGGTTGGCGTCGGAGGGGAAACCACTTCGCCAACATAAACTGATGGTTTCCCAAGGACAAGCTTAGTGTCTTAAAATAAGCATTGATCAGATCATAACATGAGCTTTTAATTATTTGCAACATTACCTTGCGTATTGAGCATATAAGGATAATTGTAAAAAAATATTCCTTCGGGTATTCTTGTCACTAACCTTTCTAGGATTGGAGCAAGAAGATCGGATGAATGACAAGCACAAGGTATGTCCAACCAATCATCATACAACATTGAATTAAATTCATCCAAACTTGAATTTTGCAAAATTCAAGCTTGGGGGAGTACTTTACATAAAAACATCCTTTGCCATGTTGCTATGCTGGTCGAGACATGCTCAATTTGTTAAATACTAATCACACTACTTCATCTCCACTTGAGTAGATCTCTATAAATGCTGTCATGCTACCTTTGTCTATTTACTAGCAAGTGTTGGTTTGGAAGTACTCGCCATACTTCCATTGGCATTTAAATTAAGCATGGTGCTTAGGTTAAATAGCCTTCCTTAATCTGATTAGACATGGAGTCTAGTTTGGTTATTGAACTAAAAAAAAACTGCTTGAGTAGATATTGGTATATTTTGTCGGACTAACCCCTGCAGAAAAACTTTCAATATCGATTTGGGAAGTCCTGAGATAAACTCACATCAGAGATGAAGAGAGTGACACATGAAGTTTAACAATTTGCACAAGAAGGACATAGCTCATTCATCATAGAGAGATGATCCATGGAGGGTGCCACAAACACGATGCACAACCGCTAAGAAAGGAAAGCTTCCACAAGATGATACTGTACCATCACTCATCAAGCAAGGTAACATCTTAAGGTACTTGACTATCACTTTTATAAGCTTCTCCTTGGTTCTGGCATTCATATAAATAAAAGAGACAAATGTGTATGATTTACAACTCTAGATTAACCAACCCAACTGATTCAACATGTTTAGTCCTTTAATCCTTGTTCTTAGTACTACCTCCATGATCCCACACTCCTAATCATATAAGCTAAAATGTTACACATTCAATCATTGAGAGATATAAAGAAAAAGACATATACATAGATAGATTATCTTTCCATAAGGTTGAGCGATCTGATCTGACAAATGTTATAAGTGCTACACTCATGAACTTATCATCCATCAACTTTGTCTTGCTCACTATGCTTAAGGTTAGAGAAGAACAAATACACTTTTGGTTCTGTTGGTGTTTTCCACCAACAGGGCCCATACACTTGATCTCTGCCTTGTCTCTATGAGTAGGTACACTACGAGCACAAACACACTGAGCAAGATACTGCTAACACCTCACTTCGAACTGCTGGGCAAACGAAGAACATGGGTGACACCGTATTAAAAGGTGCAGTGAATCAAATGACGCACCTGAAGAATGAACACGGTGAGAAGTCTTGTCAAGAAGACTTAAAACATTGAACCCTCGCCGAAAGGTAAGATTGGTAGTTATCCATATTTATCCTTTCTGCATTCCCTTTTCCTTTAATTATTTACTTGCCTTAAATAGATTATTAGTTAATCATGCTATCTTGAAAAGAAAATAAAAATGTTAAAAAAAATATATACTAAGCCCCATGTGAGTATACGAGTGGCATAAAACCCATAAGTACCTTTACTATGGTGGCATAAAAATAAAATAAATATTTCTTTTTTACTTTATAAAATAAAAATATAAAAACAGGGAGTAATATTTATTGAGGAAGCTCAACGTGATGAAGGCTAGATATTTATGCTAACACCTAATTAGTTCCACAAGCTTTGTTGTCTATTTGAGCTCCACAGAATTTAAGAATCAAGAAGACTAGCAGATGGAGGACATTCTAATCGCTGTCAGAATGCTGCTGACTTTCAAATACACCTCTGCCACCTGCTAGCTACATCAAGAGAAATTACGTCAAAATTCAGCTTGAGGGAGAGCACCCCTATTTATCTCGCTAAGTATTTCTACCTATCTTTATACTTATATTATATTAGAATATTAAAATACATAAACTATGAAAAACCAAATAAAGATTTTATGCTTATATATATATATATATATATCTTTTCTTAGTTTGCTAAATAAATAAATAAATAAATAAATAAATAAAGTTTGCTATGAATCTTAATAATAAAACTCTAGCATGGATATGATGAATAGTTGCTCTACCTAATTTGCAAATTTAAAGTTCTCTCTCAAGTTTAGACATAACTGTTATAATATAAAGCTTGCTCTAGATCTAAACTTGTGGGATGAAAACTTGATCTGAAATCTAAGTTGTTAACGGATAAGATATGGGAAGGTTGAGCTGCTGTTTATCTGCTCCAAGAGATGCTAGAATTCTGGAGAATTTTATCTTTAAAAATCTTTAAAATGTTGCATGATGAATTCCTGTATGATGAGAGTTTAAATTCCTACCACAGCCATATATACATGCTTGCTAGACTTTGAGCCACACATTTATTATTTACTGCTTATGAGCATTGAGTGTGGTCAAGCTGTGTAGACCCTTAGGAGCTTGTCATGTGGTTAAATCAAGATTCACTTGCACGTTCACTCATATATGCTACTTCTACTCCGGAAGTACCATCCACATATATCCATCCATTTCCATCTCCAGTTTCACCCAAAATCATTCTACTCCTAATCCGGGAGAGAATAGCCAAAAACATTTTCCTATCCCTGTTATTCCCTGTGAAATAAATGCTCCAGTTATTTTGGTTACTACCACTTGCTACATTATTTCAGGAGATGAGTGCTCTGAAAAAAAAAGAAAGGAGAAGAAAAGAAAAAAATAATAATAAACGAGGAAATAAAAAGAGGCAAGTGCCCGGAACCTCAAAAGAAAAAAAAAGTGAGACGAGAGGTAAAAATGGACAAGTGTCCGACAGTAGAATTAGGGGTACAAGATACCCACCTCAGAGGAAAGAAAAAGAAGAGCATCTCATTCTCCTCATAAAGTTTCAAAAAGCAAGGAAGGTATGTATCCCCTCATAAGAGCAAAAGTAGAATTAGACTTTCACCATTGTTATCACCATCATCACTATACACCATTCATTCGCCACACATGCACATCTTGATTTGGCTTATTGATTTGTTTCTTTGGATCCATGGTTTGACTATACAATAAATGTCTTGTAAGTATGTATACTTTATCTCCCACCTATGAGCTCCAGATATTAAAGCCTTATTAGAGTAGGGTGAGAGAGAAGGCAATGTCACTATGCCTTATACCACAAATACCACATATTTTGAGAGAAGGCATATACCATCACTGCCTTGGTAAGGATCCAGAAATACCACAAAAGAGAGATATGAGAGAGTCATACAAAGGAATCTCTGAGTTTTATTTGAAAATCTGCAAAAACTCCAGAGCTATAGCTGATCAAGAATAAGAGACATGGCACTTGACGGGACTGTTCTATCTTTTAACCACTCAAGACAGAAGTGACGGTTACAAGTCCCATGGTGAAAGGTAAAGTAAGTAAGTTTTAAGTCTTGACAGTTTACTCTAACTCAGAGATGAGACCTCATTTAAAAGCATGTGTACCGTCAATTTTTAAAGATATTGCAACAACTTATGATCCATAGCTGAGTCTATCCTTACTCAGGGACGAGCAAGAGGTAAGCTTGGGGGAGTTTGTTGACGGTCCTTAAGTATCAAATTTAACTATCAAATAAACAAAGAAAAGGATGCAAATGAAATCAACATCAAGACTTAGGGTTTTATCTGACAGAATTCCACGAGTTTTGGTGTTTGTCTATTTCTTCAGGGGGTTATCAGGAAATAAGGAAGAAAGGCCCACACGTCGGGATTACATAGAGATATCAACGTGCCGCGCAATTATCTTACATCTAGAAGACTTCAGAAGCCACGGGAAGGAAGCGGAGACCGAACGGAGTCAGGGACAGGGCGCCCGCCCACCTTTTTCGGCCAATCACGCTCAATCTCGCGGATTATGCTCCACCGACCTAAAGGATCAAGAATAACCGTTCAATCAATGTCGGTTTGATCCGACGGCCCAGGTTCACTTGAGGGGACTATAAAACCAGACCCCCTAGCCCCTGGAGGAGGCACCCCTTGATCATTATTCATTATTCATAGACAGAGCAAAAGCTAGGGTTTAGAGATGAGAGCTCTCCTCTCTTCTCTAAACTAGAGTAGATCTAGATAGTAGCGAGATGGAGAGCGAAGGAGGATTAGAGGAGAGGCCGGCCTATCGTTTCTTCCTCCGGTTGTACTTCGCCGTGATCAAGCTCTAATCAAGCTTGCTCATGGGATGACTCTAGTAATCTACTTCTAATTCATTATGCAATTACTAATCATGTATGTTCTGGTTCACAACACTTTTGAGTACTTCTAATCTATAGGACCCTATAGGTTAGAGTTGTAGTATAGGTGTAAGCGTGGTGCTTAGACCTAGATTACTTGTGGATATCCCCTGACTAGCTGGATCGTGTGGTAGGCCGCGTAGGTGACAGTTACGTTGGTCCCCTGTAGTCCACCTCTCGTTAGCAGGACGGGTGGGGTTTATCGGCCTATGGATAAGCATCCTTTGTGGTGTACTCTTATCACGTGGTTCGTCCCAGACATAGACATACCCATTTGAAGTAGAGAAACCATAGTTATCCTCTCTATTCTGCTACCATCGCCCATATACTAGAATTGCTCTATTCTCTATTCCCATATTATCACTCACTGTTATCTTACCTTTAATATTGTTCTTATTCGATTCTATCATCTTTCCTATTTACACCTATCTATCTATCTTGGTTAAGTTAGAGCGTAGTTGGTTCTCCCGTTTCCCTGTGGATACGATAAAACCTTTAACCGGGTAAAAGCTTCAACAGTATCCGTGCGCTTGCGGATTATCTGTGTGTGTATAAATACCATAGTACACTCTAGTGCCATGCTGGGGATGACAACCTAGTATTCAAGTGGTGTTAGCAAGTGTCAACACTGGGACATACGAGATGCCAACTCGGACACAGATGTTCTTCAATATTCCTTTTGGGAAGCTCAGTGTCCGATCTGCAAGCTGCAAACACATGGTTGTTTCTAATAAAGGATGTGTAAAGAATTTTTCATAGAGTACCCTAGGCATAATGTTGACGCTGGAGCCAAAGTCCCAGAGTGCTTCTGGGAAGTCCACCATGCTGATGGAGATCGGGATGACAAGGCATCCTAGATCGCCTCTCTTGACCGGCAGAAGGTCATTATGTACTTCCACAACGGGGTTACTCCAGTAGTTACCTGCATCAAACATGTCCAGAAGATTTGTAGATTCTATTCCTTCCTGTTGTGATGGTATACCGGGGTTAGTAGCAGGAACCGCAGCAGCTATTTCATTCAACTAAGATTCAATCATTTTATTAAAGCTAATCTGGTTATTGATGGTAGTAGAAAAATTATTCATTATATTATTTATATTTTCTAGCATTTTGTCATTTGATGCCAATTTCTTAGACAAGTTACCCATTAGCTTTACTTGATTAGACACTAACGCTCTCAAAGGTGGAAAATTATTATTATTATTGTAAGAATTATTACCTTGATAATTACATGAGTAGTTACCTGAGTAGTTAGGCCTATGTTGATTCCAACCATGATTTTGTTGAGGACGGTTTTAGTAGTAGTAGTTGTTGTTGTTGATGTAGTTCACGTCCTCATGCACCTGAGGGCAGTGATTGCCTGAGTGTCTTGTATCTCCACACTCCTCATAAGTCATGTGACAGTCGTAGACGTGCATCACTTCTTTCTTGTCTCTAGCTTTATCATCGAGCTTCTTCATGAGCAGGTCCAGCTTTGCAGATAGCATGTCTACCTCCTTGAGCTGGTGCATACCTCCACCCTTCTTACGTGTCTGGGTCCTCTCTTCATTCCAACCTTGGTTGGACGCCATCTTCTCCACAAGAGCTGTGGCTTGTGGTATGGTGAGTGACAGGAATGCTCCTCCAGCTGCAGCATCCATGGTTTCACGGGCGCTATTGCCAAGCCCATGATAGAACGTCTGCATCAGCCACCAGCTCTCTATTCCATGATGGAGACATTCTAGGATGTAGTCTTGGAAGCACTCCCATGCCTCTAGAACAGATTCATCATGTTGTTGTTGAAAACTTGTAATCTTCCCATGGAGAGCATTGGTCGTGCCCATGGGAAAGAACTTGGCCAGAAAGTTCGTGGAGCAGAGTGCCCACGTAGTATTCTTTTCCTTCGCTGCGTAGAACCACTGCTTCGCCCTCCCTAATAGTGAGAATGGGAAGAGACGAAGTAGTATGGCGTCTCTGGGGACTTCTGACATGGTAAATATGCTGCAAATCTCCAGGAACGGTTGGAGATGAGCACTAGCATCTTCGTGCGCCATCCAACAGAACTGGTTGGCTTGCACCATGTTGATGAGCCCAGGTTTGAGCTCAAAGTTTCGGTCGATCTCCACAGCAGGTCCAGTGCGAATGTTGCCCGTGGTGGAGCTGAGAACTCGCGGATCGACTTATTCGCCATGGCTTCGAACTCCGATGACAAGTTCCAGATGAAACTTCGGCGATCTTCTTGATTTGATGGAGCTTTACGCTGAAGTGTTGATGATCTAACTTTCTTGAGCTTGGCTTTTGTTTCTCTGATTATTGCTTCGGGGTCGTCAACAAAATTATCTCAAAGATTTCTTCTATTCATAGATCACCCTGCATAAAATAATAAAAATAGCAAAGTACAGGGGTAAAGCCGTACGAGAGAATTGATGATCTCAATCATATTAGTGATGCGAATGATGACTCATTGTTCCTTATTCATTCCTATTAGTAAATCAACCTTCCCCGGTAACGACACCAAAAATGCTTGTTGAGCATTCTTAACATCATTACCAAAAGTAGACTTAGTTTTCTAATTCTGGTAACGGCGCCAAAAATACCAAACCTATCCCTCATGCCACTTAAGCCAAGTTGTCATCACCAGCATGACATGAGAGATGCGGCATTGAAATATGCAATTGCTCTTCTGAATAAATAATAAATATGATCTGCAAGCGCACAGATTAATTAATACCTGTGTAGCATTTTAGCCGGGAAGTATTCCAGGTATCATTATTTATAATTTACCACTGGGAAGGGATTACTAACACCAATATTGATTATGGAATGAAATATATGGAACTGAGTATCTATCATTGCATGTGTAATAGAGAGCATTCATCTATCTCATACATATAGGGATAACACATAAAATATAGATAAAGTATGAATGGTGACAAAGATAACTAATCTACAGCATAACTAGCCACATATAATATTGAATAGCACCTCAACAGATATTCTAGCATGTCATTAGCATAGAATTAGGATGAACTACAAGAATATTCCCTAAGTTATTCTTAACTATAAAGTATAGCATATCATAGTTAGTGCAATTATACTTGGCAATCATTGCGAGACAGGATTACACCCATGCATAGTGATATTATCAAGGAAGATGAGAAACATAGCAATCACTCCCCTATAATAATGTTGCTCTGCCTACCCTATACACGGGAGGGGGACTATATAAGAATTAACAAAGCTGTCACCATTGTGAACTACCCCGCGATCCGGCATATAGGGTACAATCACAGATAAATATGGTATAGGCACCACGCCTACACAATATTTATCATTTACCCACTGTACACATGGATAAACGCTATACGTTCCTAAACATGTATATAATTCCAATCTAATGAAGCCTAGCATATAACTATGATAAACTAAGAACAATATATTTGAAAATATAAACAAGTAGAGTAAAGTCATAATCAATATATTGAAATAGAACAAAGTCATATTCATAATATTGAAGAACAATGATGAAAAAATGAAGAACAGTAGAGGAATTACCGAGAATCCTCTTGACAGATCTGGAAACCTATCGAAGATTGACTCCTTCTAGTTCTAATCCTATGTAGCTATGCTAAACTAGAGATCTAGTTGATGTGGTGGCTCTAGGGCTTGATCAGGGACTCTCCTCCTGAGATGAATGAATGAATTAGGGTCTTAGAGGTGCCCCCTCCAGTGGCCAGGGTGCCTGCTTATATAGCCCCTCCAAATGAACGTGGGTCGTCAGATCAAACCGACCTTAATCGTACGGTTTTCCTTAATCCCTTACGTCGGTGGAGCATGATCCGCGAGGCGGGGCCTAATTGGCTAAGACACCTGGGCGGGCGCCCAAGGGGGGAGGGCAGGCGCCCAGTCCCCGGGCCTACTCAGCCTCTCGCTCATTCCCATGGCTTCTGGACTCTTCTAGATGATAGAAAATTGGCGCACGCGTTAATATATCTATGTAAACCCGACGTGTGGGCCTTTCCTCCATATTTCCTGATAACCCCCTACAGAAATAGACAAACACCAAAACTCATGGAATTCTGTTAGATAAAACCCTAAGTTTGGGTGTTGGTTGCATTTGGATCTTTTCTTTATTTATTTGATGATTAAATTTGGTACTTAAGGACCGTCAACAATAGACATAGAGATATCAAATTAATAATGTGGGCACATGTATGACATGGGGCTGGACTAACCCAATGTGAGATGTTCTTATTATCTCTTTATGCATCATGTATGTTATGTCCTTAGACTTGAGATTGTTGTATGTTCTCAATATGTAAAATGACCTACTTAGAGACTATTAAACGCTACTCCGTAACAAGGTAGTTATAAAGTGGTCTTTGGGTTCGGGAAATATGTTGTGAGACATAGATAATCAAGATGGAATTTGCCCCTCTCTATGTG